>NC_091283.1:616684186-616990322 GCF_032444005.1 Ranitomeya imitator | reverse complement strand
GGCTGCCATTGAGGTGAGTACTGGTGGGTGCAGCTGGCTAAGCTGCTGTTGAGATGAGCACTGGTAGGTAAGCAGACTTTGCTACCATTGAAGGATGCACTGGCGGGTACAGCAGTCCGAAATACAAGTACAGGGACCTGAGAACTGACAAGCATGTTAGGAATAATCTCACAACATTGCACAGGTACCTCTATGTTGGAGGAGGCGGTTTAAACAGTAAGTGACCTCCAGCTATTGGCTGGGGACACTTGAGAGGAACACGTGCGGTCCCTTAAAGAAAGAAGTATGCACACGCGTGCCCTAAGCAAAGTGCCTGGAGACTTGCTAGGAGTGCAAGCACCCCGGGCAGCAGCAGACCTGGAAGGAGCAGGATGGGAGCCTTGGCGGTGAGTACGCTTGTGTCTCTGCAGGGAAAGAGGGACTGCAGGCAGAGATGCGGGCACTACACATATCTCCTGCACCAATGTCTTTTGAATTTCCTGCACTAGCTTATTTCTCCTTTTGTGAGACCCGTCGCACTCACTTCGTACATATATTTTTTATTTGTATCCAGTTGTTCCAAGTTTATCAGTACTATCGTCCAACCTTATATATCATGATAGAACATAACTGACCCGTAGCAATTAATGCTGCGGTCAATAGAAGTGCTATATCTATAAAATCAATATAAATCTTTATTGAAGGTATAAAAATACACAATACATATAACCACAGACAAACATAGAATATGGTGCCTTGAACAAACTACATATAATGGGGTCAACAGGAGCTTAACCCCTTCATGACCCAGCCTATTTTGACCTTAAAGACCTTGCCGTTTTTTGCAATTCTGACCAGTGTCCCTTTATGAGGTAATAACTCAGGAACGCTTCAATGGATCCTAGCGGTTCTGAGACTGTTTTTTCGTGACATATTGGGCTTCGTGTTAGTTGTAAATTTAGGTCAATAAATTCTGTGTTTACTTGTGATAAAAATGGAAATTTGGCGAAAATTTTGAAAATTTCGCAATTTTCACATTTTGAATTTTTATTCTGTTAAACCAGAGAGTTATGTGACACAAAATAGTTAATAAATAACATTTCCCACATGTCTACTTTACATCAGCACAATTTTGGAAACAAAATTTTTTTTTGCTAGGAAGTTATAAGGGTTAAAATTTGACCAGCGTTTTCTCATTTTTACAACGAAATTTACAAAACCATTTTTTTTAGGGACCACCTCACATTTGAAGTCAGTTTGAGGGGTCTATATGGCTGAAAATACCCAAAAGTGACACCATTCTAAAAACTGCACCCCTCAAGGTACTCAAAACCACATTCAATAAGTTTATTAACCCTTCAGGTGCTTCACAGCAGAAGAAGCAACATGGAAGGAAAAAATGAACATTTAACTTTTTAGTCACAAAAATGATTTTTCAGCAACAATTTTTTTATTTTCCCAATGGTAAAAGGAGAAACTGAACAACGAAATTTGTTGTCCAATTTGTCCTGAGTACGCTGATACCTCATATGTGGGGGTAAACCACTGTTTGGGTGCACGGCAGGGCTTGGAAGGGAAGGAGCGCCATTTGACTTTTTGAATGAAAAATTGGCTGCACTCTTTAGCGGACACCATGTCACGTTTGGAGAGCAACCGTGTGCCTAAAAATTGGAGCTCCCCCACAAGTGACCCC
Organism: Ranitomeya imitator; assembly: GCF_032444005.1. Taxonomy (NCBI): domain Eukaryota; kingdom Metazoa; phylum Chordata; class Amphibia; order Anura; family Dendrobatidae; genus Ranitomeya; species Ranitomeya imitator. Next base: position 616,988,650 of record NC_091283.1, on the reverse strand, counting down.
ATTTTGGAAACTAGATGCCCCAAGGACCTTATCTAGATGAATAGTGAGCCATTTAAACCCCCAGGTGCTTCACAAATTGATCCGTAAAAATGGAAAAGTACTTTTTTTTCACAAAAAAATTCTTTTAGCCTCAATTTTTTCATTTTCACATGGACAACAGGATAAAATGGATCCTAACATTTGTTGGGCAATTTCTCCTGAGTACACCGATACCTCACATGTGGGGGTAAACCACTGTTTGGGCACATGGTAAGGCTCAGAAGGGAAGGAGCGCCATTTGACTTTTTGAATGAAAAATTATCTCCATCGTTAGCGGACACCATGTCGCGTTTGGAGAGACCCTGTGTGCCTAAACATTGGAGCTCCCCCACAAGTGACCCCATTTTGGAAACTAGACGCCCCAAGGAACATATCTAGATGCCTAGTGAGCCCTTAAAACCCCCAGGTGCTTCACAAATTGATCCCTAAAAATGAAAAACTACTTTTTTTTCACAAAAAAATTCTTTTCGCCTCAATTTTTTCATTTTCACATGGGCAATAGGATAAAATGGATCCTAAAATTTGTTGAGCAATTTCTCCCGACTACGCGGATACCTCATATGTGGGGGTAAACAACTGTTTGGGCACACAGCAGGGCTCGGAAGGGAAGGCGCGCCTTTTGACTTTTTGAATGGAAAGTTAGCTCCAATTGTTAGCGGACACCATGTCGCGTTTGGAGAGCCCCTGTGTGCCTATGCATTGGAGCTCCCCCACAAGTGACCCCATTTTGGAAACTAGACCCCCAAGGAACTTATCTAGATGCATACTGAGCACTTTTAACCCCCTGGTGCTTCACAGAAGTTTATAATGCAGAGCCATGAAAATAAAAAATAATTTTTCTTTTCTCAAAAATGATTTTTTAGCCTGGAATTTCCTATTTTGCCAATGGTAATAGGAGAAATTGGACCACAAATGTTGTTGTCCAGTTTGTCCTGAGTACGCAGATACCCCATATGTGGGGGTAAACCACTGTTTGGGCGCACGGCAGGGCTCAGAAGGGAAGGCACGCCATTTGGCTTTTTAAATGGAACATTAGCTCCAATCATTAGCGGACACCATGTCGCGTTTGGAGAGCCCCTGATGTGCCTAAACATTGAAACCCCCCACAATAGACACCATTTTGGAAAGTAGACCCCCAAAGGAACTAATCTAGATGTGTGGTGAGCACTTTGAACCCTCTGTTAGGGCTAGCGGAATGCACCAAATAATAGGACAGATAGAGTATGGTGCGTTCGCAGCCCGGGGTCCACCGTGCAGAGATGGAACCTGCTGCCAAGTAATGACGGACTATATGGCGGTACTCATAAGTATACACACGTGGATTAAACTTCACCCAGCGTGAAGAAAGCGATCCTGTTGCGTCACAGGACCGCGGTACCGCACATAGAGCGCGAGCAAGTAGTCAGCGAACTCAACCCCAACTAGGATTGAAGTCCGATTAGACCCTTGCTGGCACAACACCGCAACTGGGTGTGTAAGGAAACTGAATAACAATTTTAAGGCAGAAGAGTGCATGCGGTGCCGCACTGACGAACGCCACTAACCACCCAGGCTTGGGTAAGGAAAGCACAGAGGAAGTGCACGGCGCCGTACTGGCGGTCACAGCAACTGGACGCTGTAATGTGTGATTAGTGCTGTAGGATAAGTCGGGCGCTAGATAGCAACCATACACCTTCCGCGAAAAGGCATTCAATAGGGTAGGGGTATCCAAGGACGACTTTCACTCACAACATACACACATTAACAATTGTACACTAGCGCATGGCCGTGCGGTCATGCGCAGTTTATATAGTTGCAGCACAGGAAGTGGCCACAGAAACTTTGCCCTTCCAAGACCTGCCAAGAGGACCAATGGAATGTGCTGCAGAGCCTGAGCACATGACCCTCGATCTCCAATGGGAGATCTTGCCCTGGGCATGCTCAGTGTGTGCAGACAAGGACTTAGTCCCAGAGAAGTCCGCTCGCTGCTGACCAGCACTGGCTTTAATGGCAGAAGCTGAAGAAGCAGCAGTAACTCTCTGAACAGAGTGAGACTGAGCAAGACGCTGGGACCGACGTCCCTGCTGAGCAGACTCCACTGTGGCTGGATAAGAATAGGAGACCGCAGCGGAGATGGCTCGAGATTCCCCCTGTGCAGAAGCGGGAACTCGAGACCTAACACCCTCAAGTGCTTCACAGAAGTTTATAACGCAGAGCCATGAAACTAAAAAAAAAATTTCTTTTCTCAAAAATGATTTTTTAGCCCGCAATTTTTTATTTTCCCAAGGGTAACAGGAGAAATTTGACCCCAAAAGTTGTTGTCCAGTTTCTCCTGAGTACGATGATACCCCATATGTGGGGGTAAACCACTGTTTAGGCACATGCTGGGGCTCGGAAGTGAAGTAGTGACGTTTTGAAATGCAGACTTTGATGGAATGCTCTGTGGGCGTCACGTTGCGTTTGCAGAGCCCCTGATGTGGCTAAACAGTAGAAACCCCCTACAAGTGACCCCATTTTGGAAACTAGGCCCCCAAAGGAACTAATCTAGATGTGTGGTGAGCACTTTGAACCCTCAAGTGCTTCACAGAAGTTTATAACGCAGAGCCATGAAAATAAAAATAAAAAATTATTTTCTCAAAAATGATTTTTTAGCCCATAATTTTTTATTTTCCCAAGGGTTACAGGAGAAATTGGACCCCAAAAGTTGTTGTCCAGTTTCTCCTGAGTATGCTGATACCACATGTGGGGGGTTAAACCACTGTTTGAGCACACGTCGGGGCTCAGAAGGGAAGTAGTGACTTTTGAAATGCAGACTTTGATGGAACGGTCTGCGGACGTCACGTTGCGTTTGCAGAGCCCCTGGTGTGCCTAAACAGTAGAAACCCCCCACAAGTTACCCCATTTTGTAAACTAGACCCCCCAAGGAACTTACCTAGATATGTGGTGAGCACTTTGAACCCCCAAGTGCTTCACAGACGTTTACAACGCAGAGCCGTGAAAATAAAAAATCATTTTTCTTTCCTCAAAAATGATGTTTTAGCAAGCAATTTTTTATTTTCTCAAGGATAACAGGAGAAATTGGACCCCAAAAATTGTTGCACAGTTTGTCCTGAGTATGCTGGTACCCCATATGTGGGGGTAAACCACTGTTTGGGCACACGTCGGGGCTCGGAAGTGAGGGAGCACCATTTGACTTTTTGAATACAAGATTGGCTGGAATCAATGGTGGCGCCATGTTGCGTTCGGAGACCCCCTGATGTGCCTAAACAGTGGAAACCCCTCAATTCTAACTCCAACACACCCCTAACCCTTATCCCAACTGTAGCCGTAACCCTAATCACAACCCTAACCCCAACACACCCCTAACCACAACCCTAACCCCAACACACCCCTAACCCTAACCACAACCCTAATTCCAACCCAACCCTAACCCTAAGGCTATGTGCCAACGTTGCGGATTCGTATGAGATTTTTCAGCACCGTTTTTGAAAAATCCGCGGGTAAAAGGCACTGCGTTTTACCTGCGGATTTACCGCGGATTGCCAGTGTTTTTTGTGCGGATTTCACCTGTGGATTCCTATTGAGGAACAGGTGTAAAACGCTGTGGAATCCGCACAAAGAATTGACATGCTGCGGAAAATACAACGCAGCGTTTCCGAGTGGTATTTTCCGCACCATGGGCACAGCGGATTTGGTTTTCCATAGGTTTACATGGTACTGTAAACCTGATGGAACACTGCTGCGGATCCGCAGCCAAATCCACACCGTGTGCACATAGCCTAATTCTAAAGGTATGTGCACACGCTGCGGAAAACGCTGCGGATCCGCAGCAGTTTCCCATGAGTTTACAGTTCAATGTAAACCTATGGGAAACAAAAATCGCTGTAGACATGCTACAGAAAAACTGCACGGAAATGCAGCGGTTTACATTCCGCAGCATGTCACTTCTTTCTGCGGATTCCGCAGCAGTTTTACAACTGCTCCAATAGAAAATCGCAGTTGTAAAACCGCAGTGAAATGCGCAGAAAAACCGCGGTAAATCCACGATAAATCCACAGCGGTTTAGCACTGTGGATTTATCAAATCCTCTGCGGAAAAATCCGCAGAGGACCAGAATACGTGTGCACATCCCGAACCCTAACCCTAACCCTACCCCTAATCCTACCCCTACCCCTAACCCTACCCCTAACCCTACCCCTAACCCTACCCCTAACCCTAACCCTACCCCTAACCCTACCCCTGACCCTAGTTCTTACCCCAACATTAGTGGAACAAAAAAAAAAATTCTTTATATTTTTTTATTGTCCCTACCTATGGGGGTGACAAAGGGGGGGGGGTCATTTACTATTTTTTTTATTTTGATCACTGAGATTTAACCTATCTCAGTGATCAAAACTCACTTTGGAACGAATCTGCCGGCCGGCAGATTCGGCGGGCGCACTGCATATGCGCCCGCCATTTTGGAAGATGGCGGTGCCCAGGAAAGAAGACGGACGGACCCCGGGAGGCTAGGTAAGTATAAGGGGGGGAGATCAGGGCACGGGGGGGGGGCGTCGGAGCACGGGGGGGTGGATCGGAGCATGGGGGGGTGGATTGGAACACGGGGGGTGGATTGGAGCACGGGGTGGGGGATCGCTGTGCGGGGGGGTGGATCGGAGCACGGGGGGGGATCACAGTGCGGGGGGGTGGATCGGAGTGCGGGGGGGTTTGATTGGAGCACGGGGGTGTGATTGGAGCACGGGGGGAGCGGACAGGAGGACGGGGGAGCGGAGCACAGGACGGAGGGGAGCGGACCACAGATCGGAGGGCTGGGGGGGTGATCGGTGGGGTGGGGTGGGTGCACATAAGTGTTTCCAGCCATGGCCGATGATATTGCAGCATCGGCCATGGCTGGATTGTAATATTTCACCAGTTTTTTAGGTGAAATATTACAAATCGCTCTGATTGGCAGTTTCACTTTCAACAGCCAATCAGAGCGATCGTAGCCACGGGGGGGTGAAGCCACCCCCCCTGGGCTAAACTACCACTCCCCCTGTCCCTGCAGATCTGGTGAAATGGGAGTTAACCCTTTCACCTAATCTGCAGGGACGCGATCTTTCTGTGACACAGCATATGTGTCACAGGTTGGATTGGCACCGACTTTCATGACGCATACGCTGTGTCACAGGTCGGGAAGGGGTTAAGTGCTATGGATAGGTGTGCATTCACACTGTGGCCATTTAACAAGCAGAACCTAAGTTAAAAGCAAAATGAGCAAATACCCTGTAGTAAAGAAATGAATTAATAGTAATAGTACATGTAAATCATATAAAATAAAAATCGCTTGATGACATTTTGTTCATTTAGATAGGCCACAGAGAGGTATTTTGTGTACACATTTTTTCCTTCTTTGCAGTAGCACTTTGTAAGTAGCCCTAGTCTGTATGATATTTAATATACCTTCACCTGGGTATGTATAATGCAAGCAGTTCTCTCTATTTATCTCCACTTTTTATGTGTTTGCCGTGGGTATGGAAAGTATTGAGACCCCTTTAAATTTTTCACTCTTTGTTATTTTGCAGCCATTTGGTAAATTCAAAAAGTTCATTTTTTTCTCATTAATGTACACTCTGCACCCCATCTTGACTGAAAAAACAGAAATGTAGTAATATTTGCAAATTTATTAAAAAAAGAAAAATTGAAATATCACATGGTCATAAGTATTCAGACCCTTTGCTCAGTATTGAGTAGAAGGACCCTTTTGAACTAGTACAGCCATGAGTCTTCTTGGGAATGATGCAACAGGTTTTTCACACCTGGATTTGGGGATCCTCTGCCATTCTTCCTTGCAGATCATCTACAGTTCCATCAGGTTGGATGGTGAACGATGGTGGACAGCCATTTTCAGGTCTCTCCAGAGATGCTCAATTGGGTTAAGGTCAGAGTTCTGGCTGGGCCAGTCAAGAATTATCACAGAGTTATTCTGAAACAACTCCTTTGTTATTTTAGCTGTTTGCTTAGGGTCATTGTCTTGTGGAGAGGGGAACCTTCTGCCAAGCCTGAGGTCCAGAGCACGCTGGAAAAACTTTTCATCAAGCATATCTCTGTACTTGTACATATATATATATATATATACAGTACAGACCAAAAGTTTGGACACACCTCATTTAAAGATTTTTCTGTATTTTCATGACTATGAAAATTGTGCATTCACACTGAAGGCATCAAAACAATGAGTTAACACATGTGGAATTATATACTTAACAAAAAAGTGTGAAACAACTGAAATTATGTCTTATATTCTAGGTTCTTCAAAGTTGCCACCTTTTGCTTTGATGACTGCTTTGCACACTCTTGGCAGCCTCTTGATGAGCTTCAAGAGGTAGTATGATATGACTCTCTAATTTAAGGGCATAAATACTAAAAGTTTAAAAATTGCAAAATTTTCAACATTTTCGCCAAATTTCCATTTTTTTCACAAATAAACGCAAGTCAAATCGAATAAATTTTACCACTATCATAAAGAACAATATGTCACGAGAAAACAATCTCAGAATCACCAGGATCTGTTGAAGCGTTTCAGAGATATGACCTCATAAAGTGACAGTGGTCAGAATTTTAAAAAAATGGCCTGGTCAGGAAGTTGAAAACAGGCTTCGGGGTGAAGGGGTTAAAGGGGTGGGGAGAGCACCATTTCCTAGAGCCCCTTACAATTGTATTGGGCAGATGATGAGCATTGCCTGGTTTTCTCCACACATACCGCTTAATATTATCACTAAAAAGGTCTATATTCATCTCATCAGACCAGAGAATCTTATTTGTCATTGTCTGAGAGTTCTTCGTGTGTTATTTTGCAAACTCTATGCGGACTTTTATGTCTTGCACTAAGGAGAGGCTACTGTTGAGCCACTTTGCCTTAAAGGCCTGACTGGTGGAGGGCTGCAGTGATAGTTGGCTTTGTGGAACTTTCTCCCATCTCCCTACTGCATCTCTGGAGCTCAGCTATAGTGATCTTGGGGTTCTTTTGTAACTCTCTCACCAAGGCTCTTCTCCCATAATTGCTCAGTTTGGCTGGACAGCCAAGTCTAGGAAGATTTCTAGTGGTCCCAAACTTCTTCCATTTATCAAACAAATAAAAAAAAAACATCACAACACGACAAGGTGTACCCCAAATAGGATGGTACTTATCTTTTAGCTCACCTCACTTTGTGTCAGCAGACACAATGTGCACATTCATATGGTTACGACCTTTCTGCATGGTATACTGGGATACCAAAAATATTTATTGTTATTTGTCTTTGCTACATATTGTAACAGGCTGGGTGGTGGAACCATTGTTCCAAAGCCCAAGGAAGATCTGGAAGGGCGTGACTAGCAGCTTCACCCAATCTGACCACAGACATGCAGCAGCTAACAATACCACGGTCCGTGGAGAAACAAGGAAGGTGATCCAGGTGCTATTCCTGAACTGACCTTGGGTAGATGGTGGCATACTCCTAGGAACAGATAACTGGAATGGCATGGGGGAATGTCCAACACATGCAGGCAGGCAAAGAAAAAGACAGGAAGAGCAGGTGCAGACATGACAGTCTGATGGAGTGATGAGCACTGGTGGGTGTAGCTGGTTCGGCTGTCGTTGAGGTGAGTACTGCCATCTTCCACTTGTCTGCCTGGGGAATTTGAACCAGGTTGTATGCCCCTTGTAGGTCAAGCTTCGTGAAAACTCTGGAACACTTCAGGCGATCAAACAGTTCGGAGATGAGGGGTATGGGGTACTTATTTTTTATCATGATTTGGTTAAGGTCCCTGTAGTCAATGCAGGGTCAAAGAGAGCCGTCCTTCTTCTTCACAATGAAAAACTCAGCTTGGGATCTGAGATGTAGATTTCCGGATAAATTGCCTACTGAGGTTCTCATCTACATACTCAGACATAGAACGAGTCTCGGCCTGGAACAGGGGGTTCATTTGGCCTTGTTGAGGTGAGGTACCTGGCAGGAAGTCAATTGAGCAGTCATATGGCCTATGAGGTGACAAGATCTCAGCTTCCATCTTGTCGAAGACATCCGCATACATCCAATATGCTGCGAGCAGACAAGGCAAATTAACTGGAGTAACTGGAGCAGAGAAGAGGCTGCAGAAGAAACGCGACTGGGTTCGTTGAAGACCTTATGAAAGGCTTCCAAGAAGGACTGCATGTTCAGCACTACCGGATTCCCTCTTTCCCCGCAGAGGACTGAGCCATGCTAGGGCCTCACCAGATAGATGTGACATGATGAAGGCCACTTTGGCTTTGTCCAAGGTAAACTGATGAGCCAGGAGTTCGAAGTGCAGCATGCACTGGTTAATGAACCCCCAACACAGGGCGGGATCTCCATCAATGCGTGGGGGAGCCATCAGATGAGGTCTGGAACCTAGTGCATTACTGGCTGCCTGGTGGGTCACCGTGGTGGTTACTGTTGACTGAGAGGGTCTGGAAGTGGCTGGTACTGCCAGAGTATCAAGACAGGTATTCACAGACTGTAGATAGGAAAGAATCTTGTCCTGCTGATCCTTCTGGCGGGAGACCTCCTGGTATAGGTCTGAGATGGAAGACGCCAGGGAGCCAGCGGATTTCATGGCCTGTGCATACTGTAACGGGCTGGGTGATGGATCCACTGTGCCAAAGCCCAAGGAAGACCTGGAGGGGTGTGACTAGGAGCCTCACCTAATATAACCACAGACACGCAGCAGCTAACGTCACCGCAGTCCATGGAGAAACAAGGAAAGTGATGCAGGTGCTACTCCAGAACTGATCTTGGGTAGATGGCGGCTGACCCCTAGGAACAGATAGCTGGAATGGCCAGGTGGAATGTCCAACAGATGCAGGCAGGCAGAGAAAATGACAGAAACCACAGGTGCAGGCATGACAGTCTGATGGAGAGATGAGCAATGGTGGGTGCGGCCCAGCTGTCTTTGAGGTGAACACTGGCAGGTGCAGCTGGCTCAGCTGCAGATTAAGATGATCACTGGCAGCTGCAGCTGGCTCAGCTGCCATTGAGGTGAGCACTGGTGGGTGCAGCTGGATTGGCTGCCATTGAGGTGAGTACTGGTGGGTGCAGCTGGCTAAGCTGCTGTTGAGGTGAGCACTGGTAGGTAAGCAGACTTTGCTACCATTGAAGGATGCACTGGCGGGTACAGCAGTCCGAAATACAAGTACAGGGACCTGAGAACTGACAAGCATGTTAGGAATAATCTCACAACATTGCACAGGTACCTCTATGTTGGAGGAGGCGGTTTAAACAGTAAGTGACCTCCAGCTATTGGCTGGGGACACTTGAGAGGAACACGTGCGGCCCCTTAAAGAAAGAAGTATGCACACGCGTGCCCTAAGCAAAGTGCCTGGAGACTTGCTAGGAGTGCAAGCACCCCGGGCAGCAGCAGACCTGGAAGGAGCAGGATGGGAGCCTTGGCGGTGAGTACGCTTGTGTCTCTGCAGGGAAAGAGGGACTGCAGGCAGAGATGCGGGCACTACACATATCTCCTGCACCAATGTCTTTTGAATTTCCTGCACTAGCTTATTTCTCCTTTTGTGAGACCCGTCGCACTCACTTCGTACATATATTTTTTATTTGTATCCAGTTGTTCCAAGTTTATCAGTACTATCGTCCAACCTTATATATCATGATAGAACATAACTGACCCGTAGCAATTAATGCTGCGGTCAATAGAAGTGCTATATCTATAAAATCAATATAAATCTTTATTGAAGGTATAAAAATACACAATACATATAACCACAGACAAACATAGAATATGGTGCCTTGAACAAACTACATATAATGGGGTCAACAGGAGCTTAAGTACACGGGTAGTAAATATTGCATATGAAATAAGAAGTCTTTGCCAAAGAGGCCCTTCAATAGAACAAATTTAGCAATTACTGCCATATGGACAGGCATTGTCCCGCGGGTTTAGCTATGTGGGAGGCATGTTGGACTCACTTGAGTTTGTAGGGATTACATGTAATTATATGTACCTGTTTACAGCATGCCATGGTTGCATTTTTAATTCCTGTCATTGCCTGTCCACATGGCAGTAATTGCTACATTTTTTGTATTGAAGGGCCTCTTTGGCAAAGACTTCTTATTTCATGTGCAATAATTACTACCCGTGTACTTAAGCTCCTGTTGACCCCATTATATGTAGTTTGTTCAAGGCACCTTATTCTATGTTTGTCTGTCGCTATATGTATTGTTATTTTTATACCTTCAATAAAGATTTATATTGATTTTATAGATATAAAACTTCTATTGACTGCAGCTTTAATTGCTACGGGTCAGTTATGTTCTAGCTATATATGAAGTGTTGCCTATTCCCCTTTTGGGATTATGTGCTTGTGTATTATGCTTATCTCATATATCATGAGTATATATTTTTATCTGACTTTTTGATAACTTGCGGTGAATTGGTTTAAGTTTTATTCATGATCCATGGCTGTATTGCAATATGCAGGTGCATAGGTGACAAGGACACTGAGTCTAGATTAGGGTTGGGCGAAACGGATCAGACAAATTCAAAAATCACCAACTTTCGGCAAAATCGGGTTTCGTAAAACCCGACCCGATCCTAGTGTGGGATCGGCCATGAGGTCGGCGATCAGCGCACCAACGTCGCGTTTCGTATGACGTTTTCAGCACCATTTTTCAGCCAATGAAGGAGGACGCAGAGTGTGGGCAGCGTGATGACATAGGTCTCGGTCCCCACTATCTTAGAGAAGGGCATGACAGTGATTGGCTTGCTTTCTGGGGCGTCACAGGGGCTATAAAGGGGCATTCCCGCCGACCACCATCTTACTTCTGCCGATCGTAGCATAGGGAGAGGTTGCTGCAGCTGCATCAGAAGAAGGGATATAGTTAGGGAGTAAAGATTAACCCCCGAAACTGCTTGTGCTGTAGCGATTTCCACTGTCCAACACCACCTTTTCTTTGCAGGGACAGTGGAGTTTTTATTTTTGTGCCTCAGAGCTGTAGCTTATTAGGCTGCCTTATAAGGCTCCCTGAGAGCTGCATTGCTGCTTGTACGCCGCTATGCAAACCAACTGCTTTTTTAAAAGCAAAAATCCTGTTGCTCCTTTCTGCACAGTGATCTTGTTTATTTGTCCACACTTTTGTGTGCAGCAGTCCTTTTTATTGCTGCCATACTTGTCCTGATATCATTGTAGGGAGATTGAAATTGTACTACTGGGCCTGAGTTTTGGTGCAGTCTCCCCCCCAAAAAAGGGAGGTTTAAATTGGCACTAAGTGGATTCTTCGTCAGTTCTGTTAGTTTGTCGTATATCTTCCAGCCACGTTCTGCCACTTACATTGTGTAGTGTAATGCACTGGGCCTGAGTTTTGTTGCAATCTCCCCCCCAAAGCAATGCCGCCTGTGTACTCCTGTTACAAATTTTGAACTGCATTTAGCCCACTTTTTTATTTTAGGCCTACAAAGTCTGTCTGCGCTGCTCATTACAATTTTCCTCATCCACTGAACAAAGCAATGCCGCCTGTGTACTCCTGTTACCAATTTTGAACTGCATTTAGCCTACTTACTTATTTGGGCCTAGTAACTGTGTCAGCCTCTCCTTACAGTTGTCCTCCACTGAACAAAGCAATGGCGCCTGTGTACTCCTGTTACCAATTTTGAACTGCATTTAGCCTACTTTTTTATTTTAGACCTACTAAGTCTGTATGTGCCACTCATTACAGTTGTCCTCCTCCAATGAACAAAGCAATGCCGCCTGTGTACTCCTGTTACCAATTTTGAACTGCATTTAGCCTACTTACTTATTTGGGCCTAGTAAGTCTGTCTGAGCCAGACCTTAGTTTTCCTCCACTGAACAAAGCAATGCCGCCTGTGTACTCCTGTTACCAATTTTGCTGCTTTTAGCCTACTTTTTTATTTTGGGCCTATATCTGTGTTTCCTCCTCATCCTGCCCATTGCCCAGCAACTGCTAGATGAGTCTGCTGGTACATTGACCCAGACCACTACATTCCCCTTGCACTCTACACAGCCAGAATCTGACCCTGCTGAAAGTCAGGTTCTCCTTCCCGCATACTATACCACCTTACACGGGGACAAAGAGGAAGGTGCAGATGAAAGTGCAGGTTCCTTCATCAGGTGGGGGAGGCATACTCGTTGGCACTGGCACAGGGCCCCTCATAGTACGCAAAAGTGTTTCTGGCAGTGGGAGGCGCCGCCCGCCGTCAAACACACCGCCGTACTATGAGGGGCCCTGTGCTAGTGCCAACTAGTGGGCTCCCCCTGCTTGCTCAGGATCACAGCACTTGCAAAGTTGAAATACTTACCTCTCCCTGCTCCACCGCCGTGACGTATTCCGCGTTTCCTGGGCCCACGAAAATCTTAAGCCAGCCCTACCCCCCACAACTTTAGCCAAATGACCCCCTGTTTTTAATGCCTAACTATTATTATAAAGTAAATTAAGATTGACAAGCTTCAGTAATACGAATTGATGATTTTTGGAATGAAAATGGGCACTGTAGGTGTTTTCCTGTCCTCCACTCACTGCCGACTTTGATTCCCCATTGACTTGCATTGGGTTTCGTGTTTCGGTCAGCCCCCGACTTTTCGAAATAATCGTGACGATTTCACCCGACCCGACTTTTGAGACAAAGTCGGGTTTCGCGAAACCCGACTCAATCCTAAAAAAATAAAAGTCGCTCAACTATAGTCTAGATTATATTTCAACAACGTTTTACTTAGTTGAGATCAGGAAATTTGCAGTAAACATATGCAATAATGAAAATGGCAGGTGTAATGTAAAAATCTCTTATACTGAATGGGTTCTAATTATGGTCAACAGGCCATAATGGAAATAATAAGTCAATCTCTGAATGCTTGCAGGAACAAGTGATGGACTCCGGGCCTCCAGATCCTGCACCTATGGCCTGTGAGGATGCTGTCCTCTTGTCCTACTCTTCAGCTTACACATGTGCTCTTTATGGGGCAGGCCCTGGTGCTGGATTGCTTATGTGCTGTGAACAGTCTTTTTCTGTACCTGGTCACTCTACCTGGCTGTCGTCTTCTATGAGCAGTCACAGTCTGCCTCCAACTCTCTGACACTGTTGGGGTGACCTGCTGTCTCCCCCAGTTGCTGTGATTCCTCCATCTCCTCTGTTTCTCTGTATCTGCTCCCCAGGACACACACTTTGACCTTTGTACCTTAGAAAAACTTCCCTGAATAAAACCAGAACGAAAGTTCCTGCCTTTTTAAGTGGGTACTGCAGGGACGGTTTGTTTCTTTCTACCCGTCACTGCAGGTACATCTTTCTTGCATATACTCCATGTGACGCCCAGGAGACCGGGATACCCAGCACCGGATGAATGGGGTCTGTCTCTTGAGGGGGATGTCACAGGTGGCTTGACCCGATGCTGTGGCCTCAGGCAATGCACAGTGTAAGGGGTATCGTGAGGGGACAGGCACTTACTTGATCAGCAGCAGGTTCTCCCAGCGGTGACGATCCCGATCCTGGATAGATGGCTATTGTCCAAATGAAAGACTGAGGCACTGAAACGTTTAACCAGTTTACTTTAACATAAAAGGATTTACAACCAGTCCTGTCACCGGAGTCTGTATGGGAACTCTGAGTTACTTTGACCCTGCCGGGGTCTTCGCCTCTTATTGTGCGCAATTTCTGTGTGGCCCTGCTGCTGTATGTGAACTGGCTGCCGGCCCAATCTGTCCCCTCCGGGTCCTGGTTCGACGGGCAACCCGAGTCCTTTTATCGGCTTACCCCCTCCGGGAGTACTGCTGAACTCTGTGTCTGTTGCTGCGTCCGGCCCTAGTGAAGCTGATATCACCTCACGTTTTTCCGGTTGCTGTATTATATATAATGAATACAGCCACGGATCCGGTATCCGTCTTTGCGCCTGTTCTGGGTAGTGATTAATGCTACCCGGTTCTCACAATGTCCCTTTTCTCTGTCCCTCTTCTCCTCAGGCCGGTGATTTGGGCCTGGAAACCGTCATAGGGCTGTTAGAAATTCAGCTGTATGACCTCTCACTATCAGCTCCTTAGCCCAACTGCCATTTCTTCTCTCAGACCAGAATGGATTAAGGGGAGTCTCTGGAGCTCCCCCTTCTGGCCAGAGGTGGTAGTGCAGTTTTGCTATCTTAATATTTGTGTTTAGTGTCAGTAACTATTTTTGTGGCAAATACCCCCAGGGGTGCCACAGTTAAGAACAGTACTCCGGGACTGTGGGACGATAACATTTTGAAATAACAATTAATATGTACAGAGTCTTAAAAATGAAAAGTTACGAAAACCACTCAAGGAAACAAAAATAGAGTTCTGTAAAAAGTCACTTCAAATAGCGTCCATTAATACAGTTCTACCCTTGAAGGTACTCAATAGAAAATCTAAAGAAAGTTCAAAAAGAGCAAAAAGCAAAATTCAAAAAGCAGTCTTTCCGGAGCTTTGATTTAGTGCCTCCGGGCTGATAACAAGTTCAAGAATATGCAAGAAGTTCATACAGACAAGTCTCTGTAGGTACTGGGCTTAAACGTTGCAGACTGATAACAATGACTATACTACATTTTCTGTTTAACTATATATGGCATAACATATATACAATTCACATTATGAGCTTTATAGTTGGTAATCTGCATACCTGGCCGGTAATTGGCCCTGGGTACTACGCTGTGATCTACGTAATAGCGGTATCTTTTCATGTGGTGTACTACTGTCTACTGCGGATGTAGTATCTGCCCGCTCTGCTAAAGATAATTCCATGACTATGGAGTTGGCAAGTCCACCGTGAATGAGATTACTCTGATCAGGAATCTGTTCTTCCTGGCCTGGAACCTCCTGTAGTACGGGGTCAACCTCTTCCTGTCTTGGGACTTCTGGTATTGGGTTCGGTGTTGGGTAAAAGGCCACCATGGGAACCACTACTGCACCATGGTATGTTAGTAGGGTTTTGGGAAAGTCTCCTATACAGGTGTGATACATTTCCTCTTCTTTTTCCGTTACTGGTTGAACCTGTATGGGTTGAATAACTTCTGGTTCTGGCTGGACAACTTCTGGCTCTTTCAATGCTTCCGGACACAATTTAAGATTGTCTCTTGACACTAGTACAGATGTTAAGCCTCCGTTTTTGCTAATGAGACACATTTTAGGATTATCCATTCTTGTTGGTAAAACTGTGTAGGGTACGGCTTCCCACTGATTGTCTAGTTTATTGGTTCTACGATTTCTCTTGAGCACTTGGTCACCCGGTCTTAATGGGGTCGCTAGAGCATTCTGGTTGAAAGTTCGCTCTTGTCTTTCTCTAGTTTGCTGAAGGCTTCTTTCCACACTCTCTTGCACTTGGCGATACTGCTTTTGCCGTATGATATCCCAATTGGAGTCTTGAACTTCTGCGTCTGGTTTCAGAATTCCCATTTCTAGATCGATTGGTAATTGGCCGGGTCTTGCACGCATAAGGTAAGCTGGGGTGCAGTTGGTGGAGCTTACCGGGACATGATTATATAGATCTACCAAGTCAGGCAATTTCTCTGGCCATTGATTCCTTTCTGTCTCAGGTAAAGTCTTTAGTAGGTCTATTATAATATGGTTCATCTTCTCGCATAAGCCATTTGTTTGTGGATGATAGGCCGTCGTCCGGATCTTTTTGCAACCATACATATTACAGAATTCTCTGAAGATCTCTGATTCAAAGGCTGTACCTTGGTCGGTGAGAACCTGTTCCGGATATCCATGGGGTCTACAAAAGTACGTTTGGAACGCTTTGGCTGCTGTTTTTGCTGTCAGATCTTTTACGGGTACTACTACCAAGAAGCGTGAATAATGGTCCACGATGGTCAAGGCATAGACATAGCCGGACCGGCTTGGTATTAACTTCACGTGGTCTATGGCTACAAGTTCAAGTGGTTGTTTGGTGATTATGGGCTGCAGTGGTGCTCTTTGGTTCTTTTGATCGTTTCTTCTGAGGTTGCACGGGCCACAATTTCTGCACCACTGTTCGATTGATTTTCTCATCCCGACCCAATAAAATCTTTCTCTTAGAAGTACTTCTAACTTTTTCCAACCAAAGTGACCAGCACCATTATGGTAAGCTTCGAGGACCATCTTGACATCTTGTTTAGGCACGATAATCTGCCAAACCAATTCATGTGTTTTCGGATTGGTGTACCTTCTACAGAGCTTCCCTTGATACAGGAACATTTTGCCTCTCTCTTTCCAGAGTTGATGCGTCTCTTCTGGGGCATCCTCATCGGGATATGCACTTTGCTCAGTTAACAGTTCCTTCACCAACTTCACAGCCGGATTGCTGTCTTGGGTGTCAGCCCATCTATGGTGTGCTAACGGATTAAAATTCACCTCTTGTTGTTTCTGATAGGTACTTGACTGATGATGTTTTGCCTTGGGATGATGGAAGGCTGGTAGTTCAATTTCTTCAAGCTCCCCCGTTTCTTCTTCTACATCTCTCAAGTGTGGCATCCGGGATAGGGCATCGGCATTTCCATTCTTGCGACCTGCTCGATACTTGATCTTGAAGTTGTAATTAGATAACCGGGCTATCCATCGCTGTTCTAACGCACCTAATTTGGCTGTGTCCAGGTGGGTCAACGGATTGTTGTCAGTATAGACAATAAATTCTGCAGCGGCCAGATAGTGTTTGAAACGTTCAGTCACAGCCCAAACTATTGCCAGTAGTTCCAATTTGAAGGAGCTGTAATTTTCTGAATTTCTTTCAGTAGGCCGGAGCTTTCTACTTGCAAAGGCGATGACTTTCTCCCGACCTTCTTGCTTTTGTGACAGCACCGCTCCTAGTCCCACATTACTGGCATCGGTGTAGAGGATGAAAGGTTGATGGTAATCTGGGTATGCCAGAACCTCTTCTCCGGTTAGTGCCTTCTTTAGTTGTTCAAAGGAGTCTTCCCTTTCGTCGTTCCACTGGAAAGGAGGGTTTCGGTTTGAAGGTTTCTTCGTCTGCCCTACCAAGGCGTCTTGCAAGGGTGCTGCCAACTTGGTAAATCCTTTTATAAATCTGCGATAGTAACCCACCAATCCCAGGAATTGCCTCACTTCTTTTGCGCTGGTAGGTCTCGGCCAATCCCTTATGGCGGTTATTTTCTCGGGATCCGGTGCTACTCCCTCCGAACTCACGATGTGTCTCAGGTACTGTACCTTTGGCTTGAGAAGGTGACATTTGGATGGCTTGATTTTCATGCCATACCTGGATAAGGCTTCGAACACTTCTGCCAAGTCTTTTAAGTGTTGTTTGTAAGTCTTTGAGTAGACGATCACATCATCTAGGTACAGGAAGACGGTCTCGAAGTTCTTGTGTCCGAGGCAGCATTCCATCAGCCGCTGGAAGGTACCGGATGCATTGCAGAGTCCGAACGGCATGCGATTAAATTCACTTAGACCCATTGGTGTGGTGAATGCCGTCTTTTCCTTATCTCTCTCAGCCACAGGGACTTGCCAATACCCGCTTGTTAAGTCTAAGGTGGAAAAATAATTAGCAGATTTCAAAGCAGTCAAGGACTCTTCTATCCTAGGCAAGGGCTAGGCGTCTTTATGGGTGATGTTATTAATCTGCCGGTAGTCTACGCACATTCTCATAGTTCCATCTTTTTTTTTTGACAATCACTAGAGGGGCCGCCCAGGGGCTACAGCTGTCTCTTATTACCCCGGCCTGTTTCATTTCCCTCAGCATATCTTTTGCACATTGATAGTGAGCGGGCGGTATGGGTCTATATCTTTCTTTTATTGGGGGATGGTCACCTGTGGGGATTGTGTGTTCTACCCCTTCTATCCGTCCGAAGTCCAATGGGTGTTTACTGAAGACTTGTTCATATTCCGTCACTAGCCTATACACCCCTTGTTTTTGATGGGTAGGTGTTGAATTTATGCCCACGTGTAGCTGTTGGCACCAATCCTCCATTTCTCCATCTGAGCCATTGCCTTCCACCTGACAGGTTGGTTCTAAGGGCTCAATGGTTGTGATGGCATTGTTGTCAACAGTATATAGCTTTGCCACTGTAGCATACCTTGGCAAAGTGACCTCTTCCTCTCCACAGTTCAAAAGTCGTACCGGCACTCGTCCCCGGTGTACCTCGACTATCCCTCGTGCTGTGAGTATAGTGGGCCTGCTGTCGGTGTACACTGGTTCTATTAAGGCTTGATAATCTCGTCCCTTAGTACCAATGGCTGCTCTACACCATACCAGCATTTCTGTTTTTGGTGGGATTACAATAGACGTTGGATCACTTACCCTCACACTGCCGATTTCTCCACCTGCAACTTCTACCTGTTGCCTTAACATCAATACTTTTATTTCCCTCCGGAGAACTCTCTGCTGGCAGGATTGGGCAGTTTCAGCAATTTGCTGTAAGACAGAAATGACTTCGGAAAAGCAGTTCTCTAACACATTCATTCCTATCAATACAGTGGGTTCACAGTTCCGCCGGTCAACATCAACAACAATTATACCCTGTTTCTTCAATTCTACTTTACCAATCTTTATGGTCATCTCCCTGAATCCTAGTTTCGGTACCAACTTACCATTACTGGCCCATATATCTAGTTCAACATCAGAGGGCCCTTTATCAATATCTGCATCAGCCCAGTACCTCTTATAAAGGTTATACGGTATAGATGAAATCTGGGAACCTGTGTCCAGCAAAGCGTTGAGGGGCATTCCGTCCAGCACGATAGGGATAATGGGTCGTCCTCCGATGTACCTGTCGTGCCAGGGTGTTGGGCCTTGAAAGTTCATTCCTGCGAAGCGGCCCGCATACCCAGGGGATTCCCGTTTAAATCACAATCTCGTGCAAAGTGGCCTGGCTGCTGGCAACGGCGGCAAATGGGCTGTCCATCCGGTTGGTAGCGGTCGCGGGGTCGTCCTCTCCATGTCGGGTATCTCCGGGGTCTCATCCATGGAACACCTTCTCTACGGTTTGACAACTCCATCTTGGGTCCTCTCATCTCCTGCATGGTTATAGCCATTGAAGCAACAACATCAGTTAAAGAGTCAAGCTTTTGTTGAAAAGCCTCATTAGTACTGGGCCCCAGGGGCTTAGCAATGGCCCCGGACATACAGTGGGGCAAAAAAGTATTTAGTCAGTCAGCAATAGTGCAAGTTCCACCACTTAAAAAGATGAGAGGCGTCTGTAATTTACATCATAGGTAGACCTCAACTATGGGAGACAAACTGAGAAAAAAAAATCCAGAAAATCACATTGTCTGTTTTTTTAACATTTTATTTGCATATTATGGTGGAAAATAAGTATTTGGTCAGAAACAAAATTTCATCTCAATACTTTGTAATATATCCTTTGTTGGCAATGACAGAGGTCAAACGTTTTCTGTAAGTCTTCACAAGGTTGCCACACACTGTTGTTGGTATGTTGGCCCATTCCTCCATGCAGATCTCCTCTAGAGCAGTGATGTTTTTGGCTTTTCGCTTTGCAACACGGACTTTCAACTCCCTCCAAAGGTTTTCTATAGGGTTGAGATCTGGAGACTGGCTAGGCCACTCCAGGACCTTAAAATGCTTCTTACGAAGCCACTCCTTCGTTGCCCTGGCGGTGTGCTTTGGATCATTGTCATGTTGAAAGACCCAGCCACGTTTCATCTTCAATGCCCTTGCTGATGGAAGGAGGTTTGCACTCAAAATCTCACGATACATGGCCCCATTCATTCTTTCATGTACCCGGATCAGTCGTCCTGGCCCCTTTGCAGAGAAACAGCCCCAAAGCATGATGTTTCCACCACCATGCTTTACAGTAGGTATGGTGTTTGATGGATGTAACTCAGTATTCTTTTTCCTCCAAACACGACAAGTTGTGTTTCTACCAAACAGTTCCAGTTTGGTTTCATCAGACCATAGGACATTCTCCCAAAACTCCTCTGGATCATCCAAATGCTCTCTAGCAAACTTCAGACGGGCCTGGACATGTACTGGCTTAAGCAGTGGGACACGTCTGGCACTGCAGGATCTGAATCCATGGTGGCGTAGTGTGTTACTTATGGTAGGCCTTGTTATATTAGTCCCAGCTCTCTGCAGTTCATTCACCAGGGCCCCCCACGTGGTTCTGGGATTTTTGCTCACCGTTCTTGTGATCATTCTGACCCCACGGGGTGGGATTTTGCGTGGAGCCCCAGATCGAGGGAGATTATCAGTGGTCTTGTATGTCTTCCATTTTCTAATTATTGCTCCCACTGTTGATTTCTTCACTCCAAGCTGGTTGGCTATTGCAGATTCAGTCTTCTCAGCCTGGTGCAGGGCTACAATTTTGTTTCTGGTGTCCTTTGACAGCTCTTTGGTCTTCACCATAGTGGAGTTTGGAGTCAGACTGTTTGAGGGTGTGCACAGGTGTCTTTTTATACTGATAACAAGTTTAAACAGGTGCCATTACTACAGGTAATGAGTGGAGGAAAGAGGAGACTCTTAAAGAAGAAGTTACAGGTCTGTGAGAGCCAGAAATCTTGATTGTTTGTTTCTGACCAAATATTTATTTTCCACCATAATATGCAAATAAAATGTTAAAAAAACAGACAATGTGATTTTCTGGATTTTTTTTTCTCAGTTTGTCTCCCATAGTTGAGGTCTACCTATGATGTAAATTACAGACGCCTCTCATCTTTTTAAGTGGTGGAACTTGCACTATTGCTGACTGACTAAATACTTTTTTGCCCCACTGTAGCTGATGTCACTGGTACTCCATGTTGTTGAGGAGCCTCTGCCATGAGTTGCGCAGGCTCCTGATCCCGAGGTGCCTCTGCCAGCTGGAGACGTATAACGCTCTCCTTTAATTGGGCAAATGTCAATTCAGGGTTCTTAAAAACAAGCATGCTCACATGCCCCCGGTGAGAAGGGGTGTAGAGTCCCTCAATAAATTGATCTCTTAGCAGTTTATCCACTCCGGTGTTAAAAATGGGTTCAGCCAGTGTAAGTGATTTAAGGGCTTCCTGCAGGTTTAAGGCAAAGTCTCTCACGCCCTCATTAACTTTTTGTTTGCAATTAAAGAATCGTACTTTAGCTTTGCTGCTGGCAGTGGTTTCAAATGTAGCTTTTAATCCAGCAAATATGCGTTCAGCAGTGCCTTTTAGATCAGCTGCCCATGCTGTGACTTCTCGCTTAGCATGGCCACTTAACTGCATCATCAGGAGACTAACACGCTGAACTTCACCCACGGGGAACATGTCAAAATGGGCCAGCATCTTTTCTCTGAAATCGTCAAGGGTATTAGGCTCACCTTCATACATTGGAAGCCATGGGCCACCCGGGGTATATGGCATCAGCACCGGCATGATGGGCGCCACTCCTTGCACCGCTGTGCTACCGGACTCTCTATCGACACTCTGTCTTTCAGCTGCATTAGCGTCGCCGGATGCTGCGGCGTCTCCGTGCTGCGACATACTGTGCCCCCTTAGTTAATCCGGACCCTTCCGGTCCTCCGCTTCCGTTGGGATAGTGTAGATTCGTGCCGCTGTGCAGCAGGATCGATTTTCCCCTTGCTCTGATGTCAGAGCGCTCAGCTTAGTGCCGCCCACAATGACACGCCCCCTGCTGCTCCTGCTGGCCGCGCGCTCTGTAATGGTGGATTCTGAAGTTTTTCAGTTAGACTGGGGCTCAGGTAATGGCGTAGCACAATTAACAGTCTCGTGCCTAACGGTTATGAGGTGATTACCTCAGGGGATGGCGGCCATCTTTACTCCATTATAACCAATGGGGAAAAGTCACTTTCAATAGTTTTCAATGGGGAATGGATTTTTCTTTAATAAAGTCAATTTTCAAGATTTTTCATCCAAGTTTTCACAGTTTTGGGCTCCAATCACGGCACACAATACCCGGTATAGGGGCTGACTAGATCCTGTTCGTGACGCCACTTGTGACGCCCAGGAGACCGGGATACCCAGCACCGGACCAATGGGGTCTGTCTCTTGAGGGGGATGTCACAGGTGGCTTGACCCGGTGCTGTGGCCTCAGGCAATGCACAGTGTAAGGGGTATCGTGAGGGGACAGGCACTTACTTGATCAGCAGCAGGTTCTCCCAGCGGTGACGATCCCGATCCTGGATAGATGGCTATTGTCCAAATGAAAGACTGAGGCACTGAAACGTTTAACCAGTTTACTTTAACATAAAAGGATTTACAACCAGTCCTGTCACCGGAGTCTGTATGGGAACTCTGAGTTACTTTGACCCTGCCGGGGTCTTCGCCTCTTATTGTGCGCAATTTCTGTGTGGCCCTGCTGCTGTATGTGAACTGGCTGCCGGCCCAATCTGTCCCCTCTGGGTCCTGGTTCGACGGGCAACCCGAGTCCTTTTATCGGCTTACCCCCTCCGGGAGTACCGCTGAACTCTGTGTCTGTTGCTGCGTCCGGCCCTAGTGAAGCTGATATCACCTCACGTTTTTCCGGTTGCTGTATTATATATATTGAATACAGCCACGGATCCGGTATCCGTCTTTGCGCCTGTTCTGGGTAGTGATTAATGCTACCCGGTTCTCACAATGTCCCTTTTCTCTGTCCCTCTTCTCCTCAGGCCGGTGATTTGGGCCTGGAAACCGTCATAGGGCTGTTAGAAATTCAGCTGTATGACCTCTCACTATCAGCTCCTTAGCCCAACTGCCATTTCTTCTCTCAGACCAGAATGGATTAAGGGGAGTCTCTGGAGCTCCCCCTTCTGGCCGGAGGTGGTAGTGCAGTCTTGCTATCTTAATATTTGTGTTTAGTGTCAGTAACTATTTTTGTGGCAAATACCCCCAGGGGTGCCACACTCCACCCTTGCCATGTGTTACAGTATATTTGAATGATGAATTCTTGCAGCAAACATTGACTCTGAATGATCATATACTGCAGTCTGGGTCTATTTTTGCATCCTACACTTTTATGGTTTTAATATGCAGATCTATTTGGTTGCATATATTGTAAAGTTTCTACTCACTTGGTTGCATTGAGGTAAGCACGGGAAGCTGCTTAAGTAAAACATCAAGATCAATTTATCAAGACTCCATAAACCATGCCACAAGAAAAGAAAAATAAAAAGCCTTTTTTTGCAGTCAAAACAGAATAAACAGTTAAAATATTGGCACTTTAATGATAGTCCAGTACACTGATCTGAGTAGCATCCAGTATACAAACTTAGTCTGGAGAAAACACACAGGAGGCCTTGTTACCTCCACTCAATGTGCTCTAATGATACAACTTATATCCACCATACCATGCCCTGGTGTTGGGATATGTGAGAAGCCAGTCCCACCCATCTCTCTGACTGCTGGTAAACCTAGCCATTGCCACAACCTATTAACTCAGTACCATAAGTGCTGGAGCTTAGTTCTGGGCTTACATTACTGAGGATAGCCACCTCTGTGATACATATCTCCCATCATTGATGTGTCCATTGGCCATCTTACAGTAGTAATGAAGGAGTTTTATATTCTTAACCATTGGAGGGAAAGTTCTTTTCCTTCCATTGAATTGATTATATTTTTTACTCTCTTAGTGATATTGAGGCCAAATAAGTCACTAGACTCAGGTGTAACTTGCTGATTGGTGGCTTTTAAATGATGTTATTCTCTGAAATGTAGTATTATTTCAGAATCAAGCACACAAATCTGAAATCTTACAGCCTGTGTCTGATACATGCTGCCCGTAGATAGGGCAGTAGCAGCTGTCAGGTTCCTTTTAAATGAAATCTATATCTTGTAAAGGTTTCGTACTCACTCAGGTGCGACAGGAGGAAGACAGGAGACACGTTCTCTTAAAAGTCCATGTGGGTGTATTTGCTTCATAAACCCGTCAGCAGCAACAAAAGGTTCACGGCCTTTAGAGCAGGCAAAACAACACAAATGTCCTTAGCCAGATTCTGATCCCTCAGGCTTGTGGGCACACAGGCTGTGCAATGTCCAGCACATAGGCTTGGTCTGGAGCCTCACACAGGAAGGCTTCTCCTTCTGTGCACACAGGCCATGTGCCAAACAACAGGCTCCAATATGTAGGCTGGAACCACACCCTCGGGTGAAGTATTTGGGTAGCCAGACCCGCCCATCTCTCATAGCTACCCGCAACCTGGACCCAGGTGCACTAAACGACATCTTAGTGTTCACGTGCACTAAAGCAAAATACTCAAGGTTGCATCACAGGGAGCAGCCATCTCTGCAACACATACCTCCCATTGACTACACGGCCATTAGCCTCCTTACAATCTAAATGCCACCAGTGAGTCTTCTTGACAATTTTTAGGCAATTGTTTACCAATTGTCAAAAAGTAAAAGAGCATCAGTTTTCAAGGAATATATATTCCACAAAACCTCCTTTGTCTCCAACCAACACAACATGTTTATATCAAGATGGCCATGCAGGCATTGTCCAAGTGCAGATGCAAAATGCTTAATTCAGCAAGTTTATATAAAAAACACCATTTTGATAAATACTGTAAGTAATTACAAGTAATATGCATATATATCACTAGATGGTGGCCCGATTCTAACGCATCGGGTATTCTAGAATATGCATGTCCACGTAGTATACTGCACAGCCCACGTAGTATATTGCCCAGCCATATAGTATATTGCCCAGCCATGTACTATATTTCCCAGTGACGTAGTATATTGCCCAGCCACGTAGTATATTGCCCAGTCACGTAGTATATTGCCCAGTGACGTAGTGTATTGCCCAGTCACGTAGTATATTGCCCAGTCACGTAGTATATTGCCCAGTTACATAGTATATTGCGCAGCGACGTAGTATATTGCCCAGTCACGTAGTATACTGCCCAGCCACATAGTATATTGCACAGCGACGTAGTATACAGCACAGAGCCACGTAGTATACAGCACAGAGCCACGTAGTATACAGCACAGACACGTAGTATACTGCCCAGTCACGTAGTATATTGGCTAGTCACGTATGTAGCAGGTTTAAAAATAAAAAATAAACATATACTCACCCTCCGAGGGCCCCTTGTAGTCCTGTCGCCTGTGTGCGGTGTACGCGGCAGCTTCCGGTCCCAGGGTTGGTATGAGTGCAGGACCTGTGATGACATCGCGGTCACAAGACCATGACGTCATGGAAGGTCCTTCTCGCATAGCATCTTTGGAACCGGAACCTGACGCTTGCACTGCCGAGGACACCGCGCACGTCGGAGGGTGAGAATAACCTTTTTTTTTATTATTATTATTTTTAACATTAGATCGTTTTACTATTGATGCTGTATACACAGCATCAATAGTAAAAAGTTGGTCACACAGGGTTAATAGCTGCATAACCGGAGTGCGTTACACCGCACTCCGGTAACGCTGGCATTAACCCTGTGTGAGGGCTGACTTGGTGACTGGAGGGGAGTATGGAGCGGGCACTGACTGCAGGCAGGAAAGAGTGGCCATATTGCTGCCAGACTGTGGCAGTCGGTGATTGAAATTATGAAGTGTCTATACATTGCCTCTTCTTTCATGACATTGCAAGGTAAACGTGTTTTATGCCAAATGTATTGAAATAAGCTCATGGTAACATAACAATAAATTGTTCAATTATTCTGAATCTTTTTCAGCCGCGATCGAACTTTGTCCATATAGTAAACTGCAAACTAGGAAGAAAATAAATGTAATTTTGCTGGATATATATATTAAACATCATGACCAGCTTAGTAACGCCACTCCAAAACAATGTGTTCATCACAATTACTCTTTATAGAATATCTCCTCTATAAATTATGCTGTGAGGTGACACTTTTAAAGATATGAGAAACTGCCAGACATCTGTTCAATACGACTGTGACATTTACACACAGTTTCCCAGTGATTTGTAGACTAAAGTTCCTTCTGTAAATATAACTCCAATGCTTCTGTCCCTTTCTATCCTTTGACAAGATTTTTGGTTTAATTCTCTGGTGCATTGTATAAGGTGATAGGATTTTTTTTCCTTAAATATCTTAGTTCTTCTTTTATCTTTCACAATGACCCTTTAATCATAGTAAAAATGAAAGATAAACTTCTGCAAAAAGAAGTGTCAACTTGAGAAGCAGAAGCTCTAAACAAAGTAAAGAGCAATGGCATAAATAACCCTGTTCATCATTTGCAGGTTATATACAGCTCTGGCAAAAATTAAGAGACCACTGCAAAATGTTCAGTTTGATTTTTGTCTTTACAGGAATATGTTTAAGTAAAATGTAAATTGTACTTTTATTCTAAAAACTTCTGATAACGTGTCTCCGAAGTTCCAAGCAATACATTTTGTATTTTTTTTCTTACAAAAGAAAAATGGTCAAAATAAAAAAAAATCTCAACGCTTTGAGATCTCAAATAATGCAAAGAAAACACGTTCATAATAATTTAGAAACAACAATACTAACGTTTTAACTCAGGAAGAGTTCAAAAATCAATATTTTGTGGAATAACCTTAATTTTTAATCACAGCTTTTATTCGTCTTGGCATGCTTTCTACCAGTCTTTCACACTGCTTCTGGCACAAAAATTTAAGCAGTTCTTCTTTGTTTGATGGCTTGTGACTATCCATCATTCCTCTTGATTACATTCCAGAGGTTTTCAATGGCGTTCAGGTCTGGAGATTGGGCTGCCCATGACAGGGTTTTGATGCGGTGGTCTCTTAATTTTTGCCAGATTTCTCAAACTACAGACTCTATTGTACTTGTATTGTTGCTCAGTTGTGCAGCGGGGCCTCCCACTTGTCTTTCTACTCTGGTTAGAGCCTGTTTGTGCTCTCCTCTGAAGGGAGTAGTACACACCATTGTAGGAAATTTCAGTTTCTTGGCAATTTCTCGCATGGAATAGCCTTCATTTCTTAGAACAAGAATAGACTGCCGAGTTTCACATGAAAGTTCTTTTTTTCTGGCCATTTTAATGGAACCAATAAATGTAATACTCCAGCTTCTCAACTAGCTCAAAGGAAGGTCTTTTTTTATAGGTTCTCTAATCAGCCAAACTGTTTTCATCTGTGCTAATATACTTGCACAAGGGTTTTCAAGGGTATTCTAACCATCCATTAGCCTTCTTACACAGTTAGCAAACACAAAGTACCATAAGAACACTGGATTGATGGTTGTTGGAAATGGGCCTCTATACATCTATGAAGATTTTGCATTACAAACCAGAGGTCTGGAGCTAGAATAGTCATTGACTACATTAACAATGTATAGAGTGTATTTCTGAATCATTTAATATTAGCTTCATTGGAAAAAAACTGTGCTTTTCTTTCAAAAATAAGGACATTTCTAAGTGACCATAAACTTTGGAACGGTAGTGTATATATATACTGTATATATATATATATATATATATATATATATATATATATATGTTAGGGCTAGCGGAACGCACCAAATAATAAGACAGATAGAGTATGGTGCGTTCGCAGCCCGGGGTCCACCGTGCAGAGATGGAACCTGCTGCCAAGTAATGACGGACTATATGGCGGTACTCATAAGTATACACACGTGGGTTAAACTTCACCCAGCGTGAAGGAAGCGATCCTGTTGCGTCACAGGACCACGGTACCGCACATAGAGCGCGAGCAAGTAGTCAGCGAACTCAACCCCAACTAGGATTGAAGTCCGATTAGACCCTTGCTGGCACAACACCGCAACTGGGTGTGTAAGGAAACTAAATAACACTATTAAGGCACAAGAGTGCGTGCGGTGCCGCACTGACGAACGCCTCTAACCACCCAGGCTTGGGTAAGGAAAGCACAGAGGAAGTGCACGGCGCCGTACTGGCGGTCACAACAACTGGACGCTGTAATGTGTGATTCGTGCTGTAGGATAAGTCGGGCGCAAGATAGCAAACATACACCTTCCGCGAACAGACATTCGATAGGGTACGGGTATCCAAGGACGACTTGCACTCACAACAAACACACATTAACAATTGTACACTAGCGCATGGCCATGCGGACATGCGCAGTTTATATAGTTGCAGCACAGGAAGTGGCCACAGAAACTTTGCCCTTCCAAGACCTGCCAAGAGGAACAATGGAATGTGCTGCAGAGCCTGAGCACATGACCCTCGATCTCCAACGGGAGATCTTGCCCTGGGCATGCTCAGTGTGTGCAGACAAGGACTTAGTCCCAGAGAAGTCCGCTCGCTGCTGACCAGCACTGGCTTTAATGGCAGAAGCTGAAGAAGCAGCAGTAACTCTCTGTACAGAGTGAGATTGAGCAAGACGCTGGGACCGACGTCCCTGCTGAGCAGACTCCACTGCGGCTGGATAAGAATGGGAGACCGCAGCGGAGATGGCTCGAGATTCCCCCTGTGCAGAAGCGGGAACTCGAGACCTAACATTACCCCCCCTCCTAGGGCCCCCCCCTCCTTGGGCCTCGCTACGCTCGAAGGCAGCACTGAGCTGTGGGGCCCGAATGTTTTCAGCAGGCTCCCATGACCTGTCCTCTGGGCCATAACCCTTCCAATCCACCAGATAGAACTTTTTGCCGCATACCACCTTGCACCCCAAAATAGCGTTCACCTCGTAATCGTCCGTAGACGAACCCGATGTCCCGGCAGATGACTCGGAAAACCGGGACATGTATACGGGTTTCAAGAGGGACACATGAAAGGTGTCGGTGATACCCAAGCGTGGAGGAAGAGCCAAACGGTAGACCACAGGATTAACCTGTTCGAGAACCTTGAAGGGACCCAAGTAGCGAGGAGCAAACTTAGTGGACTCAACTCGCAGCCTGATGTTACGGGCGGAGAGCCACACCAAATCGGCGGAGGACCTCATTCTCTCCTTGGAGGCCCGAATGGCATCCTGCGTGCGGTCCCAAATGTCCCGTGCCTCCACAGCCCAGTCTGCCACCCTGGAGTCAGCAGAAGACACAGGTATGGGCACAGGAACACGCGGATGCTGGCCGTAATTTAGGAGGAATGGAGTCTGACCGGTGGAGTCGGCTACGGCATTGTTAAGTGCAAACTCTGCCCACGGTAGCAAGGATGCCCAGTCATCCTGCCTGGCAGAATCAAAATGTCGTAAGTATGTGACCAAGGTCTGGTTGGCCCTCTCTACCAACCCATTCGTCTCGGGATGATATGCCGAAGAGAGATTCAACTCAATACTGAGTAGACGACAAAGCTCTCTCCAGAATCGAGACGCAAACTGGGGACCCCGGTCACTAACAATTTTGTCTGGCATACCGTGTAGGCGAAAGATATGCTTGAAGAACAAGACAGCCAACGCCCGTGCAGAAGGTAGCCGTGGAAGAGGCACCAAGTGCACCATTTTGGAAAAATGGTCGGTGATCACCCAGATAATGGTGCAGTTACGAGGCTTGGGTAAGCCCACCACAAAGTCCATCCCGACCATCTCCCAGGGCCTGTCCGCCACCGGCAGAGGATAAAGCAAACCAGCTGGCCGTTGCCGAGGAGTCTTGTTCTTGGCGCAAGAGACACACGCCCGAACATACTCTGCGACATCACGAGCCATATGCGGCCACCAGTATGTCCTCGCCAGTCACTCAGATGTCCTTTTGGTACCAAAATGACCACCCACCCTGGAAAAGTGTGCCCAAGAGAGAACCTCCGGTCGCAAACTGGATGGAACAAAAGTCTTGCCCGGGGGCACAGACTCTAGCGAAACCGGGGCCACAGTTCTCAAGCTCTCGGTGGGGACAATAAGCCGAGGCTCCTCCTCCTCCTCCGCAGATGACACAACGGAGCGAGAGAGAGCTTCGGCCCGAATGTTCTTCTCCCCAGAAAGAAAATGGAGGGTGAAATGAAACCGGGAGAAGTATAAGGACCATCTGGCCTGGCGAGAATTCAACCGCTGGGCTGTCTGCAGGTACACCAAATTTTTATGGTCTGTGAAGACTTGGAAGGGAAAACGTGCTCCCTCCAAGAGATGTCTCCACTCCGAGAAAGCCAACTTCATGGCTAGCAACTCCCTGTCCCCAATGGAATAATTCCTCTCTGCTGGTGAGAAGGTCTTGGAGAAAAAGAAGCAAGGATGCTTCCGACCTTGAGCATCCTTTTGGAAGAGGACTGCTCCAGCACCAACAGAAGAGGCATCCACCTCCATGATAAATGGCTTATCAACATCGGGGCGATGTAGGATGGGAGCGCTAGCGAAGTGTGACTTTATAGAGTTAAAGGCCTTGGAGACCTCCTCAGACCACAATTTGGGATTCGCCCCCTTCTTGGTGAGGGCAACCAAGGGAGCTACCAAAGTTGAGAAGTGCGGAATGAACTGGCGATAATAATTAATGAACCCCATAAAGCGCTGCACCGCTTTAAGAGAATGGAGTTCCTGCCAGTCCATCACAGCCTGTAGTTTGGCAGGATCCATAGCCAATCCCTGGGCAGAGATGATGTAGCCTAGGAAAGGTAAGGACTCCTGCTCAAACATTCACTTCTCCAACTTGGCATAGAGGGAGTTTGCCCGTAGGAGGTCGAAGACTTTGCAAACATCTCTCCGGTGGGAGTCAATATCTGGAGAGTAGATGAGAATATCATCCAGATAGACTACGACCGAGGTGGAAAGCATATCCCGGAAGATATCGTTCACAAAGTCTTGGAAAACGGCTGGGGCATTACAGAGCCCGAAGGGCATCACCAGATATTCATAGTGCCCATCCCTGGTGTTAAAAGCCGTCTTCCATTCGTCCCCCTCACGGATGCGAATCAGGTTGTAAGCACCCCGCAGATCTAGTTTAGTAAATACCCTTGCTCCCCAAAGCCTATCGAAGAGCTCAAATATCAAGGGCAAAGGATACTTATTCTTAACGGTGATGGCATTAAGACCCCTGTAGTCTATGCATGGACGCAATTCCCCATTCTTCTTCTGCACGAAGAAGAACCCTGCCCCAGCAGGTGACACTGACTTCCTAATGAATCCTCTTGCCAGATTTTCCTGGATGTACTGTGACATTGCCTCCGTCTCCGGGAGAGATAGCGGATAGACTCGACCCCGGGGAGGCTCAGCACCAGGCAAGAGATCAATAGGACAGTCATAGGGGCGATGGGGCGGAAGGATCTCCGCCGCCTTTTTGGAGAACACGTCTGCATAAGACCAATACTGCTTGGGGAGAGAGGAAAGATCTGCGGGTACCTCTGTAGTAGCAACCTGAATGCACTCCCTCTGACACCTACCCCCACAAGATTTGCCCCATCCCAGGATTCTGCCAGAGGACCACTCGATATGAGGAGAGTGGTACCGTAGCCAAGGTATTCCCAACAGGACCTCATCAATTCCCTCAGGAATGACGAGCAGAGATATAATCTCCTGATGAGATGGCGACATGGACAGAGTAAAAGGGATGGTCTGGTGTGTTATCTGTGAGGGCAGTGTCGACCCATTCACCACTCGTACCGTTACTGGTTGAGCTAGCATAACCAGGGGTATTGCGTGACGTTGGGCGAAGGCAGAAGACATAAAATTGCCCTCCGCCCCAGAATCCACGCAGAGCTCTACCGAGTGGGAGAATGAGCCTATAGTAATTGTCCCCTTAAAGGACAATTTAGAGGCAAACGTCGCTGTGCCTAGTGTACCTCCACCTACTACCACTAGACGCTGACGCTTCCTCGACCGCTGAGAACATCTGGTGGCTAGATGTCCTGACTGCTGGCAAACATGACAGACCTTGAGTGCACAAGCGGTCCGGGACTTAGATCCCGCTTGTGACACTTCCCTGGCCTCATGTGACTCAGGAACCAGGACCGGAGATTCCAGAGGTTTGGCGAAGGTAGGAGCCAGCCGAAACCTCTGCCTACACTGGGCTCGCTCTAACCTCCGCTCGTTAAAACGGAGGTCAATTCGAGTGGAGACAGTTATTAACTCCTCCAGTGTGGCAGGAATCTCCCTAGTGGCCAGAGCGTCCTTAACGTGGTCAGCCAGGCCCCTCCAAAATATGGGGATAAGAGCTTTACCCGACCAATCCAGCTCAGAAGCTAAAGTGCGGAATTGGACGGCAAAATGACTGACCAAGGACTCACCCTGAGTTAATGCCAGCAGTTGGAGCGCAGTATCATGGGTGACTTGAGGTCCTAAAAAGACCTATTTCAGAGTGCTCAGAAACAGCGGAGCACTCTGCACCACATGATCGCCACGCTCCCACAGCGGCGTAGCCCATTCCAACGCCCTGTCCGACAAGAGAGACACTATAAATCACACCTTAGCCCGCTCTGTGGGAAAACGTGCAGCCAGGAGCTCGAGGTGAATAGAGCACTGACTCACAAATCCCCTACAAAATTTGCTATCACCAGAAAAATTTTCTGGCAGCGGGAGGCGAGAAAATGTCGGAGCAGGGGTGGCAATGGACAGGGTTGCTGCAGCCACGCTAGCAGCCTGTACAGCAACTGCGGTAACATCCACAGCTGAGGTTGCGCTCTCAAGAGCCGCCAACCTACCCTCCAGCTGCTGGATATACCGCAAGGATTGCTGTTTGTCCGTCATTACTAGCCAGACCCTGGCGCTAGTGTAATGTTAGGGCTAGCGGAACGCACCAAATAATAAGACAGATAGAGTATGGTGCGTTCACAGCCCGGGGTCCACCGTGCAGAGATGGAACCTGCTGCCAAGTAATGACGGACTATATGGCGGTACTCATAAGTATACACACGTGGGTTAAACTTCACCCAGCGTGAAGGAAGCGATCCTGTTGCGTCACAGGACCGCGGTACCGCACATAGAGCGCGAGCAAGTAGTCAGCGAACTCAACCCCAACTAGGATTGTAGTCCGATTAGACCCTTGCTGGCACAACACCGCAACTGGGTGTGTAAGGAAACTAAATAACACTATTAAGGCACAAGAGTGCATGCGGTGCTGCACTGACGAATGCCACTAACCACCCAGGCTTGGGTAAGGAAAGCACAGAGGAAGTGCACGGCGCCGTACTGGCGGTCACAGCAACTGGACGCTGTAATGTGTGATTCGTGCTGTAGGATAAGTCGGGCGCTAGATAGCAAACATACACCTTCCGCGAACAGACATTCGATAGGGTAGGGGTATCCAAGGACGACTTGCACTCACAACAAACACACATTAACAATTGTACACTAGCGCATGGCCATGCGGACATGCGCAGTTTATATAGTTGCAGCACAGGAAGTGGCCACAGAAACTTTGCCCTTCCAAGACCTGCCAAAAGGACCAATGGAATGTGCTGCAGAGCCTGAGCACATGACCCTCGATCTCCAACGGGAGATATTGCCCTGGGCATGCTCAGTGTGTGCAGACAAGGACTTAGTCCCAGAGAAGTCCGCTCGCTGCTGACCAGCACTGGCTTTAATGGCAGAAGCTGAAGAAGCAGCAGTAACTCTCTGTACAGAGTGAGATTGAGCAAGACGCTGGGACCGACGTCCCTGCTGAGCAGACTCCACTGCGGCTGGATAAGAATGGGAGACCGCAGCGGAGATGGCTCGAGATTCCCCCTGTGCAGAAGCGGGAACTCGAGACCTAATATATATATATATATATATATACACACCATGTTCCAAATTATTATGCAAATTGCATATTTCTCAGATTTTCCTAAATCGTCAGTGCAAATGACAGCCAGTCTAATAAAAGTCATCACCCATTAGAGCAGTGTTCCCAAACTCCTGTCCTCAAGAGCAACCAACAGGTCTTGTTTTCAGGATTTCCTTAGTATTGCACAGGTGATGGAATTGTTGCCTGTGCTGGTGATGCAACTATCACCTGTGCAATACTAAGGAAATCCTGAAAACATGACCTGTTGGTGGGTCTTGAGGATCGGAGTTGGGGAATACTGCATTAGAGTATACATCGAATTTTATTGAAGAAACCTCCCAACAATAACAGTATAATCTCCAAAATGAATTTTAGGCACAGTAGAATTTCTAAACATTTGATATGTTTTAAAAAATAGAAAATTCTCATTTGTGGAATTTGCAGCATTAGGAGGTCATATTCACTGAACAAAAGGGCTATTTAACTCCAAAACATCCTAACAGGCCAAGTTACATGTTAACAAAGAACCCTTCTTTGATATCACCTTCACAATTCTTGCATCCATTGAACTTGTGAGTTTTTGGAGAGTTTCTGCTTGTATTTCTTTGCATGTAGTCAGAATAGCCTCCCAGAGCTGCTATTTTGATGTGAACTGCCACCTACCCTCATAGATCTTTTGCTTGATGATACTCCAAAGGTTCTCTATAGGGTTGGAGTCATGGGAAGATGGTGGCCACACCATGAGTTTATCTCCTTTTATGCCCATAGCAGCCAATGACTCAGAGGTATTCATTGCAGCATGAAATGGTGCATTGTCATGCATGAAGATGATTTTGCTCCTGAAGGCACGTTTCTGCTTTTTATACCATGGAAGAAAGTTGTCAGTCAGAAACTCTATATACTTTGCAGAGGTAATTTTCATACCTTCAGTAACCTTAAAGGGCCCTACCAGCTGTTTCCCCATGATTCCGGCCCAAAACACGACTCCTCCACCTCCTTACTGACGTCGCAGCCTTGTTGGGACATGGTGGGCATCCACCAACCATCCACTAATACATCCATCTGGACCATCCAGCGTTGCTTGACACTCATCAGTAAACAAGACTGTTTGAAAATTAGTCTTCATGTATGTCTGGGCCCACTGCAACCGCTTCTGCTTGTGAACACTGTTCAGAGGTGGCCGAATAGTAGGATTATGCACCACAGCAAGCCTTTGAAGGATCCTACACCTTGAGGTTCGAGTGACTCCAGAGGCACCAGCAACTTCAAACAACTGTTTGCTGCTATGTAATGGTATTTTGGCAGCTGCTCTCTTAATCCAATGAATTTTTCTGGCAGAAACCTTCTTTATTATGCCTTTATCTGCATGAACTCTGTCTGTGCTCTGTTTCAGTCACTTATCTCTTCACAGTATGATGATCACTCTTAACTTTTCATGAAATATCTAATGTTTTCATACCTTGTCTAAGGCATTGAACTATTTAACGCTTTTCAGCAGCAGATAGATCCTTTTTTATTTGCCATATTGCTTGAAACCCGTGGCCTGCTTAACTCCTTAATCCCACATGACGTACTATCCCATCGAGGTGACCTGGGACTTAATTCCCAAGTGATGGGATAGTACGTCATATGCGATCGGTCGCGCTCTCGGGGGGAGCACGGCCGATCGGGCCGAGTGTCAGCTGACTATCACAGCTAACATCTGGCACTATGTGTCAGGAGCGGTCACAGACTGCCCCTGGCACATTAAGCCCCTGCACACTGTGATCAAACATGATCGCAGTGTTTCGGCAGCATAGGAAAGCAGGGGGCTCCCTTCGTGCTTCCCTGAGACCCTCAGAGCAACACGATGTGCTCGCATTGCTCCGAGGGTCTCCTACCTTCTTCTCCCTGCAGGACCTTGATCCAAAATGGCTGTGGGGCTGAATCCGGGTCCTGCAGGGAGGTGGCTTACCATCGCCTGCTCAGAGCAAGCGCTGGTAGGCCTGCAGCATTGCATGTCAGAACGCTGATCTGACACAGTGCTGTGCAAAGTGTCAGATCAGCGATCTGACCCTATAACATGATGCCCCCTCCCCCCCCCGGGGCAATGTTATAAAGTAAAGAAAAAAATATTCACATGTGTAAAAAAAATCCTAAATAAACAAAAAAAAATATATTGTTCCCATAAATACATTTCTTTATCTAAATAATAAAAAACTATAAAAATACACATATTTAGTATCGCCGCATCCATAACGACCCCACCTATAAAACTGTCCCACAAGTTAACCCCTTCAGTGAACGCGGTAAAAAAAAAAAAAACAAGGCAAAAAACAATGCTTTATTATCATACCACCGATCAAAAAGGGTAATAACACACGATCAAACAGACGGATATAAATAAAAATGGCGCCACTGAAAACGTAATCTTGTACCGCAAAAAACGAGCCACCATACAGCATCATCAGCGAAAAAATAAAAAGTTATAGTCCTTAGAATAAAGCGATGCAAAAATAATTATTTTTTCTATAAAATAGTTTTTATCGCATAAAAAACCAAAACATAAAAAAATGATATAAATGAGGTATCGCTGTAATCGTACTGACCCAAACAATAAAACTACATTATCAATTTTACCAAACGTGGAATGGTATAAACGTCCCCAAAAAGAAATTCATGAATAGCTGGTTTTTGGTAATTCTGCCTCACAAAAATCGCAATAAAAAGCGATCAAAAAATGTCATGTGCCCGAAAATTTTACCAATAAAAACGTCAACTCGTCCCACAAAAATCAAGACCTCATGACTCTGTGGATCTGTGGACCAAAATATGGAAAAATTATAGCTCTCAAAATGTGGAGACGCAAAAGTTATTTTTTGCAATAAAAATCATCTTTTAGTCTGTGACAGCTGTCAATCATAAAAATCTGCTAAATAACGCTATAAAAGTAAATCAAGCCTCCCTTCATCACCCCCTTAGCTAGGGAAGAAAATAAAATTTTAAAAATGTATTTATTTCCATTTTCCCATTAGGTTTAGGGCTAGGGTTAGGGCTAGGGCTAGGGTTAGGGCTAGGGTAAGGGTTAAGATTAGGGCTAGTTTTAGGGCTAGGTTTAGGGTTAGGGTTAGGGGTAGGGTTAGGTGTTGTGAATTCTGTGATCAAGCTCCCTCCTGTGGTCACGAGTGGTACTGCGGCTTCTGAGTTTCCTTCCTCAGGTGATGAGGTTAAGTCGTTAGGTGCTGCTCTATTTAACTCCACATAGTGCTTTGATCCTGGCCTCCAGTCAATGTTCTAGTATTGGTCTTGATTCCTCCTGGATCGTTCCTGTGGCCTGTCTGCTCAGCATAAGCTAAGTTCTGCTTGTGTTACTTTTGTTGCTATATTTTCTGTCCAGCTTGCTTTTTTGTTTTTGCTTGCTTGCTGGAAGCTCTGAGACGCAGAGGGAGCACCTCCGTACCGTTAGTCGGTGCGGAGGGTCTTTTTGCCCCTCTGCGTGGTTGTTTGTAGGTTTTTGTGTTGACCGCAAAGCTATCTTTCCTATCCTCGGTCTATTCAGTAAGTCGGGCCTCACTTTGCTAAATCTATTTCATCTCTGTGTTTGTATATTTCATCTTAACTCACAGTCATTATATGTGGGGGGCTGCCTTTTCCTTTGGGGAATTTCTCTGAGGCAAGGTAGGCTTATTTTTCTATCTTCAGGACTAGCTAGTTTCTCAGGCTGTGCCGAGTTGCATAGGGAGCGTTAGGCGCAATCCACGACTACCTCTAGAGTGGTTTGATAGGTTTAGGGATTGCGGTCAGCAGAGTTCCCACGTCTCAGAGCTCGTCCTATGTTTTGTGGTTTTTGTCAGGTCACTTGTGTGCTCTGAACTTCAAGGTCCATTGTGGTTCTGAATTACCTATTCATAACAGTACTGGAGGCCCAGAGTACTAATGCTTCTCAATAGAGGGAAAAAAGAAGTTCTGAGACCATTTTTTTTTCTTTGCACTGTGTTTTGCCTTTTTTTCCCCCTGGACATTTGGGTGGTTCAGAACACAGGTGTGGACATGGACATTCAGGGTCTGTCCTCTTTGATGGATAATCTCACTCTAAGTGTACAGAACATTAAAGATTTAGTGGTTCAGAATCCTATGTTAGAACCTAAAATTCCTATTGCTGATTTGTTTTCTGGAGATAGAGCTAAATTTCTGAGTTTCAAAAATAATTGCAAACTGTTTCTGGCGTTGAAACCCTGCTCCTCTGGTGACCCAGTTCAACAAGTTAAGATCATAATTTCTTTATTACGTGGCGACCCTCAAGACTGGGCATTTTCCCTTGCGCCAGGAGATCCTGCATTATGTAATATTGATGCGTTTTTTCTGGCGCTCGGATTACTGTACGATGAACCTAATTCAGTGGATCAGGCAGAGAAAAATTTGCTGGCTCTGTGTCAGGGTCAGGATGAGATAGAGATTTATTGTCAGAAGTTTAGAAAGTGGTCTGTGCTCACTCAATGGAATGAATGTGCTTTGGCAGCAATCTTCAGCAAGGGTCTCTCTGAAGCCCTTAAGGATGTCATGGTGGGATTTCCTATGCCTGCTGGTCTGAATGAGTCTATGTCTTTGGCCATTCAGATGGGTCGACGCTTGCGTGAGCGTAAATTTGTGCACCATTTGGCGGTATTATCTGAGCATAAACCTGAGCCTATGCAGTGCGATAGGACTTTGACCAGAGCTGAAAGGCAAGAACACAGACATCAGAATGGGCTGTGTTTCTACTGTGGTGATTACACTCATGCTATCTCTGATTGTCCTAAGCGCACTAAGCGGTTCGCTAAGTCTGCCACCATTGGTACGGTACAGTCGAAATTTCTTTTGTCCGTTACTTTGATCTGCTCTTTGTCTTCCTATTCTCTCATGGCATTTGTGGATTCAGGCGCTGCCCTGAATTTGATGGACTTGGAGTTTGCTAGGCGCTGTGGGTTTGTCTTGGAGCCCCTGCAGTGTCTTATTCCATTGAGAGGAATTGATGCTACGCCTTTGGCCAAGAATAAGCCTCAGTATTGGACCCAGCTGACCATGTGCATGGCTCCTGCGCACCAGGAAGATATTCGTTTTCTGGTGTTGCAAAATCTGCATGATGTGGTCGTGTTGGGGTTGCCATGGCTACAAGTCCATAACCCAGTATTAGATTGGAAATCTATGTCTGTGTCCAGCTGGGGTTGTCAGGGGGTACATGGTGATGTTCCATTTCTGTCTATCTCATCATCCACCCCTTCTGAGGTCCCAGAGTTCTTGTCTGATTACTGGGATGTATTCGATGAGCCCAAGTCCATTGCCCTACCTCCGCATAGGGATTGTGATTGTGCTATCGAGTTGATTCCTGGTAGTAAGTTTCCTAAGGGTCGACTGTTTAATTTATCTGTACCTGAGCACGCCGCTATGCGGAGTTACATAAAAGAATCCTTGGAGAAGGGTCATATTCGGCTGTCGTCATCGCCATTGGGAGCAGGGTTCTTTTTTGTGGCCAAGAAGGATGGTTCGCTGAGACCTTGTATTGATTACCGCCTTCTAAATAAAATCACGGTCAAATTTCAGTACCCCTTGCCGCTGCTATCTGTTGTGAATTCTGTGGCAGAGCTCCCTCCTGTGGTCACAAGTGGTACTTCGGCTGATTCTCTCTGTGAGCTTCCGTTGGTGGAGGAAAGTGGTACTGCGGCTTCTGAGTTTCCCTCCTCAGGTGATGTGGTGAAGTCGTTAGGTGCTGCTCTATTTGACTCCACCTGGTGCTTTGATCCTGGCCTCCAGGCAATGTTCTAGTATTGGACCTGTTTCCTCCTGGATCGTTCCTGTGGCCTGCTGCTCTGCATAGCTAAGTTCTGCTTTGCTATTTTGTTTGCTGTTTTTTTCTGTCCAGCTTGTATATTTGTTTTTCCTGCTTGCTGGAAGCTCTGGGACGCAGAGGGTGTACCTCCGTGCCGTTAGTTCGGTACGGAGGGTCTTTTTGCCCCATTTGCGTGGTTTTTGTAGGGTTTTGTGTTGACCGCAAAGTTACCTTTCCTATCCTCGCTCTGTTCAGAAAGTCGGGCCTCACTTTGCTAAATCTATTTCATCTCTGCGTTTGTCTTTTCATCTTAACTCACAGTCATTATATGTGGGGGCTGCCTTTTCCTTTGGGGTATTTCTCTGAGGCAAGGTAGGCTTATTTTCTATCTTCAGGCTAGCTAGTTTCTCAGGCTGTGCCGAGTTGCATAGGGAGCGTTAGGCGCAATCCACGGCTGCCTCTAGTGTGGTTGGAGAGGATTAGGGATTGCGGTCAGCAGAATTCCCACGTCTCAGAGCTCGTTCTATGTTTTTGGGTTATTGTCAGGTCACTGTATGTGCTCTGACCTCTATGTCCATTGTGGTACTGAATTACCTTATCATAACAGTACTGGAGGCCCAAAGTACTAATGATTCTCAATAGAGGGAAAAAAGAAGTTCTGAGACCATTTTTTTTTCTCTGCACTGTGTTTTGCCTTTTTTTTCCCCTAGACATTTGGGTAGTTCAGGACACAGGTGTAGCGATGGACATTAAAGGTCTGTCTTCATGTGTGGATCAGCTCACGGCAAGAGTACAAAATATTCAAGACTTTGTGGTTCAGAATTCTATGTTAGAACCGAGAATTCCTATTCCTGATTTGTTTTTTGGAGATAGAACTACATTTCTGAGTTTCAAAAATAATTGTAAACTATTTCTGGCTTTGAAACCTCGCTCCTCTGGTGACCCAGTTCAACAAGTTAGGATCATTATTTCTTTATTACGTGACGACCCTCAGGACTGGGCATTTTCTCTTGCGTAAGGAGATCCTGCATTAAGTAATATCGATGCGTTTTTCCTGGTGCTCGGATTGCTGTACGATGAACCTAATTCAGTGGATCAGGCAGAGAAAAATTTGCTGGCTCTGTGTCAGGGTCAGGATGAGATAGAGGTATATTGTCAGAAATTTAGAAAGTGGTCCGTACTCACTCAATGGAATGAAGGTGCGCTCGCAGCTATTTTCAGAAAGGGTCTCTCTGAAGCCCTTAAGGATGTCATGGTGGGATTTCCTATGCCTGCTGGTCTGAATGAGTCTATGTCTTTGGCCATTCAAATCGGTCGACGCTTGCGTGAGCGTAAATCTGTGCACCATTTGGCGGTATTACCTGAGCTTAAACCTGAGCCTATGCAGTGCGATAGGACTTTGACCAGAGTTGAACGGCAAGAACACAGACGTCTGAATGGGCTGTGTTTCTACTGTGGTGATTCCACTCATGCTATCTCTGATTGTCCTAAGCGCACTAAGCGGTTCACTAGGTCTGCCACCATTGGTACGGTACAGTCAAAATTTCTTCTGTCCGTTACCTTGATCTGCTCTTTGTCATCGTATTCTGTCATGGCATTTGTGGATTCAGGCGCTGCCCTGAATTTGATGGACTTGGAGTATGCTAGGCGTTGTGGGTTTTTCTTGGAGCCCTTGCAGTATCCTATTCCATTGAGAGGAATAGATGCTACGCCTTTGGCCAAGAACAAGCCTCAGTATTGGACCCAGCTGACCATGTGCATGGCTCCTGCACATCAGGAGGTTATTTGCTTTCTGGTGTTGCATAATCTGCATGATGTGGTCGTGTTAGGGTTGCCATGGCTACAAGTCCATAATCCAGTATTAGATTGGAAATCCATGTCTGTGTCCAGCTGGGGTTGTCAGGGGGTACATGGTGATGTCCCATTTCTGACTATTTCGTCATCCACCCCTTCTGAGGTTCCAGAGTTCTTGTCTGATTACCGGGATGTATTTGATGAGCCCAAGTCCGATACCCTACCTCCGCATAGGGATTGTGATTGTGCTATCGATTTGATTCCTGGTAGTAAATTCCCAAAAGGTCGACTGTTTAATTTATCTGTGCCTGAGCACGCCGCTATGCGGAGTTATGTGAAGGAGTCCTTGGAGAAGGGGCATATTCGCCCGTCATCGTCGCCATTAGGAGCAGGGTTCTTTTTTGTAGCCAAGAAGGATGGTTCGCTGAGACCTTGTATAGATTACCGCCTTCTAAATAAGATCACGGTTAAATTTCAGTACCCCTTGCCATTGTTATCTGATTTGTTTGCTCGGATTAAGGGGGCTAGTTGGTTCACCAAGATAGATCTTCGTGGTGCGTACAATCTGGTGCGCATTAAGCGAGGCGATGAATGGAAAACTGCATTTAATACGCCCGAGGGCCATTTTGAGTATCTAGTAATGCCATTCGGACTTGCCAATGCTCCATCAGTGTTTCAGTCCTTTATGCTTGACATCTTCCGAGAGTACCTGGATAAATTCCTGATTGTGTACTTGGATGACATTTTGATCTTCTCGGATGATTGGGAGTCTCATGTGAAGCAGGTCAGAACGGTGTTTCAGGTCCTGCGTGCTAATTCTTTGTTTGTGAAGGGATCAAAGTGTCTCTTTGGTGTTCAGAAGGTTTCATTTTTGGGGTTCATCTTTTCCCCTTCTACTATCGAGATGGACCCTGTTAAGGTCCAAGCCATCCATGATTGGACTCAGCCGACATCTCTGAAAAGTCTGCAAAAGTTCCTGGGCTTTGCTAATTTTTATCGTCGCTTCATCTGCAATTTTTCTAGTATTGCTAAACCATTGACCGATTTGACCAAGAAGGGTGCTGATGTGGTCAATTGGTCTTCTGCTGCTGTGGAAGCTTTTCAAGAGTTGAAGCGTCGTTTTTCTTCTTCCCCTGTTTTGTGTCAACCAGATGTTTCGCTTCCATTCCAGGTCGAGGTTGATGCTTCTGAGATTGGAGCAGGGGCTGTTTTGTCACAGAGAAGTTCTGATTGCTCGGTGATGAAACCATGCGCCTTCTTTTCCAGGAAGTTTTCGCCTGCTGAGCGAAATTATGATGTGGGCAATCGAGAGTTGCTGGCCATGAAGTGGGCATTCGAGGAGTGGCCTCATTGGCTTGAAGGAGCTAAGCATCGCGTGGTGGTATTGACTGATCATAAGAACTTGACTTATCTCGAGTCTGCCAAGCGGTTGAATCCTAGACAGGCTCATTGGTCGCTGTTTTTTGCCCGTTTTGACTTTGTGATTTCGTACCTTCCGGGCTCTAAAAATGTGAAGGCGGATGCTCTGTCTAGGAGTTTTGTGCCCGACTCTCCGGGTTTATCTGAGCCGGCAGGTATCCTCAAAGAGGGAGTAATTGTGTCTGCCATCTCCCCTGATTTGCGGCGGGTGCTGCAAAAGTTTCAGGCTAATAAACCTGATCGTTGCCCAGCGGAGAGACTGTTTGTCCCTGATAGGTGGACGAATAAAGTTATCTCTGAGGTTCATTGTTCGGTGTTGGCTGGTCATCCTGGAATCTTTGGTACCAGAGAGTTAGTGGCTAGATCCTTTTGGTGGCCATCTCTGTCGCGGGATGTGCATTCTTTTGTGCAGTCCTGTGGGATTTGTGCTCGGGCTAAGCCCTGCTGTTCTCGTGCCAGTGGGTTGCTTTTGCCCTTGCCGGTCCCGAGGAGGCCTTGGACACATATCGCTATGGATTTTATTTCGGATCTCCCCGTCTCTCAAAAGATGTCAGTCATTTGGGTGGTCTGTGATCGTTTCTCTAAGATGGTCCATTTGGTACCCTTGTCTAAATTACCTTCCTCCTCTGATTTGGTGCCATTGTTCTTCCAGCATGTGGTTCGTTTACATGGCATTCCAGAAAATATCGTTTCTGACAAAGGTTCCCAGTTTGTTTCGAGGTTTTGGCGAGCCTTTTGTGGTAGGATGGGCATTGACTTGTCTTTTTCCTCGGCTTTCCATCCTCAGACTAATGGCCAGACCGAACGAACCAATCAGACCTTGGAAACATATCTGAGATGCTTTGTTTCTGCTGATCAGGATGACTGGGTGTCCTTTTTGCCTTTGGCTGAGCTCGCCCTTAATAATCGGGCCAGCTCGGCTACCTTGGTTTCGCCGTTTTTCTGCAACTCTTGGTTCCATCCTTGTTTCTCTTCAGGGCAGGTTGAGTCTTCGGACTGTCCTGGTGTGGATACTGTGGTGGACAGGTTGCAGCAGATTTGGACTCATGTAGTGGACAATTTGACCTTGTCCCAGGAGAAGGCTCAACGTTTCGCTAATCGCAGACGCTGTGTGGGTCCCCGACTTCGTGTTGGGGATTTGGTTTGGTTATCTTCTCGTCATATTCCTATGAAGGTTTCCTCTCCTAAGTTTAAACCTCGTTTCATTGGTCCGTATAGGATTTCTGAGGTTCTTAATCCTGTGTCTTTTCGTCTGACCCTTCCAGATTCTTTTTCCATACATAACGTATTCCAAAGGTCATTGCTGCGGAGATACGTGGCACTTATGGTTCCATCTGTTGATCCTCCTGCCCCGGTTTTGATGGAGGGGGAGTTGGAGTATATTGTGGAGAAGATTTTGGATTCTCGTGTTTCAAGACGGAAACTCCAGTATCTGGTTAAGTGGAAGGGTTATGCTCAGGAAGATAATTCCTGGGTCTTTGCCTCTGATGTCCATGCTCCCGATCTTGTTCGTGCCTTTCATATGGCTCATCCTGGTCGTCCTGGGGGCTCTGGTGAGGGTTCGGTGACCCCTCCTCAAGGGGGGGGTACTGTTGTGAATTCTGTGGCAGAGCTCCCTCCTGTGGTCACAAGTGGTACTTCGGCTGATTCTCTCTGTGAGCTTCCGTTGGTGGAGTAAAGTGGTACTGCGGCTTCTGAGTTTCCCTCCTCAGGTGATGTGGTGAAGTCGTTAGGTGCTGCTCTATTTGACTCCACCTGGTGCTTTGATCCTGGCCTCCAGGCAATGTTCTAGTATTGGACCTGTTTCCTCCTGGATCGTTCCTGTGGCCTGCTGCTCTGCATAGCTAAGTTCTGCTTTGCTATTTTGTTTGCTGTTTTTTTCTGTCCAGCTTGTATATTTGTTTTTCCTGCTTGCTGGAAGC
This sequence comes from Ranitomeya imitator, assembly GCF_032444005.1. Classification (NCBI taxonomy): domain Eukaryota; kingdom Metazoa; phylum Chordata; class Amphibia; order Anura; family Dendrobatidae; genus Ranitomeya; species Ranitomeya imitator. The sequence continues at coordinate 616,944,324 of NC_091283.1, read as the reverse complement.
TCTGGGACGCAGAGGGTGTACCTCCGTGCCGTTAGTTCGGTACGGAGGGTCTTTTTGCCCCCTTTGCGTGGTTTTTGTAGGGTTTTGTGTTGACCGCAAAGTTACCTTTCCTATCCTCGCTCTGTTCAGAAAGTCGGGCCTCACTTTGCTAAATCTATTTCATCTCTGCGTTTGTCTTTTCATCTTAACTCACAGTCATTATATGTGGGGGCTGCCTTTTCCTTTGGGGTATTTCTCTGAGGCAAGGTAGGCTTATTTTCTATCTTCAGGCTAGCTAGTTTCTCAGGCTGTGCCGAGTTGCATAGGGAGCGTTAGGCGCAATCCACGGCTGCCTCTAGTGTGGTTGGAGAGGATTAGGGATTGCGGTCAGCAGAATTCCCACGTCTCAGAGCTCGTTCTATGTTTTGGGGTTATTGTCAGGTCACTGTATGTGCTCTGACCTCTATGTCCATTGTGGTACTGAATTACCTTATCATAACAGTACTGGAGGCCCAAAGTACTAATGATTCTCAATAGAGGGAAAAAAGAAGTTCTGAGACCATTTTTTTTTCTCTGCACTGTGTTTTGCCTTTTTTTTCCCCTAGACATTTGGGTAGTTCAGGACACAGGTGTAGCGATGGACATTAAAGGTCTGTCTTCATGTGTGGATCAGCTCACGGCAAGAGTACAAAATATTCAAGACTTTGTGGTTCAGAATTCTATGTTAGAACCGAGAATTCCTATTCCTGATTTGTTTTTTGGAGATAGAACTACATTTCTGAGTTTCAAAAATAATTGTAAACTATTTCTGGCTTTGAAACCTCGCTCCTCTGGTGACCCAGTTCAACAAGTTAGGATCATTATTTCTTTATTACGTGACGACCCTCAGGACTGGGCATTTTCTCTTGCGTAAGGAGATCCTGCATTAAGTAATATCGATGCGTTTTTCCTGGTGCTCGGATTGCTGTACGATGAACCTAATTCAGTGGATCAGGCAGAGAAAAATTTGCTGGCTCTGTGTCAGGGTCAGGATGAGATAGAGGTATATTGTCAGAAATTTAGAAAGTGGTCCGTACTCACTCAATGGAATGAAGGTGCGCTCGCAGCTATTTTCAGAAAGGGTCTCTCTGAAGCCCTTAAGGATGTCATGGTGGGATTTCCTATGCCTGCTGGTCTGAATGAGTCTATGTCTTTGGCCATTCAAATCGGTCGACGCTTGCGTGAGCGTAAATCTGTGCACCATTTGGCGGTATTACCTGAGCTTAAACCTGAGCCTATGCAGTGCGATAGGACTTTGACCAGAGTTGAACGGCAAGAACACAGACGTCTGAATGGGCTGTGTTTCTACTGTGGTGATTCCACTCATGCTATCTCTGATTGTCCTAAGCGCACTAAGCGGTTCACTAGGTCTGCCACCATTGGTACGGTACAGTCAAAATTTCTTCTGTCCGTTACCTTGATCTGCTCTTTGTCATCGTATTCTGTCATGGCATTTGTGGATTCAGGCGCTGCCCTGAATTTGATGGACTTGGAGTATGCTAGGCATTGTGGGTTTTTCTTGGAGCCCTTGCAGTATCCTATTCCATTGAGAGGAATAGATGCTACGCCTTTGGCCAAGAATAAGCCTCAGTATTGGACCCAGCTGACCATGTGCATGGCTCCTGCACATCAGGAGGTTATTTGCTTTCTGGTGTTGCATAATCTGCATGATGTGGTCGTGTTAGGGTTGCCATGGCTACAAGTCCATAATCCAGTATTAGATTGGAAATCCATGTCTGTGTCCAGCTGGGGTTGTCAGGGGGTACATGGTGATGTCCCATTTCTGACTATTTCGTCATCCACCCCTTCTGAGGTTCCAGAGTTCTTGTCTGATTACCGGGATGTATTTGATGAGCCCAAGTCCGATACCCTACCTCCGCATAGGGATTGTGATTGTGCTATCGATTTGATTCCTGGTAGTAAATTCCCAAAAGGTCGACTGTTTAATTTATCTGTGCCTGAGCACGCCGCTATGCGGAGTTATGTGAAGGAGTCCTTGGAGAAGGGGCATATTCGCCCGTCATCGTCGCCATTAGGAGCAGGGTTCTTTTTTGTAGCCAAGAAGGATGGTTCGCTGAGACCTTGTATAGATTACCGCCTTCTAAATAAGATCACGGTTAAATTTCAGTACCCCTTGCCATTGTTATCTGATTTGTTTGCTCGGATTAAGGGGGCTAGTTGGTTCACCAAGATAGATCTTCGTGGTGCGTACAATCTGGTGCGCATTAAGCGAGGCGATGAATGGAAAACTGCATTTAATACGCCCGAGGGCCATTTTGAGTATCTAGTAATGCCATTCGGACTTGCCAATGCTCCATCAGTGTTTCAGTCCTTTATGCTTGACATCTTCCGAGAGTACCTGGATAAATTCCTGATTGTGTACTTGGATGACATTTTGATCTTCTCGGATGATTGGGAGTCTCATGTGAAGCAGGTCAGAACGGTGTTTCAGGTCCTGCGTGCTAATTCTTTGTTTGTGAAGGGATCAAAGTGTCTCTTTGGTGTTCAGAAGGTTTCATTTTTGGGGTTCATCTTTTCCCCTTCTACTATCGAGATGGACCCTGTTAAGGTCCAAGCCATCCATGATTGGACTCAGCCGACATCTCTGAAAAGTCTGCAAAAGTTCCTGGGCTTTGCTAATTTTTATCGTCGCTTCATCTGCAATTTTTCTAGTATTGCTAAACCATTGACCGATTTGACCAAGAAGGGTGCTGATGTGGTCAATTGGTCTTCTGCTGCTGTGGAAGCTTTTCAAGAGTTGAAGCGTCGTTTTTCTTCTTCCCCTGTTTTGTGTCAACCAGATGTTTCGCTTCCATTCCAGGTCGAGGTTGATGCTTCTGAGATTGGGGCAGGGGCTGTTTTGTCACAGAGAAGTTCTGATTGCTCGGTGATGAAACCATGCGCCTTCTTTTCCAGGAAGTTTTCGCCTGCTGAGCGAAATTATGATGTGGGCAATCGAGAGTTGCTGGCCATGAAGTGGGCATTCGAGGAGTGGCGTCATTGGCTTGAAGGAGCTAAGCATCGCGTGGTGGTATTGACTGATCATAAGAACTTGACTTATCTCGAGTCTGCCAAGCGGTTGAATCCTAGACAGGCTCATTGGTCGCTGTTTTTTGCCCGTTTTGACTTTGTGATTTCGTACCTTCCGGGCTCTAAAAATGTGAAGGCGGATGCTCTGTCTAGGAGTTTTGTGCCCGACTCTCCGGGTTTATCTGAGCCGGCAGGTATCCTCAAAGAGGGAGTAATTGTGTCTGCCATCTCCCCTGATTTGCGGCGGGTGCTGCAAAAGTTTCAGGCTAATAAACCTGATCGTTGCCCAGCGGAGAGACTGTTTGTCCCTGATAGGTGGACGAATAAAGTTATCTCTGAGGTTCATTGTTCGGTGTTGGCTGGTCATCCTGGAATCTTTGGTACCAGAGAGTTAGTGGCTAGATCCTTTTGGTGGCCATCTCTGTCGCGGGATGTGCATTCTTTTGTGCAGTCCTGTGGGATTTGTGCTCGGGCTAAGCCCTGCTGTTCTCGTGCCAGTGGGTTGCTTTTGCCCTTGCCGGTCCTGAGGAGGCCTTGGACACATATCGCTATGGATTTTATTTCGGATCTCCCCGTCTCTCAAAAGATGTCAGTCATTTGGGTGGTCTGTGATCGTTTCTCTAAGATGGTCCATTTGGTACCCTTGTCTAAATTACCTTCCTCCTCTGATTTGGTGCCATTGTTCTTCCAGCATGTGGTTCGTTTACATGGCATTCCAGAAAATATCGTTTCTGACAAAGGTTCCCAGTTTGTTTCGAGGTTTTGGCGAGCCTTTTGTGGTAGGATGGGCATTGACTTGTCTTTTTCCTCGGCTTTCCATCCTCAGACTAATGGCCAGACCGAACGAACCAATCAGACCTTGGAAACATATCTGAGATGCTTTGTTTCTGCTGATCAGGATGCCTGGGTGTCCTTTTTGCCTTTGGCTGAGCTCACCCTTAATAATCGGGCCAGCTCGGCTACCTTGGTTTCGCCGTTTTTCTGCAACTCTTGGTTCCATCCTTGTTTCTCTTCAGGGCAGGTTGAGTCTTCGGACTGTCCTGGTGTGGATACTGTGGTGGACAGGTTGCAGCAGATTTGGACTCATGTAGTGGACAATTTGACCTTGTCCCAGGAGAAGGCTCAACGTTTCGCTAATCGCAGACGCTGTGTGGGTCCCCGACTTCGTGTTGGGGATTTGGTTTGGTTATCTTCTCGTCATATTCCTATGAAGGTTTCCTCTCCTAAGTTTAAACCTCGTTTCATTGGTCCGTATAGGATTTCTGAGGTTCTTAATCCTGTGTCTTTTCGTCTGACCCTTCCAGATTCTTTTTCCATACATAACGTATTCCATAGGTCATTGTTGCGGAGATACGTGGCACTTATGGTTCCATCTGTTGATCCTCCTGCCCCGGTTTTGATGGAGGGGGAGTTGGAGTATATTGTGGAGAAGATTTTGGATTCTCGTGTTTCAAGACGGAAACTCCAGTATCTGGTTAAGTGGAAGGGTTATGCTCAGGAAGATAATTCCTGGGTCTTTGCCTCTGATGTCCATGCTCCCGATCTTGTTCGTGCCTTTCATATGGCTCATCCTGGTCGTCCTGGGGGCTCTGGTGAGGGTTCGGTGACCCCTCCTCAAGGGGGGGGTACTGTTGTGAATTCTGTGGCAGAGCTCCCTCCTGTGGTCACAAGTGGTACTTCGGCTGATTCTCTCTGTGAGCTTCCGTTGGTGGAGGAAAGTGGTACTGCGGCTTCTGAGTTTCCCTCCTCAGATGATGTGGTGAAGTCGTTAGGTGCTGCTCTATTTGACTCCACCTGGTGCTTTGATCCTGGCCTCCAGGCAATGTTCTAGTATTGGACCTGTTTCCTCCTGGATCGTTCCTGTGGCCTGCTGCTCTGCATAGCTAAGTTCTGCTTTGCTATTTTGTTTGCTGTTTTTTTCTGTCCAGCTTGTATATTTGTTTTTCCTGCTTGCTGGAAGCTCTGGGACGCAGAGGGTGTACCTCCGTGCCGTTAGTTCGGTACGGAGGGTCTTTTTGCCCCATTTGCGTGGTTTTTGTAGGGTTTTGTGTTGACCGCAAAGTTACCTTTCCTATCCTCGCTCTGTTCAGAAAGTCGGGCCTCACTTTGCTAAATCTATTTCATCTGTACGTTTGTCTTTTCATCTTAACTCACAGTCATTATATGTGGGGGCTGCCTTTTCCTTTGGGGTATTTTTCTGAGGCAAGGTAAGCTTATTTTCTATCTTCAGGCTAGCTAGTTTCTCAGGCTGTGCCGAGTTGCATAGGGAGCGTTAGGCGCAATCCACGGCTGCCTCTAGTGTGGTTGGAGAGGATTAGGGATTGCGGTCAGCAGAGTTCCCACGTCTCAGAGCTCGTTCTATGTTTTTGGGTTATTGTCAGGTCACTGTATGTGCTCTGACCTCAATGTTCATTGTAGTACTGAATTACCTTATCATAACAGCTATCTGATTTGTTTGCTCGGATTATGGGGGCTAGTTGGTTCACCAAGATAGATCTTAGTGGTGCATATAATCTTGTGCGTATTAAACGGGGCGATGAATGGAAAACTGCATTTAATACGCCCGAGGGCCATTTTGAGTACCTGGTTATGCCATTCGGACTTGCCAATGCTCCATCAGTATTTCAGTCCTTTATGCATGACATCTTCCGAGAGTACCTGGAAAATTCCTGATTGTATACTTGGATGATATTTTGGTCTTCTCGGATGATTGGGAGTCTCATGTGAAGCAGGTCAGAATGGTGTTCCAGGTCCTGCGTGCTAATTCTTTGTTTGTGAAGGGATCAAAGTGTCCCTTTGGTGTTCAGAAGGTTTCATTTTTGGGGTTCATTTTTTCCCCTTCTACCATCGAGATGGACCCTGTTAAGGTCCAGGCCATTTATGATTGGACTCAGCCGACATCTCTGAAGAGTCTGCAAAAGTTCCTTGGCTTTGCTAATTTTTATCGTCGCTTCATCTGTAATTTTTCTAGTATTGCTAAACCATTGACCGATTTGACCAAGAAGGGTGCTGATGTGGTCAATTGGTCTTCTGCTGCTGTGGAAGCTTTTCAAGAGTTAAAGCGTCGTTTTTCTTCTGCCCCTGTGTTGTGTCAACCAGATGTTTCGCTTCCGTTCCAGGTTGAGGTTGATGCTTCTGAAATTGGAGCGGGGGCTGTTTTGTCGCAAAGAGGTGCTGATTGCTCGGTGATGAAGCCATGCGCCTTCTTTTCCAGGAAGTTTTCGCCTGCTGAGCGAAATTATGATGTTGGCAATCGAGAGTTGCTGGCCATAAAGTGGGCATTCGAGGAGTGGCGTCATTGGCTTGAAGAAGCTAAGCATCGCGTGGTGGTCTTGACTGATCACAAGAACTTGACTTATCTCGAGTCTGCCAAACGGTTGAATCCTAGACAGGCTCGTTGGTCGCTGTTTTTCTCTCGTTTTGACTTTGTGGTTTCGTACCTTCCGGGCTCTAAAAATGTGAAGGCGGATGCCCTGTCTAGGAGTTTTGTGCCCGATTCTCCGGGTTTGCCTGAGGCGGCGGGTATTCTCAAAGAGGGAGTAATTGTGTCTGCCATCTCCCCTGATTTGCGGTGGGTGCTGCAAAAATTTCAGGCTAATAAACCTGATCGTTGCCCAGCAGAGAAACTGTTTGTCCCTGATAGGTGGACGAATAAAGTTATCTCTGAGGTTCATTGTTCGGTGTTGGCTGGTCATCCTGGAATCTTTGGTACCAGAGATTTGGTGGCTAGATCCTTTTGGTGGCCGTCTCTGTCGCGGGATGTGCGTTCTTTCGTGCAGTCCTGTGGGATTTGTGCTCGGGCTAAGCCCTGCTGTTCTCGTGCCAGTGGGTTGCTTTTGCCCTTGCCGATCCCGAAGAGGCCTTGGACACATATCTCTATGGATTTTATTTCGGATCTCCCCGTCTCTCAAAAAATGTCGGTCATTTGGGTAGTTTGTGATCGCTTCTCTAAGATGATCCATTTGGTACCCTTGTCCAAATTACCTTCCTCCTCTGATTTGGTGCCATTGTTCTTCCAGCATGTGGTTCGTTTACATGGCATTCCAGAGAACCTCGTTTCTGACAAAGGTTCCCAGTTTGTTTCGAGGTTTTGGCGAGCCTTTTGTGCTAGGATGGGCATTGATTTGTCTTTTTCCTCGGCTTTCCATCCTCAGACAAATGGCCAGACTGAACGAACCAATCAGACCTTGGAAACATATCTGAGATGTTTTGTTTCTGCTGATCAGGATGATTGGGTGTCCTTTTTGCCGTTGGCTGAGTTCGCTCTTAATAATCGGGCCAGCTCGGCTACCTTGGTTTCACCGTTTTTCTGCAATTCTGGGTTCCATCCTCGTTTCTCTTCAGGGCAGGTTGAGTCTTCGGACTGTCCTGGTGTGGATACTGTGGTGGACAGGTTGCAGCAGATTTGGACTCATGTAGTGGACAATTTGACCTTGTCCCAGGAGAAGGCTCAGCGTTTCGCTAATCGCAGACGCTGTGTGGGTCCCCAACTTCGTGTTGGGGATTTGGTTTGGTTGTCATCTCGTTATATTCCTATGAAGGTTTTCTCTCCTAAGTTTAAGCCTCGTTTCATTGGTCCGTATAGGATTTCTGAGGTTCTTAATCCTGTGTCTTTTCGTTTGACCCTTCCAGATTCTTTTTCCATCCATAACGTATTCCATAGGTCATTGTTGCGGAGATACGTGGCGCCTGTGGTTCCATCTGTTGATCCTCCTGCCCCGGTTTTGGTGGAGGGGGAGTTGGAGTATATAGTGGAGAAGATTTTGGATTCTCGTGGACGGAAACTCCAGTATCTGGTTAAGTGGAAGGGTTATGGTCAGGAAGATAATTCCTGGGTCTTTGCCTCTGATGTCCATGCTGCCGATCTTGTTCGTGCCTTTCATATGGCTCATCCTGGTCGGCCTGGGGGCTCTGGTGAGGGTTCGGTGACCCCTCCTCAAGGGGGGGTACTGTTGTGAATTCTGTGATCAAGCTCCCTCCTGTGGTCACGAGTGGTACTGCGGCTTCTGAGTTTCCTTCCTCAGGTGATGAGGTTGAGTCGTTAGGTGCTGCTCTATTTAACTCCACCTAGTGCTTTGATCCTGGCCTCCAGTCAATGTTCTAGTATTGGTCTTGCTTCCTCCTGGATCGTTCCTGTGGCCTGTCTGCTCAGCATAAGCTAAGTTCTGCTTGTGTTACTTTTGTTGCTATATTTTCTGTCCAGCTTGCTTTTTTATTTTTGCTTGCTTGCTGGAAGCTCTGAGACGCAGAGGGAGCACCTCCGTATCGTTAGTAGGTGCGGAGGGTCTTTTTGCCCCTCTGCATGGTTGTTTGTAGGTTTTTGTGTTGACCGCAAAGCTATCTTTCCTATCCTCGGTCTATTCAGTAAGTCGGGCCTCACTTTGCTAAATCTATTTCATCTCTGTGTTTGTATATTTCATCTTAACTCACAGTCATTATATGTGGGGGGCTGCCTTTTCCTTTGGGGAATTTCTCTGAGGCAAGGTAGGCTTATTTTTCTATCTTCAGGACTAGCTAGTTTCTCAGGCTGTGCCGAGTTGCATAGGGAGCGTTAGGCGCAATCCACGGCTACCTCTAGTGTGGTTTGATAGGTTTAGGGATTGCGGTCAGCAGAGTTCCCACGTCTCAGAGCTCGTCCTATGTTTTGTGGTTTTTGTCAGGTCACTTGTGTGCTCTGAACTTCAAGGTCCATTGTGGTTCTGAATTACCTATTCATAACAGTTAGGGCTAGGGTTAGGGCTGGGGTTAGGGCTAGGGTTAGGGCTACGGTTAGGGTTAAGGCTAGGGTTAGGGTTAGGGCTAGGGCTAGGGTTAGTGCTAGGGTTGGGGCTAGGTTTAGGGTTAGGGTTGGGCTAGGGTTGGGGCTAGGGTTAGGGTTTTAGTTAGAATTGGGGGGTTCCACTGTTTAGGCACATCAGGGGCTCTCCAAATGCGACATGGCGTCTGATCTCAATTCCAGCCAATTCTGCATTGAAAAAGTAAACCAGTTCTCCTTCCCTTCCGAGCTCCCAAACAGTGGTTTACCCCAACATATGGGGTATCAGCGTACTCAGGAGAAATTGTACAACAACTTTTGTGGTCCAATTTTTCTTGTTACCCTTTCAAAAATAAAAATTTGGGGGGCATAAAACCATTTTTGTAGGAAAAAATTATTTTTTGTTTTCACGGCTCTGCGTTATAAACTGTAGTGAAACACTTGGGGGTTCAAAGTTCTCACAACACATCTAGATAAATTCCTTGGGGGTCTAGTTTCCAATATGGGGTCACTTATGGGGGTTTTTGACTGTTTAGTTACATCAGGGGCTCTGCAAATGCAACGTGACGCCTGCAGACCAATCCATCTCAGTCTGCATTCCAAATGGCGCTCCTTCCCTTCCGAGTTTTTCCATAAGCCCAAACGGTGGTTCCCCCCACATATGGAGTATCAGCGTACCCAGGATAAATTGGACAACAACTTTTGGGGTCCAATTTTCTCCTGTTACCCTTGGGAAAAAAAAATATGATTTTTTATTTTTACAGCTCTGCATTATAAACTTCTGTGAAGTACTTGGTGGGTCAAAGTGCTCACCACATATTTAGATAAGTTCCTTAGGGGGTCTACATTCTAAAATGGTGTCACTTGTCAGGGGTTTCAATGTTTAGGCACATCAGTGGCTCTCCAAATGCAACATGGCGTTCCATCTCAATTCCAGTCAATTTTGCATTGAAAAGTCAAATGGTGCTCCTTCCCTTCCGAGCTGTGCCATGCACCCAAACAGTGTTTTACCCCCATATATGGGGTATCAGCGTACTCAGGACAAATTGCACTGCAACCTTTGCAGTCTAATTTCTTCTCTTACCCATGGGAAAATAAAAAATTGGTGCAAAAAGTCATTTTTGTGAAAAAATATGATTTTTTATTTTTACGGCTCTGCATTATAAACTTCTGTGAAGCATTTGGTGGGTCAAAGTGCTCACCACACATCTAGATATGTTCCTTATGGGGTCTACTTTCCAAAATGGTGTCACTTGTTGGGGGTTTCAATGTTTAGACACATCAAGGGCTCTCCAAACGCAACATGGCGTCCCATCTCAATTCCAGTCAATTTTGATTTGAAAAGTCAAATAGCGCTCCTTCCCTTCCGAGCTCTGCCATGCGCCCAAACAGTGGTTTTTCTCCACATATGGGGTATTGGCATACTCAGGACAAATTGTACAACAACTTTTGTGGTCTATTTTCGCCTGATACCCTTGGTAAAATAAATCAAATTGTAGCTGAACTAAATTTTGTGTGAAAAAAAGTTAAATGTTCATTTTTATTTAAACATTCAAAAAATTCCTGTGAAACACTTGAAGGGTTAATAAACTTCTTGAATGTGGTTTTGAGTACATTGAGGGGTACAGTTTTTAAAATGGTGTCACACTTGGTAATTTTCTATCATATAGACCCCTCAAAATAACTTCAAATGAGATGTGGTCCCTTAAAAACATGGTGTTGTAAAAATGCGAAATTGCTGGTCAACTTTTAACCCGTATAACTCCCTAACAAAAAAATGTTGGTTCCAAAGTTGTGCTGATATAAAGTAGACATGTGGGAAATGTTACTTATCAAGTATTTTGTGTGACATATCTCTGTGATTTAAGGGCATAAAAATTCAAATTTGGAAAATTGCTAAATTTTCAAAATTTTCGCCAAATTTCCATTGTTTTCACAAATAAACATAAGTCTTATCGAATAAATTTTACCACTATCATAAAGTACAATATGTCATGAGAAAACTTTGTCAGAATCATCAGGATCCGTTGAAGCGTTCCAGAGTTATAACCTCATAAAGGGACAGTGGTCAGAATTGTAAAAATTGACCCGGTCATTAACGTGCAAACCGCCCTTGGGCAGGCATGTACTACGGAGGAAAGAGAATGAACTTCAATCCAATATTGCAGCCAGCATGCAGTCAGCGGGTAAGGAAAGGGTGAATCAAACACCAGAAAACCCCACCTCTATGGCTGAAAAGTGTTCCCTCCAAATTCAGGTGACAGAGTCCCTAACCCCTTCATGTGCGGTGAAATTGCAAAAAAAGTGCAGTCCCACACTTGTTTTTTGTTTGTCTTTTTTGCTAGGTTCACTAAATGCTAAAACTGACTTGACATTATGATTCTCCAGGTCAGTATGAGTTCGTAGACACCTAACATGACTAGGTTATTTTTTATCTAAGTGGTGAAAAAAAATTCCAAACGTTGCTAGAAGCAGGCACAACTCGATCACCTCTGCTACATAGCAGCGATCTGCTGATCACTGCTATGTAGCAGAAATGCAGGCGTGCTGTGAGCGCCGACCACAGGGTGGCGCTCACAGCCACCGGCGATCAGTAACCATAGAGGTCTCAAGGACCTCTATGGTTACAATGGAGACGCATCGCCGACCCCCGATCATGTGACGGGGGTCGGCGATGACGTCATTTCCGGCCACCCGGCCGGAAGCGGTAGTTAAATGCCACTGTCTGCGTTTGACAGCGGCATTTAACTAGTTAATAGGTGCGGGCAGATCGCGATTCTGCCCGCGCCTATTACGGGCACATGTCAGCTGTTCAAAACAGCTGACATGTCCCGGCTTTGATGCGGGCTCACCCCGGAGCCCTGCATCAAAGCAGGGGATCTGACCTTGGACGTACTATCCCGTCCAAGGTCAGAAAGGGGTTAAGGGGTTAATAATGTGGAACATAATTTTTAAGTAGTTTTCCTTTAATTAGAATCATCTGGAAAACTAATTATCACATGTGTTTAAGATTGATTTCAGTGATCCATTGAACCCTGAGACACAATACCATCCACGAGTTTATTTGAAAAACAAAACAATTAAATCTTTATAACACTTAAATCCAACTTGCATAATAATTTGGAACACAGTGTATATATATATATATATACTAGATGGTGGCCTGATTCTAACACATCGGGTATTCTAGAATATGCATGTCCACGTAGTATATTGCACAGCCCACGTAGTATATTGCCCAGTCACGTAGTATATTGCCCAGCTAGTAGTACATTGCCAAGTTACGTAGTATATTGCCCAGCCACGTAGTATATTGCCCAGCCACGTAGTATATTGCCCAGCCACGTAGTATATTGCCCAGTGACAAAGTATACAGCACAGTGCCACGTAGTATATTGCACAGCGATGTAGTATACCGCCCAGCCACGTAGTATATTGCCCAGCTATGTAGTATATTGCCCAGTGATGTAGTATATTGCCCAGTGACATAGTATATTGCCCATTCACGTAGTACATGTGGTATACTGCACAGAGCCACGTAGTATATTGCACAGCGACATAAGTGTACAGCACAGAGCCACGTAGTATATCGCCCAGCTACATAGTATATTGCTCATCCACGTATGTCACAGGTTAAAAAAATAAATAAACATATACTCACCTTCCGAGGGCCAGTTGTAGTTCGATCACATGACCGTGACGTCATGGCAGGTCCTTCTCGCGCAGATGCGCAGGATTTGTGATGACGTCGCGGTCACATGACCGTGACGTCATGACAGGTCCTTCTCCCATACCACCGGAACCTGCTGCTTGGATGGAGCGGTCACCGGAGCGTAGCCAGGAGCGAGAAAGGCGGTGGAAGGTGAGTATATAATGATTTTTTTTTTAAATTATTTTTAACATTAGATGTTTTTACTATTGACGCTGCATAGGCAGCATCAATAGTAAAAACTTGGTCACACAGGGTTAATAGCAGCGGTAACGGAGTGAGTTACCCGCAGCATAACGCGGTCCGTTACCGCTGGCATTAACCCTGTGTCAGCGGTGACTGCGGGGAGTATGGAGCGGGCACTGACTGCAGGGGAGGGACTAATTGGACTGTGGCCGTCGCTGATTGGTCGCGGCAGCCACGACAGGCAGCTGACGAGACCAATCAGTGACTTGTATTCCATGACAGACAGAGGCCGCGACCAATGAATATCCGTGACAGACAGAAGGACAGACAAACAAACAGAAAAACGGAAGTGACCCTTAGACAATTATATAGTAGATATATATTCATATATATATATATATATATATATATATATATATATATATATATATATATATATATATACAGGGTGGGCCATGGGAATGGTTTGTGATATCAAGTTCCTGTTTGTGGCACATTACTGTATGGGAGGGGGAAAACTTTTCAAGGTGGGTGGTGACCATGGTGGCCATTTTGAAGTCGGCCATTTTTAATCAAACTTTATTTTTTTCCAAAGGGAAGAGGGTCATGTGACACATCAAACTTATTGAGATTTTCACAAGAAATTTTTTTAACGTAACTTTATCCTTTCATGAGTTATTTACAAGTTTTTCTTTGTTTACAACCATTGACATGTCGCAGAGTTTAACATGTGAGGAGCGCATAGATATTGTGTTGATGTCTGGTGAATGCAGTACCCGGGTCATTGCAGCAGATTTCAACGCAAGACACCCTACGCAAGAAAACTGTCACCATTCCCATGTTATTTAGGTGTATCCATATAAATCGCCTATCCAAAAAGCTTGCCTCATCACTGAACATAATGTTCTGTGTAAACTGAGGGTCCTGTTCCAATTTTTGTTTTGCCCATTTTGCAAAATCTCTTTTGAGGCCCTGGTATTTCTCCAGCTTCTCACATTCCTTCTTTATGAAGTTGCTGTCACTTGGCACTGCCACATCTATTATCATTGCTGTCTTCTGATCCTTTTCTACTATCACAATGTCTGGTTAGCCAACACTTGCTTATCCGTCTGGATCTTGAAGTCCCACAGGATTTTAGCCCTTTCATTCTCCACCAGTTTTTCTGGGGTCTCCCACTGTGATTTATGGGGAATTAGCCCATATGCTGTGCAGATGTTCCTGTATACAATTCCAGCTACTTGATTGTTTACACTGCTCCTGCTTGCATTTTGCATCCTGCCACTATGTGTTGGACGGTTTCTAAGGTTTCTTTGCATAGTATGCACCTTGGGTTTTGTCTTGTGTGGTACATTCCTGCTGGACCTGGCACTTAGTGCTCGTTCTTCTGCCGCTTCTGTGCTGTCTTGGAGTCTGGCTCTCTCCAACCATTTGTAGGATTTCTCCTTGTCAGCCACCTCCATTATCTGTCAATTGTACATTGCATGCAGTGGCTTGTCTAGCCATGGCGATTCATGTTCCTGTTCTTCCTTCCAGATCTGTTGTTGTTGCTGCCTTAGGCTTTCTCTCAGCATCTCATCTTTTGGTACCATTTTTCTGATGTGTTCCTGGATACGCCTTGTTTCATCCGTTATGGTGGCTTGGATGCTTATCAAACCTCACACACCCTCCTTTCTGTTGGTATACAATCTTCGGGTGTTACACTTAGGGTGGAGACCATCATGCATTGTGAGGAACTTTCGTGTCTTCTCATCTAGAGCTTCCATCTCTTCTTTTGGCCAGCACACTATGCCACCTGGTTGTCTGATAACTGGCAGGGCATATGTATTGATGGCACACATTTTATTCTTCCAATTGAGCTGGCTCTTCAGGACCTGTCTTACCCTTTAATGGTATTTGATGTTGCTGCTTTCCTTGCCTCTACATCTTGGTTACCGTATCCTTGTGGGATGCCGAGGTACTTGTAGCTTGTCTCTACTTCTACTATGTGCCCGGCTGGTAATTCCACTCCATTAGTCTTGACCACCTTGCCTCTCTTTATTACCAACCAGCCTCACTTCTCTGGTCTGAAAGATATTCCGATGTCTTCACTGTAGATCCTTGTCAGGTGGCCCAGTGAATTAATGTCTTGTTCATTTTTCACATACAGCTTGATGACATCCATGTAGAGGAGGGGGCTGTTGGTGCTTCCACTCTTGAAGTTGTATCCATAGCCAGACTCTGTAATTATCTGACTGAGGGGGTTCAAGCCTATGCAGAACAGCAATGGGAACAGTGATTCACCTTGGTATATGCCACATTTGATGGTAAATGTGCTAGTTGTCTTGAGTTCACTTCCAATGTTGTTCTCCATTGCCCCATTGAGTTTTTGAGGAAGGTTCTTAATTTCCTGTTGATATTGTAGAGAGCTAAGCATTCACAAATCCGTGTGTGTGGAATTGAGTCATAGGCTTTTCTGTAGTGAATCCAGGTTGTGCTGAGATTGGTCTGTCTGGATCTTGAACCTTGAGCGACTGCTCTATCTAATAGGAGTTGGTGCTTAGAGCCTCTGGTGTGGCCCCAATGCCTTTCTGAGCACGATTCATGTACTGGTTCATATGGTTCTGTAGCTTGGTGGCTATGATGCATGATTGGTCAGTAGTTGGATGGAACTGTTCCTTTGTGAGGATCCTTCATAATCAACACTGTTCTTCCTTGTGTTAGCCAATCTGGGTGGTGGCCTGTTTCTAGCAGTTGGTTCATCTGCTTTGCCATGCGTTCATGAATCACTGTTAATTTCTTTAGCCAGTAGGTGTGAATCATGTCTGGGCCAGGTACTGTCCAGCTTTTCATGTTCTTGACCCGATGTTGGATGTCTGCTTCTGTAATGTTTACTGGTTCTTGCTCTAGGTGGTTGCTGTGTTTCATTTTCAGATCTTGCAGCCACATTGCACTGGTGTTGTGTGTTTTTTCTTTTTCCCCCTATGTTCCTCCAAAATTGTTCAGTCTCTGCTATTGGTGGAGTTGCTACCTTTGTGCTGTTGCTCTGTAGTTTGGAGTACACCTTAGATGGTTCTTTGGAGAACAGGGTATTTATCTTCTTTGCTTCAGCTTCTCTAGTGTATCTCCCTAGTCTTGCAGTAAGTGTTGTGAGCCTTTGTTTAGCAGTCTCAAGGGGTTCAGTTGGGGTTAGGCCTTTATACTTGTCTAACTTGGTCTTTTTCTTGATCTTTACACCCTCCTGTATTTCTGTAAGTTGGCTGACTTCCCTTCGTGTCACCTTGAACTTGGTCTCCAATGTTCTTTTCCAAGGGGAGCACGTACTTCTGTTGTTCTTGCTGGTTGCATAGCCAAAGCATTTCCATGACTGCAGAGGCTGTAGGATAATTTATTAGATTGAGTTATAGTGGTGGTAGGTATTGATGCAAGTGCTCTATTGACATCTTCTAGCATACTGTCTGGTGGTGTTTCCTTGCTGAGCCTTGGCAGTCAATCTCAGGTATTGATAGTTTTTAGTTTACCTAAGAACTGTTTCAGATCAGCTGCAGTGCTCTTTAGTTGCAGAATTGAATCAGGATCTTCAGGGGGTTGCACATGTTTTTCTTCCAGGTCTTCATGTATTGTGGAGCTGCAGTGCAGTTGATCCATCTCAAGTTAGGATAATAGCTTTCTTTTTATGATATTGAAATGTTGGGAGACTAGTTGTTTCTCAGTCAGTGGACAAGCAGGTCTTGTATCTATCCAGAGTTTCCTCATATGCTTCATGTATCCTCTCCCATTTGGTCTGCTGTTATAGTAGCCTTTCATCAGATCCAAGTTCTCTTGACTTGTCCATGTATGGTTTGTTCCAGTAGGGCAGCACGGTGGCTCAGTGGATAGCATTGCAGTGCTGGGGTCCTGGGTTCTAATCCCACCTTGGACAACATCTGCAAGGAGTTTGTATGTTCTCCCCGTGTTTGCGTGGGTTTCCTCCGGGTTCTCCGGTTTCCTCCCACATACCAAAGACATACTGATAGGGGATTGTGAGTCCCATCGGGGACTGCGATGGTAATGTGTGCAAACTGTAAAGCGCTGCGTAATATGTTAGTGCTATATAAAAATAAAGATTATTATTATTAGTAGCCATTTATCATCAGATTGTCCTGGTTCCTCAACATCTTACGTGGACCTTGTTAACACTAGAACTACTGGTATAGTCATTTTGACTACTTGCACTTTTTATTTCTCTTTTGTGACTACATTTTTCAGAATTCCAGCTTGAGACTTGGTGACTTTTCCTCAAATAGGATATGAAAAAAAGATTTTGTAACAATAAATAATTTTGGTGAAAAAATTGCGCGTTTTTTTTCAAAATTTACCTTTAACTATTAAAGGAAGTCATTTTGACTACCTACTATATTTTGCTGTACTTTTTTCACTAAATGTTGCTGTAAAGTTTTGTGCATAATTTTTTCACTGTATCTTATTTACCCTTATGTTCATATAGATGTAGTTCAATTCAGATGTCAACTTTTCACATTTTCCTTGTGTTACCTGGTTCTATTACTGTGTAATGCTGAACTGAAAAGAGCTTGTTTGTACTAGTGTAGGCTCTTATCTTAAGGTACCTTCACACATAACGATTTTGTTAATGATATCGTTGCTTTTTGTGACGTAGCAGCGATATTTTTAACGAAATTGTTATGCGTGACAGCGACCAACGATCAGGCCCCTGCTGGGAGATCATTGGTCGCTGGGAATGATCAGGACCTTTTTTTTGGTCACTGATCACCTGCTGTCATTGCTGGATCAGTGTGTGTGACGTGTGTGTTTTTTCTTCTTTGAGACCTTTGCTGGCCAGCCACGCTGTGGAGTAGATGGAGGCACGTGATGGAGCATTGTCCTGCATGAAAATCAAGTTTTTCTTGAACGATACCGACTTCTTCCTGTACCACTGCTTGAAGAAGTTGTCTTCAATAAACTGGCAGTAGGCCTGGGAGCTGATCTTCACTCCATCCTCAACCCGAAAAGGTCCCACAAGTTCATCTTTGATGAAACCATCCCATACCAGTACCCCACCTCTATCTTGCTGGCGTCTGAGTCGGAGTGGAGCTCTCTGCCCTTAATGATCCAGCCTCTGGCCCATTTAACTGGCCCATCAAGAGTCACTCTCATTTCATCAGTCCATAAAACCTTTGAAAAGTCAGTCTTAAGATATTTCTTTGCACAGTCTTGACATTTTATCTTATGTTTCTTGTTCAAAGGTGGTCGTTTTTCAGCCTTCCTTACGTTGGCCATGTTCCTGAGCATCGCACACCTTGTGTTTTTTGTTACTCTAGTAACGTTGCAGCTCTGAAATATGGTAAAACTGGTGGCAAATGGCATCTTGGCAGCTTCACGCTTGATTTTCCTCAAATCATGGGCAGTTATTTTGCGCCTTTTTGCCCAACACGCGTCTTGCAACCCTGTTGGCTATTTGCCATGAAACGCTTGATTGTTCTGTGATCATGCTTCAAAAGTTTGGCAATTTCAAGACTGCTGCATCCCTCCGCAAGACATCTCACAATTTTGGACCTTCCAGAGCCCATCAAATCTCTCTTCTGACCCATTTTACCAAAGGAAATGAAGTTGCCTAATAATTAAGCACACCTTATATAGGGTTTTGATGTCATTAGACAACACCCCTCTTCATTACAGAGATGCACATCACCTGATTTACTTAATTGGTAGTTGGCTCTCAAGCCTGAACAGCTTGGAGTAGGACCACATGTCTAAAAAGTATCATGTGATCAAAATACAACTTACCTAATAATTCTGCACACAGTGTAGTAGGGACTGGCATCGGTGGGCCCCCACACGCCAGCCAGGTCGCAGTGGTGTCCACTGCAACTGTGGTCGTTATGCCCCTGATGCTACCACCAATAATTTATACAGGCCAATTGGACACCTGATACAGTTAGCATATAGATTCAGGGGAGCGGTTAGCAATGCAAGACTAACAGAGCTATTACATTTTTTATATTTAAGCCAGAAATGTAATCATAATCAGTGTTTATAAGAAGTATTCAAAGATGGGAACAAAACAGTAAGATATATACAATTACATAAAATAAAAAAGAATAAAAAGGAACACGAAAAAGGTAATTAGACCTACCGGTAATTGTATTTCCAGGAATCCATCCTGACAGCACCATTAGAGGACGTCCTTCTTACCCTCAATGGGACAGGAACAACAAGCAGTTAAAAGGACCCTTCCCACTCCACCCACCAGTGATTTTCCAAGTACCACATCTAGATAGATGCAAAAAAGAGAGTTTATTCAACAAATTTACACCAATGTTACATCACATTAGTCTATAATACAAATTTGCAGTGGGAGGGAACTAGTAGTGCTGTCAGGATGGAATCCTTGAAATACAATTACCAGTAGGTCTAATTACCGTTTTCCAGTTCCCACCTGACAGCACCATTGGAGGAATACCAAAGCATGGTAATCTAGGGTGGGACTACTGCATGTAATACTTTTCTACCAAAAGCTAACTGCTCTGATTAGACATCTAGTTTATAGTGTCTGGCAAAAGTAGAAAGACTGGTCCAAGTCGCAGCCCTACAGATCTGCTATGCTGAAGCTCCACCCTTCTCTGCCCATGATGTAGCAATAGCTCAGGTTGAGTGGGCTCTAAGGATTTCTGGGGAATCCTTCCCTTGGGCTGTATACACTAGGTTTACAGTAGTTTTTTACATCTCCAACCTTCAGTCACCCTTAGGTATTTCAGAACCATCTCTCTAATGTCAAGGTTATGATAGACCGCTTCCATCACGTTTCTAAGGTGTTGGCAGAACGAGGGAAGAATTACTTCTTGGTTAATGTTTGTAGATGAGACTACCTTGGGGAGAAAGACTGGATTAAGTCTTAAGACTATTCTGTCATCAAAGATCCGGAGGTGTGGATCCTGTATGGATAGAGCCTGCATTTCCCCTAATCTCTTAGCTGAATTGATGGCCACTAGGAAGGCTATTTTAAAGGAGATATTGGTTATGTCCATATCCTCTGACAATAAATATGGAAATCGCATTAAGGACCAAATTAAGGTCCCAAGAAGGAGACGATTTCCTCACAAGAGGGCTCATTCTTTGTGTGGCTCTAGCGAATCTTGCTATCCAAGGATGGGAAGCTAACGATGAGTCAAAAAACACACTAAGGGCCGCAATCTGTACTTTTAAATTACTAGGCCAGAGGCTTTTCTTAAACCCAAGTTGTAGAAAGTCAAGAATTCTAGGAATGTATGGTTTTGACGTATCTTCCTGAGTGTTCTCGGGATCAGT
Source organism: Ranitomeya imitator (assembly GCF_032444005.1). Taxonomy (NCBI): domain Eukaryota; kingdom Metazoa; phylum Chordata; class Amphibia; order Anura; family Dendrobatidae; genus Ranitomeya; species Ranitomeya imitator. Next base: position 616,924,345 of record NC_091283.1, on the reverse strand, counting down.
GGAAGAGGTGGAAAAGCGTACAGAAGACCTTCTCCCCAATGATGAGACAAAGCGTCGACTCCCATTGCCCCTTCTAGGGGATTGAAAGAAAAAAATGCTCTGGCCTTTGCATTTGACCTGGTGGCAAAGAGATTCACTTGAGGCATCCCCCACTGCTGGCACAGACTGCTGAACACTTCTGGATTCAATTCCCAATCTCTGGGATTTACTGTCGTTCTGCTTAAAAAAATCTGCTACCTGATTTTTGGCACTCTCCAGGTGAACTTGCGAGATGGACCTGATGGATTTCTCTGCCCATCTGAAAATCTGGTCTGCCAGGTGCTGTAGAGATGGATGTCTTGGGCCTCCCTGGTGCCTTAGAACTGCCACCGCTATCAAATTGTCGGACAGAATCCTCATGTGTCTGTCTCTGACTTGAGACTGGGCCTGGCAGAGCACTTTCAAAATCGCATAAAGTTCCCTGAAATTTGATGACTTGGTTGTCACCTCTAGACTCCACTTCCCTTGGTAGTATGTCCTTCCTATATGTCCGCCCCATCCGTACTGATTGGCGTCGGTGGTAACAGTGACACAGGGAAAGAGGATCCATGGAACTCCCACCGTTAGGTTTTCCGGGACAGTCCACCAGGTTAGGGACTTCTTTCCTGAAGGAGAAAGAATCATCTTCTTCTCCAAAGAATCTTGCCTTCTGTCTCAAGATTTCAGAATCTGCTTCTGTAACCCCCATGAGTGAAATTGGCTCCAATTCACACAGGGAATACAGGCCGTCATTAAGCCTAGCCTAGAGCCCTCATTGCTTCCCTTATGGAAGAAGTGCTTTTTCTGAACTGGTATATGTTTTCGATTAACGTCTTCTGTCTTTCTTCTGGTAGAAAATATGTTCTGGCGTTGGAATATGACCCCCCAAAATTTTATTCTGGAATTTGGAACTAGGCATGTTTTTCCCAATTCACAATCCACCCCAGATCCTGTAGAATGGAGAGTGTGAAGTTGCAATCGATCTTGAGAAGCTTCTCTGATCTCACCATGATCAAAAAGTCGTCTAAGTATAGTACTATGGAAATACCTTAATTTCTTAAGTAGGCTCCTACTTAATAAGAGCATTCATCAACACTAAGGATGGGCATGTTTCAGAGCTTTCACCAGAACAGGCATACATCCACACACACACAATAACTGATTATAGCGGAAGTTCTCCAGGACCTTCCTAGTGGTCTAATAGGAACTGTTACAGGATCTGGGCATGTGACCCCCGACCTCCAATGAGAGGTCATCCCTTGGGCATGCTCAAAAGAAGAAAAGCAGAACTTAATCCCAGGAGCGCCTGCTCGCCGCTGATCAGTACTGGTTACAATGGCTGAGACTGGAAGGACAGCAGTAACCAGCCGCACAGTATCAGCTTGAGCCAGATGCTGGGACTGACGTCTCTGCTGAGCAGGCTCCACTGCAGCTGGAGGAGAATGGGAGACAGCAGCAGAGATTGTTTGAGATTCGCCCTGTGCATCGGCAGGAACTCGACATCTAACACCAGTGTTGAAACTTGTACTACCTGGTGAGGAGTGGAGGATTCGGTGTTTAGTAGAAGCATTTTGGAGAGTTGTCTTTGATTGCTGCCTGGTGTTTTGTCTGTGTGCATAGTTTCCATACTCTCCTATTTTGTTTACCTTCCAAATATCTCCTGTGTTTCCTTATGTTGTCTGTGAGTGCATGTTTTGCATTTTCATTTATACCTGTACATCCTTCCTTGTTTTTCTTGTTTGTGTATTTACATACACTATTCCTTCTCACTTTCCTGGGTGTGGGAGGGGAACACATAGGAATGATTCAGAGGTACAGCAAGGTACGTGGCCCCAGCATCTTCACCATCAAAAGTAACCTGGGGAGCGGAGACAGCTAGGGCACCCCTATCATCAGGGACAGTGAAGCAGCCCCTGGTCCCGGATTATCAGACAACAAAGTCGTGACACCTTCCCTGGATGAGCTCATGTGGGGACTGCTTGTGGAATGTGCTAGGTCTCATATCTCTTTTTATCAGGGTAACAACACTCTGTGCCCTGAGGCAATACCCACCACTGTGAGATTCCTTGGATATTTTTAAGCAAAGACACAAGCAAAGAGACATGTTATTCTTCTACACTGCAAAAACTTCAGCATCTTCAAGTTGGTGCCTCCAAATGGCATGTACACTCCCATGATTATTTCTCCTAACAGAGAAAGAAACACGTAGGGAGGGAACCTCTTTTTGGGATAATAGCTCCACTTGGATACTGCCCTTGTCAGGGCAGGAGAAACTGCAGAGGGCACAACAGGGCAGAGTGAGGTATGCTTCTACCCGTATGGACGTGATCCGGAGAACAATCTGCACTTCAGTTGGGTGAGATCCACAATGTTTATTCCTTTTTCATTCACTTCATTGCACTTTACTTATTTAGTCCTAGCCTCAATAATCAGATATGTTAGTTAGCATTCTTACATGAGGATGGGAATGCTTTTTTTGTGCTTGGAGTATCTTGATAGTAGGTGTTAAATTTGGGTTTGGGCTCTTGCTGTTCTTCTGAATATTTTAAGCTATGATTTAATTAAAAGTTAATTTTTAATAGCATCCTCTAGGCTGAATTTGTTAATAATATTGAGGAGGTGCCCTGTTAAAGACAGAAACAAGAGCCATTATTGCTTAACTAGATGGTGGCCCAATTCTAACGCATTGGGTATTCTAGAATATGTATAGTAGTATATAGCACAGCCCACGCTGTATGTAACACGGCCCACGTAGTATATAACACAGCCACGTAGCATATAACACAGCCACATAGTATATAACACAGCCACATAGTATATAACACAGCCACGTAGTATATTGCCCAGCCACCCAGCCACATAGCTTATTGCCCAGCCACGTAATATATTGCCCAGCCATGTAGTATATTGCCCAGCCACGTAGTATATTGCACAGCCACGTAGAGGCCTGCAATTGATATCATAGGTAGACCACAACTATGAGAGTCAAAATGAGAAAGCAAATCCAGAAAAAAATCAGCTTTTCAGATTTGGCAAGATTTATTTTGCAAAATATGGTGGAAAATAAGTATTTGGTCATTAACAAAAGTTCATTTTCAAAGATGCTTCTATGCCCTCCACTCATTACCTGTAGTAATGGCACCTGTTTGAACTTATTATCAGTATAAAAGACATCTGTCCACAACTTCAAACAGACACACTCCAAACTCCACTATAGTGAAAACCTAAGAGCTGTCGAATGACACCAGAAACAAAATTGGCGAGCAAACATCCCAGAACCACATGGAGGTACCTATTGAATGACCTGCATAGAGCTGGGACCACCCTAACAAACGCTACCATCCTAAGATCCTGCAGTGCCAGATGTGCCCCCCAGCTTAAGCCAGTACATGTCTGAGCCTGACTGAAGATTCCTATAGGGCATTTGGATTATCAAAAAGAGTATTGGGAGAATGTCATATGGTCAAAGTAGAACTGGTAGAAACAAAACTTGTTGCGTTTGGAGAAGACAGAATGCTGAGTTGCATCCAAAGAACACCATACCTTCTGTGAAGCATGGGGGTGGCAGCATCATACTTTGGTTCTGTTTCTCTGCAAAGGGACCAGGAAGACTGATCCGTGTACATGAAAGAATGAATGGGGCAATGTATTGTCAGATTTTGAGTGCAAACCTCCTTCCATCAGAAAGAGCATTGAAGATGAAACGTGGATGAGTCTTTCAGCATGATAATAATCCCACGCACACCGCCAGAGCAATGAAGGAGTGGATTCATAAGCTTATGAAGGTACTGGAGTGGCCTAGCCAGTCTCCAGACCTCAACCCCATAGAAAATTTTTGGAGGGAGTTGAAAGTCCATGTTGCCCAGTAACAGGCCCAAAACATCACTGCTCTAGAGGGGATCTGCATGGAGGAATGGGCCAACTGTTGTGAATTCTGCTCTTGGGTTCCCTCCAGTGGTTGTAGGTGGGAATGCAGTTGTCTCTGAGTCGCAGACCTGGCCAGGTGTATCGGATGATTACAATTCTGACTGGGATATTTAAGTGTGCAGGATCCTTTAGCCCTTGCCAGTAGTCAATGTTCCTTGTGAAGTGTTGGATCACTTTCTAGCTTCTCCTGCTCACTGCCAAATTCAGCAAAGATAAGTGTTTGGTTTTTGTTTCTGTAGCACACTGCTGTTTGCTTGTTTCAGTTTTATTCCTGCTCTGATTGTAGGATTCACTGGAGTTGCAGATTTACGCTACTACATCTTTTAGTAAGATGTAGAAAGTTTTTGTATACTCTGCTGTGGATGTTTTGAAGGGTTTTAATACTGACCGCACAGAACTCTGTCCTATCCTGTCCTATCTAGCTAGAGTGGCCTCCTGTGCTAAATCCTGTTTTTCTGCCTGTGTATGTTTTTTCCTCTCTGACTCACCGCCAATAATTGTGGGGGGCTTTCTATCCTTTGGGGATTTTCTCTGAGGCAAGATAGTATTCCTATTTCCATCTTTAGGGGTATTTAGTCCTCCGGCTGTGACGAGGTGTCTAGGTGTGTTAGGTACACTCCACGGCTAATTCTAGTTGCAGTGTTAAGTTTAGGATTGCGGTCAGTATAGTGGCCACCTTCTCCAGTGAAAGTTCTCATGCAGCTCCAAGGTCACCGGATCATAACAGTACAACTGGCCAACAATTAGTTAAATGCATCTCAGAAGATGGGAAGGAAGCTCTTGAGCCATTTTTTTTTCTCCAGTCTGTTTTGTGTTCTCTTCCCTCTTAATATCTGGGTGGCCGAGGAGCCTGGTGCGAGCATGAATGTTCAGGAATTAGCTTCTCGTGTAGACCAGCTTGCTGCTAGGGTACAGGGTATTTCTGATTATATTGTTCAAACTCCTGCTTTAGAACCGAAGATTCCTACTCCTAATTTGTTTTCTGGTGACAGGTCTAAATTTTTGAGTTTTAAAAACAACTGTAAACTGTTTTTTGACCTGAGACCTCGATCCTCTGGTGATTCCATTCAGCAGGTAAAAATCGTAATCTCCCTGCTGCGTGGCGACCCGCAGGATTGGGCGTTTTCCCTGGAATCTGGGAATCCGGCTTTGCTTAATATTGACTCCTTTTTTCAGGCTTTAGGACTATTATATGATGAACCTAATTCTGTGGATCAAGCTGAGAAGACCTTGTTGGCCCTGTCTCAGGGTCAAGAGGCGGCAGTATTGTATTGTCAGAAATTCAGAAAATGGTCTGTGTTGACTAAATGGAATAATGATGCTTTGGCGGCAATTTTCAGAAGGGGGCTTTCTGAATTCGTTAAAGATGTTATGGTGGGGTATCCCATGCCTTCCGGTCTGAGTGATTCTATGTCTCTGGCCATTCAGATTGACCGACGCCTGCGGGAGCGCAGAACTGTGCGCGCTGTGGCGTTATCCTCAGAGCAAATTCCTGAGCCTATGCAATGTGATAGAATTCTTTCTAGAACGGAACGACAAGGTTTCAGACGTCAAAATAGGTTGTGTTATTATTGTGGCGACACTTCTCATGTAATTTCTGTCTGCCCTAAGTGGACAAAGAGGATCGCCAGTTCAATTACCATCATTACTATACAACCTAAATTTCTGTTATCTGTGTCCTTGATCTAACTCATTGTCATCATTTTCTGTCATGGCATTTGTGGATTCAGGCACCGCCTTGAATTTAATGGATTTTGAGTTTGCCAAGCGTTGTGGTTTTCCCTTGCTGCCTTTGCAGAACCCTATTCCTTTGAGGGGCATTGATGCTAGACCCTTGGCTAAAAATAAACCCCAGTTTTGGACACAGGTAACCATGCGCATGGCGCCAGCCCATCAGGAAGATTGTCGATTTCTGGTGTTGCATAACTTTCATGATGCTATCGTGCTGGGTTTTCCATGGTTGCAGGTACATAATCCTGTGTTGGACTGGAAGTCCATGTCTGTGACTAGTTGGAGTTGTCAGGGGGTTCATAATGATGTTCCTTTGATGTCAATCTCCTCTTCTTCACCTTCTGAAATTCCAGAGTTTTTGTCTGATTTTCAGGATGTATTCGATGAGCCCAAGTCCAGTTTCCTTCCACCGCACAGGGACTGCGATTGTGCTATTGACTTGATTCCAGGCTGTAAGTTTCCTAAGGGTCGACTTATTAATCTATCTGTGCCTGAACATACCGCCATGCGGAGCTATATTAAGGAGTCTTTGGAGAAAGGGCATATTCAGCCATCTTCTTCACTGTTGGGAGCGGGATTCTTTTTTGTTGCTAAAAAAGATGGTTCCTTGAGACCCTGTATAGATTATCGCCTCTTGAATAAGATCACGGTCAAGTTTCAATACCCTTTCTCTTTGCTTTCCGATTTGTTTGCTAGGATTAAGGGAGCTAGTTGGTTTACGAAGATTGACCTTCGGGGGGCATATAATCTTGTTCATATTGAGCAGGGTGATGAATGGAAAACTGCGTTTAATACGCCCGAAGGCCATTTTGAATACCTTGTGATGCCATTCGGACTCTCTAATGCTCCATCTGTTTTTCAGTCCTTCATGCATGATATCTTCCGGACTTATCTTGATAAATTCTTGATTGTATATTTGGACGATATTTTGATTTTTTCCGATGATTGGGAGTCTCATGTGCAACAGGTCAGGATGGTATTTCAGATCCTTCGTGACAATGCCCTGTTTGTGAAAGGGTCTAAGTGACGCTTTGGGGTGCAGAAAGTCTCTTTTTTGGGCTTCATTTTTTCTCCTTCGTCTATAGAGATGGATCTGGTTAAGGTTCAGGTCATTCATGATTGGATTCAGCCCACATCCGTGAAGAGCCTTCAGAAATTTTGGGGTTTTGCAAATTTTTGTCGCCATTTCATTGCTAATTTTTCCAGCGTGGTTAAACCCTTGACTGATTTGACGAAGAAAGGCGCTGATGTGGCGAATTGGTCTTCTGTGGCTGCCTCTGCCTTTCAGGAGCTTAAACATCAATTTACTTCTGCTCTGCTGTTGCGCCAACTGGATGTTTCTCTTCCGTTTCAGGTTGAGGTTGACGCTTCTGAGATTGGGGCAGGGGCCGTTTTGTCTCAGAGGGATCCTGTTGGTTCCTTAATGAAACCGTGTGCCATCTTTTCCCGTAAGTTTTCGCCTGCTGAACGCAATTATGATGTCAGCAATTGGGAGTTGTTGGCTATGAAGTGGGCGTTTGAGGAGTGGTGACATTGGCTTGAGGGAGCTAAGCACCGTATTGTGGTCTTGACCGATCATAAGAATTTGATTTACCTAGAGTCTGCCAAACGGCGGAATCCTAGACAGGCTCGATGGTCCTTGTTTTTTTCCCGTTTTGATTTCGTGGTCTCGTACCTTCCGGGGTCTAAGAATGTTAAGGCTGATGCCCTCTCTAGGAGTTTTTTGCCTGATTCTCCTGAGGTCTTAGAGCCGGTCGGTATTCTGAAAGAGGGGGTGGTCCTCTCTGCCATTTCCCCTGATTTACGACGGGTTCTTCAGGAATTTCAGGCTGACAAACCTGACCGCTGTCCTGTGGGGAAATTGTTTGTTTCTGACAGATGGACTAGTAGAGTGATTTCTGAGGTTCACTGTTCCGTGTTGGCCGGTCATCCTGGCATTTTTGGTACCAGAGATTTGGTTGGTAGGTCCTTTTGGTGGCCTTCATTGTCACGTGATGTGCGTTCTTTTGTGCAGTCCTGTGGGACTTGTGCGCGGGCCAAGCCTTGTTGTTCCCGTGCTAGTGGGTTGCTTTTGTCATTGCCAGTTCCTGAGAGGCCCTGGATGCATATTTCGATGGATTTTATTTCTGATCTTCCGGTCTCCCAGAAGATGTCTGTTATCTGGGTTGTTTGTGACCGGTTCTCTAAGATGGTTCATTTGGTGCCCTTACCTAAATTGCCTTCCTCTTCTGATTTGGTTCCATTGTTCTTTCAGCATGTGGTTCATTTGCATGGTATTCCGGAGAATATTGTGTCCGACAGAGGTTCCCAGTTTCTAGGTTTTGGCGGGCCTTTTGTGCTAGGCTGGGCATTGATTTGTCTTTTTCTTCTGCATTTAATCCTCAGACAAATGGCCAGATCGAGCGAACTAATCAGACCTTGGAGACTTATTTGAGATGCTTTGTGTCTGCTGATCAGGATGATTGGGTGACCTTCTTGCCATTGGCCGAGTTTGCCCTTAATAATCGGTCTAGTTCTGCTACCTTGGTTTCGCCTTTCTTTTGTAATTTTGGTTTTCATCCTCGTTTTTCTTCTGGGCAGGTTGAGCCTTCTGACTGTCCTGGTGTGGATTCTGTGGTGGACAGGTTGCAGCAGATTTGGGCTCATGTGGTGGACAAGTTGGTGTTGTCTCAAGAGGAGGCTCAACGTTTTGCTAATCGTCGTCGGTGTGTTGGCTCCCGGCTTCAAGTTGGGGATCTGGTCTGGTTGTCTTCGCGTCATGTTCCTATGAAGGTTTCTTCTCCTAAGTTTAAGCCTCGGTTTATTGGTCCTTATAGGATTTCTGAGATTATTAATCCGGTGTCTTTTCGACTGGCGCTTCCGGCCTCTTTTGCTATCCATAATGTCTTCCATAGATCTTTGTTGCGGAAATATGTGGAGCCCGTTGTTCCCTCTGTTGATCCTCCGGCCCCTGTGTTGGTTGATGGGAAGTTGGAATATGTTGTTGAGAAGATTTTGGATTCCCGTTTTTCGAGGCGGAAGCTCCAGTACCTGGTCAAATGGAAGGGTTATGGCCAGGAGGATAATTCTTGGGTTTTTGCCTCTGATGTCCATGCTGCTGATTTGGTCCGTGCCTTTCATCTGGCTCGTCCTGATCGTCCTGGGGGCCCTGGTGAGGGTTCGGTGACCCCTCCTCAAGGGGGGGTACTGTTGTGAATTCTGCTCTTGGGTTCCCTCCAGTGGTTGTAGGTGGGAATGCAGTTGTCTCTGAGTCGCAGACCTGGCCAGGTGTATCGGATGATTACAATTCTGACTGGGATATTTAAGTGTGCAGGATCCTTTAGCCCTTGCCAGTAGTCAATGTTCCTTGTGAAGTGTTGGATAACTTTCTGGCTTCTCCTGCTCACTGCCAAATTCAGCGAAGATAAGTGTTTGGTTTTTGTTTCTGTAGCACATTGCTGTGTGCTTGTTTCAGTTTTATTCCTGCTCTGATTGTAGGATTCACTGGAGTTGCAGATTTACGCTCCTACATCTTTTAGTAAGATGTAGGAAGTTTTTGTATATTCTGCTGTGGATGTTTTGAAGGGTTTTAATACTGACCGCACAGAACTCTGTCCTATCCTGTCCTATCTAGCTAGAGTGGCCTCCTGTGCTAAATCCTGTTTTTCTGCCTGTGTATGTTTTTTCCTCTCAGACTCACTGCCAATATTTGTGGGGGGCTGTCTATCCTTTGGGGATTTTCTCTGAGGCAAGATAGTATTCCTATTTCCATCTTTAGGGGTATTTAGTCCTCCGGCTGTGACGAGGTGTCTAGGTGTGTTAGGTACACTCCACGGCTACTTCTAGTTGCGGTGTTAAGTTCAGGATTGCGGTCAGTATAGTGGCCACCTTCTCCAGTGAAAGTTCTCATGCAGCTCCAAGGTCACCGGATCATAACAGCCAACATACCACCAACAGTGTGTGACAACCTTGTGAAGACTTACAGGAAACATTTGACCACTGTCATTGCCAACAAAGGATATATAACAAAATATTGAGATGAACTTTTGTTAATGACCAAATACTTATTTTCACCATAATTTGCTAAACAAATCTTGCCAAATCAGACAAGGTAACTTTTTGGATTTGTTTTCTCATTTTGGCTCTCATAGTTGTGGTCTGCCTACGATGTCAATTACAGGCCTCTCTCATCTTTTTAAGTGGGAGAACTTGCACAATTGATCTCTGACTAAATTCTATTTTCCCCACTGTATGTTTCTTATTGAGATATTACCTTTCTATAGAGATTAAATGTGACCTGGAGAGCACTATCCATGGGAATAATATTAGGTGGGAGGGGTTCTGCCAGCCTTATTGTAATGTGAATGAATGTGTTCTGTTTGTCCCTTCGCTATGACATGGAAAATATATCTCCCATAAATACTGTATTAATGCAATCCCCAATATTCATATCTGGACACCAGATACAGAGTGTCTACTCCAGTAGTCCAGTTTTTATTTGATTGAAGGAAGCCCTATCCCTTTGAAAGACACTTCTCTTCATGAACAAACCTCAGCCTCCTCTTTTTCCCAGCAAATCTTCTATTGCAATTGTCTGGTCACTGCCGGAGCTGCTACTTCAATGGAATAGGATGTGCCAAATCTCTCTTCCCATGTTATAATTATTTTTTTTTCCTAAGTTATAATTAGTTTTCTCTCTTGCTCATATGTTTAATGTGAATGTGATATATATATATATATATATATATATATATATAGTGGGGCAAAAAAGTATTTAGTCAGTCAGCAATAGTGCAAGTTCCACCACTTAAAAAGATGAGAGGCGTCTGTAATTTACATCATAGGTAGACCTCAACTATGGGAGACAAACTGAGAAAAAAAAATCCAGAAAATCACATTGTCTGTTTTTTTTTAACATTTTATTTGCATATTATGGTGGAAAATAAGTATTTGGTCAGAAACAAAATTTCATCTCAATACTTTGTAATATATCCTTTGTTGGCAATGACAGAGGTCAAACGTTTTCTGTAAGTCTTCACAAGGTTGCCACACACTGTTGTTGGTATGTTGGCCCATTCCTCCATGCAGATCTCCTCTAGAGCAGTGATGTTTTTGGCTTTTCGCTTGGCAACACGGACTTTCAACTCGCTCCAAAGGTTTTCTATAGGGTTGAGATCTGGAGACTGGCTAGGCCACTCCAGGACCTTGAAATGCTTCTTACGAAGCCACTCCTTCATTGCCCTGGCGGTGTGCTTTGGATCATTGTCATGTTGAAAGACCCAGCCACGTTTCATCTTCAATGCCCTTGCTGATGGAAGGAGGTTTGCACTCAAAATCTCACGATACATGGCCCCATTCATTCTTTCATGTACCCGGATCAGTCGTCCTGGCCCCTTTGCAGAGAAACAGCCCCAAAGCATGATGTTTCCACCACCATGCTTTACAGTAGGTATGGTGTTTGATGGATGCAACTCAGTATTCTTTTTCTTCCAAACACGACAAGTTGTGTTTCTACCAAACAGTTCCAGTTTGGTTTCATCAGACCATAGGACATTCTCCCAAAACTCCTCTGGATCATCCAAATGCTCTCTAGCAAACTTCAGACGGGCCCGGACATGTACTGGCTTAAGCAGTGGGACACGTCTGGCACTGCAGGATCTGAGTCCATGGTGGCATAGTGTGTTACTTATGGTAGGCCTTGTTACATTGGTCCCAGCTCTCTGCAGTTCATTCACTAGGTCCCCCCGCGTGGTTCTGGGATTTTTGCTCACCGTTCTTGTGATCATTCTGACCCCATGGGGTGGGATTTTGCGTGGAGCCCCAGATCGAGGGAGATTATCAGTGGTCTTGTATGTCTTCCATTTTCTAATTATTGCTCCCACTGTTGATTTCTTCACTCCAAGCTGGTTGGCTATTGCAGATTCAGTCTTCCCAGCCTGGTGCAGGGCTACAATTTTGTTTCTGGTGTCCTTTGACAGCTCTTTGTTCTTCACCATAGTGGAGTTTGGAGTCAGACTGTTTGAGGGTGTGCACAGGTTTCTTTTTATACTGATAACAAGTTTAAACAGGTGCCATTACTACAGGTAATGAGTGGAGGAAAGAGGAGACTTAAGAAGTTACAGGTCTGTGAGAGCCAGAAATCTTGATTGTTTGTTTCTGACCAAATACTTATTTTCCACCATAATATGCAAATAAAATGATAAAAAACAGACAATGTGATTTTCTGGATTTTCTTTTCTCAGTTTGTCTCCCATAGTTGAGGTCTACCTATGATGTAAATTACTGACGCCTCTCATCTTTTTAAGTGGTGGAACTTGCACTATTGCTGACTGACTAAATACTTTTTTGCCCCACTGTATATATAGTTTCTTTTGTCAGTTAAAAAGAATGAAAAGAATGCTAAAAGACTCACATTTTGTAACTAAATTAAGTAATGAGATATAATTTATGGCTCATTTCTGAATGGTTAATTGAGAGAATTGACATACAATTTATGTGTTAATGTGTTATGACAAATGTCTACATGAAAATTAATTTAAATTCTTTTTTCCCTTTTCCTTTTCATTAAATTCCTATTGAGCAATCCATAATCATATAAAATATGTAAACGGTAACCTACTGTATTAAACCAGAAGGACAATCTTTGTGTTAGAGAACAAAAAATGCTATGGTATTCAAGATATGGTGCTCCAATAAAACTCTATTCATATAATATCTCTTACTCAATTAGAGCAGTGAAGGTTATGTTTTTTATCTGTTTTATGGACATAAATTGTTGCCTAGAAACACTTTCCAGGACAACCAAGATAATACTTATTCATAATACTAACTCATATCAATACTTAACAGTTATGCCTTTGGCACATACACTTGACAAGAGTATGATAATCAACATATTTGCCCTTAAAATGAACTGGTCTATGTTTGCAAGTTGAACATCTCTAATTTTTTTTTTTTTTTTCAAAAAAGGTATACCACGCTTCCTACAAGGATTTCAAAATATTAAATAGATATGTATTCTAGGCGCTTATAAGAAGTATCTGACATACAGGAAATAATAAAAAATGTTTACTTATTAGAAAGGTTTACTTAGACTTGTAATTGTAGATGACTAGCAAAGCAATGTCTTCATTAGCCTGCACTTTTCTAAGAAAATTAAGGATTTTTATACCCTATTTGGGTATTTTCTGGTGACAAAGGGGAGGCAACTTAAAATGAAACCTCTTAAATTAACTCAAGCTGAGAGACCAGGTATCACACCATTTATCAATGACCAGTTAAAATTATTTTTCCCTTCAGCAGAAAGAGCGTTGAGCATCAGATCTCCTCTTGATTTCCCTACTAAATCAACCTATGGTCTCTTTTAAGTAAAAAAAAAAAACACATTACACATATTACTTTAAATTCAAATGATTCTCCTAAGGAAATCAGATGTAATCAAATACTCTTTCCCATGTATAAAGTCATTTTTGAGTTAAATACTTCTCTGAAGTTATAATATTTTTACTGTGCATTTTTAGCAACATACAGACAACATAAATTGGTCAAATCAATGGGTATTAAACTGAACCTGTCAAAAACTGAACTCCTCGTGTTCTCTCCCTCTACTATCCTACCTTTGCCTGACATTGCCATCTCCGTGTGTGGTTCCACCATTACTCCCAAGCAACATGCCCGCTGCCTTGAGGTCATACTTGATTCCCAGCGTTCATTCACCCCCCACATCCGATCACTGGCTCGCTCTTCTTATCTGCATCTCAAAAACATTTCTAGAATTCGCCCTTTTCTTACTTTCGACTCTGCAATAACTCTTACTGTTTCACTTATTCATTCTCGTCTGGACTATTGTAACCCTTTACTAATCGGCCTCCCTCTTACCAAACTCTCCCCTCTCCAATCTGTCCTGAATGCTGCAGCCAGGATCATATTCCTCACCAACCATTACACCTATGCCTCTACCTTGTGCCAAATATAAATTTCACCGCACTCTCAAAGGGAATATAATGCCAAATTTTTAACAAATGCCCAGGCGTATCTGCACAATGTAGTTGTCCCTACATTGCGCAGATACGCCTGGGCATTACGTAAATATAGCATCACTGGGATCCCTATCCCTATTCTCCCTATACGCACTAAACTCTCCAAACAAGCGAGTATGATGAAGGCTCTGGTGGAGCCGAAATGTCTCTTATCGCTTTTTTTGAAATATTCTGTTATGCTCCCTGAACACATTTAATAAATTTGTTAAAAATTTGGCATTATATTCCCTTTGAGAGTGCGGTGAAATTTATATTTGGCTATTTACGGGACCATTTGGTCCGTTGCACCAGCACCCCATTTCTCTGACAGAGTGCACGCTATATCTATCTCTACCTTGTGCCAGTCATTACACTGGTTACCCATCCACTCCAGAATCCAGTGCAAAATTATTACCCTCATCCACAAAGCGCTCCATGGCTCAGCACCTCCCTACATCTCCTCCCTGGTCTCAGCCTACCAACCTACCCATGCTCTCCGATCTGCTAATGAGGTTAACATCCTCAATAATCAGAACCTCCCATCTCCAAGACTTTTCACGTGCTGCATCAATTCTTTGGAATTCACTACCCAGGTTAATCTGATCAATTCCCAATCCCCACAGCTTTAAGAGTGCCCAAAAAATGCATTTGTTCAGACTGGCCTACCGCCTCAATGCATTAACCTAACAATCCCTGTGTTGCCCATTCAAAAAAACTTAAACCATAATCAGGTTCCTCGCATCATGTTCTCATACACTTTATGCAGTTATTAGCCCTCTGTGTCTGTACTGCTACATACTTAGGCTGATAACTGGTTCATGCAGCTTTACATGAACACCTGAGCCTTACACTATAGCTGGTCCAAACAACGAAAGCAATTGTTACATCCACCTCTCGTGTCTCCCCTTTTCCTCATAGTTTGTAAGCTTGCGAGCAGGGCCCTCACTCCTCTTGGTATCTATTTTGAACTGTGATTATTGTTATGCTGTAATGTCTATTGTCTGTACAAATCTCCTCTATAATTGTAAAGCGCTGTGGAATATGTTGGCACTATATTATTATTATTATTATTACATTCAGTAACCAATTTTCTACCTTTATCCAGTTCATGACTGGGCTATTTATCCCTTCCTTGACCAGACACATTTTCGGGTTTCATCATACATGCACTTTTAATGGCTCCTTATTTTTTTTATTCAGATATTTAAATGATTTTTACTATTTTTTTCACAGCACATGTGGCTTAATTTTTATGTAATTTTCATATTCCTTTGCTTTTTTGGTGATCTCAGGGGAACAGGGTCAAATGTAGTGAAAATAGGACATTTTTCATATTTATTATGAATTTATTTATTTATTACAACCACAAAAGACAGCTAAAACATTTTAAATTTCGTTCTCCTGTCTGTAAATATTATTTATATATATCGGACATATTATTTTGAGGGGAACAAAATGTAAACAGAAATTTAGACTGCTAGTGTCTCATTTTTTTAGCTTTTTTTAATTCATGCTTTTACATATTTTATTTTTGCTATTTTTATTTATTTATGTTATACGCTGTACCCGTAAAAACTCTTAAAATGCATGTTTGGGAGACTTTATAATGTATCAATACTCTTTTTTTTTGCCTAGTTCATTTGAAATTTGGGACTGGTAAATTAGCCTTAGCTGCAGGGGAATTTCATCCTCCGGGCTGCTTAACAGAGCTATATGTGTTTCCTATGACCCAGCAGCTCCTGCTCCTTCCCTACACCCAGTGATCACATGTTCACTGGGTCTTGAAAAGAAAGCACTGTAAGTGCTTTCTATTCTATATACATAGCGCTAGTTTACATAGTGCCTGTACAGAGATCTAGTATATAAACCTGGTAATAAACCATTTTTATCTTCTCTCTGGAACCTCTGGTTGAGTGTCCAGAATATATAATATTTTGAATCAGGGCTCTGTTTAATTTTAATAAACAATAAATCACTATTGTTGGAGAACAAAGGGGAACTCAAAGAGGAACAGAAGTTGTTATTTATAGTTCACCTCTGGCAGGATTTGATCCTGGTGACCTATTTAAGTCTGGTCCAGGTTTGCACGTATTATTCAGGTTTGCTCCTGCTGCTCCTTAAACTTTGCCTCCAGCTACCAAGTCAAGTAAATTCAGTTCTGTCTTTGCCTCTAGCCAAATATATTCTTCTTTGATTACCTGTGTAAAACCTGCCTTACCCAATGGATTGTCTATTTAATTGTACTATTTCTGGCCATGACCATGTTACAGTTCTGTGCCCTGTTTTCTCTGAAGTAAACAGCTGCTCACCATGTACAGACAGAGAAGAGTCCACACACCAAGCCTTGTGTTTTGCAGCCCCAACACCATAGTTTAAAATGCCTAGGCATGTGTTCAGAGTTCCAGTGTCATCAAAGCAAAAACATTGGGTGTGTGGAAAATACATTTATAGTGTTATAGGCTGTAAAATAAAACAGCTAGTAAACTAAAGTGGCACAAATTCACACAAAATTATGGTAATCAAAATGACAAAATATTTTATAACTTAGATTGGATTTCTGGAACTCAAAGGAACTCAAGGCAGTTTTTACTTGTGATTTGCTTTATATTACTTAATGGTTCACAATATTATGATAATCGTCAAAAAGCATTAATTTTGTTAACTCCTTAACTCCCAAGGGTGTGTTGCATGTTAATGACCGGGCCAATTTTTAAAATTGTGACCACTGTCCTTTTATAAGGTTATAACTCTGGAACGCTTCAATGGATCCTGGTGATTCTGACACTGTTTTCTCAACACATATTGTTTTTTATGTTTGTGGTAATATTTCCTTGACATTAATTGCGTTTATTTGTGAAAAAAAAAAACAGAAATTTGGAGAAAAGTTTGAAAATTTAGCAATTTTCCAAATTTGAATTTTCATGCCCTTAAATTACAGAGATGTGTCACACAAAATACTTAATAAGTAATATTTCCCACATGTCTACTTTACATCAGCACAATTTTGGAACCAATTTTTTTGGGGGGTAGGGAGTTATAAGGGTTAAAATTTGATCAGCAATTTCTCAATTTTTACAACACCATTTTTTTTAGGGACCACATCACATTTGAAGTCATTTTGAGGGGTCTATATGACAGAAAATACCCAAGTGTGACACCATTCTAAAAACTGCACCCCTCAAAAAGCTCAAACTCACATTCAAGAAGTTTATTAACCCTTACGTTGTTTCACAGGAATTTTTGGAATGTTTAAAAAAATGAACATTTAACTTTTTTTCACATAAAAGGTATTTCAGATCCAATTTGTTTTATTTTACTAAGGGTAGCAGGAGGAATTGGACCCCAAAAGTTGTTGCACAATTTGTCCTGAGTATGCTGATACCCCATATGTGGGGGTAAACCACTGTTTGGGCGCATGGCAGAGCTCGAAAGGGAAGGAGCACCGATTGACTTTTCAATGCAATAATGACTGGAATTGAGATAGGAAGCCATGTCGCCTTTGGAGAGCCCTTGATGTGCCTAAACAGTGAAACCCCCAACAAGTGACACCATTTTGGAAAGTAGACTCCATAAGGAACTTATCTAGATGTGTGGTGAGCACTTTGAACCCCTAAGTGCTTCACAGAAGTTTATAACATAGAACCGTAAAAATAAAAAATCATATTTTTTCACAAAAATGATCTTTTTGCCCCCAATTTTTTATTTTCCTAAAGGTAACAGGAGAAATTGGACACCAAAAGTTGTGCAGTTTGTCCTGGGTATGCTGATACCCCACATGTGGGGGTAAACCACTGTTCGGGCGCATGGCAGAGCTCGGAAAGAAGGAGAGCCGTTTGACTTTTCAATGCAAAATTGACTGGATTTGAGATAGGACACCATGTCGTGTTTGGAGAGCCCCTGATGTGCCTAAACAGTGGAATCCCCCCACAAGTGGCACCATTTTGGAAAGTAGACCCCCTGAGGAACTTATCTAGGTGTGTTGTGAGAGCAAGTGTTTCACTACAGTTTATCACGCATTGCCGCGAAAATAAAAAATATATTTTTTCCACAAAAATGATTTTTAGCCCTCAATTTTGTATTTTCCCCGGGGTAACAGGAGAAATTGGACCCCAAAAGTTGTTTTCCAATTTGTCCTGAGTATGCTGATACCCCATATGTGGGGGGAACCACTGTTTGGGCACATGGCAGAGCTCGGAAGGGAAGGAGCGCTTTTTGGAATTCAGACTTAGATGGAATGGTCTGGGGGTGTCACGTTGTGTTTGCAGAGACTCTGATGTACCTAAACAGTAGAAATCCCCCACAAGTGACCCAATATTGGAAACTATTCTTTGCTGATGGGGTTAACTAGTGGGACAGTTTTATAGGTCGTGTCATTACAGAAGCGGCAATACTAAATATGTGCACTTTTATTGATTTTTTTACTTTACATAAATAAATATATTTATTGGAACAATATATATATCTTTTCTTTATTTAGAGATTTTTTTTCACACATGCTAATATTTTTTTGCTACTTTTTTACTTTGTCCGAGGGTGGGATATCATTGTATAGTGTCAGATCGCTGATCTGATACTTTGTAAAGCACTGTGTCAAATTAGCGATCTGACAGGCAGTGCAGAAGGCTTGCCGGCACCTGCTCTCAGAAGGCGCTTGCAAGCCACCTCCTTGCAGGACCAGGAAGGCCCCCCATGGCCATCTAGGATCCGGGGCCTGCAGGGAGGAAGACGGAGGAGACCCTCGGAACAACGAGGTCACATTATGTTGTTCCGAGGGTCTCAGGGAAGCACAGAGGCAGCCCCCTGCCTGCGCGATGCTTCCCTATGCTGCCAGAACGCTGCGATCATGTTTGATCACAGTGTTCCGGGGGTTAATATGCCAGGAGCAGTCCGTGACCGCTCCTTGCACGTAGTGCCGGATGCCAGCTGTAACAATCAGCTGACACCCGGCCACGATCGGCTGCGCTCCCCCCCGTGATTGCAGCTGATCGCACATAACGTACTATTCCGTCCCTGGGAATTGAGTCCCAGGTCACCTTGATGGGATAGTACGTCAGATGGCAAAAAGGGGTTAATAATATAAATTATATTATTTAAGCAAATCATTAATAGCTTCAGTAAACCCATGAGAACGATTTTGTCACTTGTTTATCCGGACCTGCTCCAGCAATATATGCTTCTGTAGCCATATCTTTCTCTACTTACTTTTGACTATTGTGGCTTTGATGGGCCAAGCAAACTGTTACGCCCAATTGTGGCAAATGTGGTTTGTGAACCTAACCAGGAAGGAGCATAACTAAGCAGCTACCTTGGAATTCATTGGAGCCTCTAGAGGTGAGGTAATTCTTGTGCAGCAGTTAGCTGCCAGGTACCACTAGTGGGCAGAGCTCGGTACTGCAGCTGCTGACCCCCATATATAACAAACAATTAAAGTTGCACTACTTTGTGCTAATTCATGTAAATATGACATATATGAAATTACTGCTGTAGATAATAAGAAAAAATGGAGATGCTTAGCATATCATTTGGCCAATTCTTGCATGCCCAGCAGCTTATATCTGCTGACTTCTGGTTCTTTAGGAGAAACATGAAGCAATACGATGGCCACACAAAGTTTAGTTCTTTGTTTAGGGCTATCTTTGTACCTGTAGGCACCACTATGGACTGAAATGTCAGGATATACTGTATAGTCTGTTCAGGAACTTTCAAGCTCAGTTGGGTTTTTTAGTGTCAGTCTATTAATAATGACTCTGAGTGGAGTTGTAGCACATGCATAACCTAAACAATACCTCCAGCTAACATGGACTGTATCAGTTGGTGAAGCTGGATGTTGCTATGTGCTGAGTAAGGGTTTCAACCTTTAAAGTGGACCTTTACACTGATGGTGTTGAGCAGTGCACATGTGATTTTGTCAACAGCATGTTCATGCAGGGCACGGATGGCCTGACTGTAAAAGTAGTGGTGGCTGGGAATTACGTACTGTGGTTCCCGTGATCCCAATGTAGTGTTAGCCCTTTAGATGTGATTAATGAGACCACACACAGAATATGTATTCCAGTGTTTGGGTGATGTACATCTCAACGCTTCAGTGGGATGGTATGGAGATGCTCAGCGACACTGCTGCTGGTGGTGGTGTTGGAGCCAGGTGGCTCTGTTTTTCAGGAAGTGGAGGAAGAGACTGCGATAGCAGAAGAGGGAGCAGGATAAGGCCTAAATCTCTCCTGAATTTTCAGGTTTATACTTCACTGCAGCTCACGCTGTGCATTCAGATGCCTTGTCATGCAGGTGGTGCACTGGTTAAGAACTTTTATGCCTTACTTCAGTCTCTAATGGTAGAGTGTGAAAAAAATTAATGGATTGTTAGGGAGCTCCTTTAAGCTAGACTGGTGTGCTCAGTTTATAGGAGCTGTGGCTTGTAGCAGCTGACGTACATTTCAAGGGCTCTAGTCCTCTTCGTTATAACCCTGACGAAGAAGGCTAGAGCCCTTGAAATGCATTGGTTGGTTAGCTGCTCTAGCACACCTGCTCTCTCTGGCCCCGTAGCTTGGTGACCTCACCTGTAGCTCTGCCCACCTCTCCAACCGCTACCTCAGCATTGCTTCCAGCCGGGGCACGCAAGGTTTCGTGGTCTTGCCACATCTATCGTCCTAACCCACCATCCTCCTACGGCCACGGTACAGTGGCAACACAGCTTCCTCGGAACCGCTCCTCTCTATATCAGCGAGACAGTGAGTACAGCCCAATTAAATATGCATGCATAAGCCGTGATATATCAGTACTATTAACGGTCTCATTGGAGGAAGATTAACACTTATTTTTTATGCACGGGTAACTGTCTCTGTTTAAAGTAACTTACTTCAAACACCACCTGACGGCAACTTACATACTCACCACCAACGAAACCTTGCTTCACTCCTGACATTATCAGTAGTAAGTGTACTTAACCCTCCGTCACATACAACTGATCTGACAGGCGCTTCTCTTTTACTTTCATTTCTCCTTCCTCACCAAATTGTGAGGAAACCCCCTCCCTCCAGGTAGTCTCCTGTCTCTTGAAGGTCTGTGAAACCTGATATCACAGTTGGATTTCAGAGCTTCAGGGGAGAGGATATAGCTGCACAGATCTCTCAGGCTCATTGTATGTGAATACGTCACATTCAGTAAGGTTGGTATTTTATGTTTTTATTCATCACAATAGTTTATTTAGCTTGTTTTATGAATGTATAGCACAAAATTTGAGGATATTTCATAGAAATAAGGGAGATTTTATAAAAGAAAGTGTGCTGCTCAGGCATATACAGTAGTTCCCTAACATATTCCTTCTCTTGCTTCAGATTATCTGCTGAAATGGAGAGGAAAATGTACAATTTATCCAAACAACTTGATGTTGAGGAAGTAACAAACATGCTGTTAGATGATAGAGACCTCAAACTGAATGAGGATTTAGGAGAGGAAAGTGAGATTGATTCTCATGATGAGGTGGAAGAATGTGTACTGGATTCTGAAACAGAGCAAGATGGTGACAGTGGTGAGGATGAAGAAGTTGGATCATATTATATTGGAAAAGATAAAAATACTAAATGGAACAAGAAGCCATTCCAGAAAAAACGTAGGGAACCTTTAAACATTATTACTCACCTTCCTGCCGTAATAGGAACTGCACGTAATGCAAAAACTGCAGTTGAATGCTGGAACAGTATATTTACAGATGACATTCTGGACTCTATTGTCACATATACCAACCAATATATAGACATTATAAAGGACAAGTACATCTGCAACAGAACCATCAAGCCCACAGATGAAATAGAACTGCATGCTTTTTTTGGATTACTGTACCTTGCAGGAGCTTATAGGGCAAATAGACAAAGTTTGGAGGAACTTTGGGGTAAAGATGGGGATGGAGTTGAAAAATTTAGCCTTGTTATGTCCATAAACAGATTCAAGATTCTAATTCGTTGCCTTCGGTTTGACGACAGAACTACCCGAACCGAACTCAAAACACATGACCGACTTGCTCCAATTCGTGATATATTTCAAAGATTTGTTGTAAACTGTAAACAAAGTTATTACCCTGGAGAGAATCTCACTATTGACGAAATGCTCCCTGGTTTTCGTGGTAGATGTGCCTTTCGTCAATATATTCCATCAAAGCCAAACAAATATGGAATAAAAATGTATGCCCTTGTTGATGCCAGTAAGACCTACACTTACAACCTGGAAGTTTATGCAGGAAAACAACCAGAAGGTCCTTACTGTGTGAGCAACAAACCCATTGATGTTGTAAAAAGACTGGCTGCACCCTTATTTGGATCGGGTCGCAATATTACAGCTGACAATTGGTTTACAAGTTGTGATCTGATTGATTATCTGAAAATTCAGAAGCTGTCATATGTGGGAACTGTAAGAAAAAACAAAAGGGAATTGCCGCCACAGTTTGTAAGTGTGAAAGAGAGACAACAGTACAGCAGTATGTTTGCATTCCATAATGGAAAGGCTTTAGTTTCCTATGTACCACATGCCAAAAAAATCGTACTTCTTCTATCAACACTTCATGATGATGCTGCCATCGATCCTGGGACTGGGGCAGAAAAAAACCCGGAGATAATTACATTTTACAATGCCACCAAAGGGGGTGTGGATACAGCAGATCAGATGTGCTCCACTTTCAACGTCAGCAGAAACATCAAATGCTGGCCAATGGTCATATTTTTTGCTATGTTGAATTTGGGTGGTATAAATTCACAAGTAATTTATCTTGAAAACAAGCTTGAACCACTCCGTAGACGATTGTATCTGAAAAAATTGGCCCATGAACTAGTACTTGGAGAGCTACGCAGGAGAAGCGTGAAAACAATCGGTATCCCCTCTCGCCTTCAAGTTCAGCTCAAAAGGTTCCGCCCAGAAGATGATGGTGAAAAGTCACCATCTGCACCACCTCACAAAAGAAGGAGATGCACCACCTGCCAAACGGAAAGCGGAACCAGAAGGCTTTCAAATTATGAATGTCTCAAATGTCATAAAGCAATTTGCCTGACACATGCAAAAATGGTGTGTAATTCTTGCTATTTGCTCTGCAAGTGTGACTTTTCTGGGGAAACCTCAGCATCTACTTCTGATTGAATATGTTTTTAATAGTACTTAAGGTACCTTAAAATTAAGTTTGTGTTCAAAAATTTTCTTTGTACATTTTTTTGAGAGAGTCGAACTGGGGACTATTTGGCGGGAGTTTTGAAAAGTTTGTATTTCATAGTTATTAGTTTTATGTTAAGTAAATGGTTTTTTTTGCAACTGATTATGTGTAGTCTCTTTTATTACATCCCTATGAAGGTCACTGATTACTTTTAGAGCACTGAAATTGCAAACATTAGATATTATAGGTATTTTTCCAGCAGGCGCCTGACAGGCACATTGTATGTGAACTCGTTAGTCCGAATATTGTATGTGACGGAGGGTTAACGTTGTGAGAACTGGATCGCAGACATTTAGAATTACACTTGTAAAAGGGTGTATATCCTTCTAAGCAGGAGGAACCTTTCAGCCTTGTAAAAGCACTTTTAGCAATCACGACACCAGTAATAATTGTGGACACAAAAGAATCACGGTGACCAACCGCATATTGCCATTCAGTACCTAAGTGAGTAGAAATTCTATATCTCACTATTCTACTATATTTATGAATTTGATTAACATAAAAGCATCTGCTTTTTTTCTCTCTTATCCTTTAAAAAGATTCTACCAGCACCTATAAGGGTTTATCAAAAGATCTACCTCATCATTAATGATGATCTAATGAGTAAGTGTTTTTTGAACTTATATCCACTTTACTACACACATTTACTGTTTGCTTGTGTAATGTAGACAGTGCAGGTGAATGCTATATATATATTTTTTTTTTTACCAAGTATCTATACTACTTATCTAACAGGTCCACACAGAACCTGTTGTATTCACCAGCAGAATTCTACAGTAAGCAATTGTTTCTTCACCAGCAACTGCCTGTAGCACCAATGTTTCCCCTTTTTATCTTTAGAACTGTCTATATAAGAACTCACAGCTCACAGTGCATGTCAGACCAAAAGAGAATCATGAGGTCAAAGGAACTGGCCAAGGAGCTCAGATACAGAATTGTGGCAAGGCACAGATCTGGCCAAGGTTACAACATAAATTCTGCAGTACTCAAGGTTCCTAAGAGCACAGTGGCCTCCATAATCCTTAAACAGAAGAAGTCTGGGACCACCAGAAGTCTTCCTAGACCTGGTTGTCCAGCCAAACTGAGCAATCATGGGAGAAGAGCCTTTGTGAGAGAGGTAAAGAAGAACCCCAAGATCACTGTGGCTGAGCTCCAGAGATGCAGTAGGGAGATGGGAGAAAGTTCCACAAAGTCAACTTTCACTACAGCCCTCCAGCAGTCGGGCCTTTATGGCAGAGTGGCCCGACAGAAGCCTCTCCTAAGTGCAAGACATATGAAAGCCCACATAGAGATTGCTAAAAAAACACATGAAGGACTCCCAGACTATGAGAAATAAAAATCTCTGGTCTGATGAGACAAAGATAGACATTTTTAGCGATAATTTTAAGTGGTATGTGTGGAGAAAACACTGCTCATCACCTGCCCAAAACAATCCCAACAGTGAAACATGGTGGTGGCAGCATCATGCTATGGGGTGTTTTTCAGCCGCAGGGACAGGATGACTGTTTGGCATTGAAGGAAGCATGAATGCCAAATACAGAGATATTCTGCATGAAAACCTCTTCCAGAGTGCTCTGGACCTCAGATTTGGCCCAAGGTTTACCTTCCAACAAGACACTGACTATAAGCACAACTAAAATAACAAAGGAGTGTCTTCAGAACAACTCTGTGACTATTTGTAACTGGTCCAGCCAGAGCCTTGACCTAAACCCAATTGATCATCTCTGGAGAGACCTGAAAATGGCTGTCCACCAACGTTCACCATCCAACCTGACAGAACTGGAGAGGATCTGCAAGGAAAAATGGCAGAGGATCCCCAAATCCAGGTGTGAAAACCTTGTTGCATCATTCCAGAAAAGATTCATGGCTGTGTAACATCCCAGGTAACCGATTGTTACAGTGATGTCATGCTTGGAGGCAAGGAGGATTCTCTTTATCAGGTAACGCACCTACATACAACACATTCTGAATCCAGACCAGAAGGGGGAGATCAGAACCTGGATTCAGGGGAGCTTCCTCAGCTTTAAGAGTTCTAGCCTGGAGGAGGAGTTAAGTCAGTCTGGAGCAGACATTGAAGGGAGAGGAGTGGAGAACAGACAGCAGAGCCGTGCAGCCAGGACTGAGCTGCAGCTCCAGAAAAGGAAGTGAACCCGAGGGGTTGATTGTAGTGAAGGATCAGAGTAAAGATGCACAGGAGAAGGAAAGGGGCTCAGAGGGGACTGTGACCGGGCACCCTCAGAGCCGAAGCGCAGGAACTGGGCACAGGGAGCACGAGGCTGTGTTGTACTCCAGGTTGCACGGCAGAACCGGAGGGCATAGGGCTTTATGTTATTTGCCCGCATTCACACCTGAAGGTGCAGCAGTACAATAAGAGCCCGAGTTGTGATAAAAATCCTATATAAAGGCTCATACTGCCCATCATAAAGGTAACTGTCCTAAGACAGGAGAGAGAGGACTTTGTACAGAGGCCACAGGCAGCAACAACCTCGCATATGAGAGTGAGTAGGAAGGCTTAAGAACCTCACCTGGGAGAGGGATCACCTTTGCCTCCAGGCCGACCGGACTATATCATCACCTGTTCTGGTACCCTGGACTGTGGCCTGCTTACAATCAGTAAACCAGGTAAAGACGTTACAACTCTGTGTCCTCCATTTATTTGCTGACATACACCATCCCTGCCCAGCACACTGGGAGCCCTGGGGACCCCACTTCACCTGTGGGAAGCGTCACCATCTTTGCTGCAGTAACATAACCCCAGAGGACCCCTTTAAGCAACGTCATTCCCCTTCTAACCAAGAACCACAGGTGGCGTCACAAACACAAACTTTACAAATCCCCTTAAAAGACCTTTCTCCTTTTAATTGGGCATCCAAGGCCACGGACCGAGTCGCAGCCACCGTGACATCCCCTTTAAGTGCGACCAGACCTGGTACCGAGTATCACTACTGCCCTGTCGGGCGACTTAGTTGTACTAGCTCAAAAGGGTGTTTCTACTCAATACAGAGCAAAGGTTCTGAATACTTATGACCATGTGATATTTCAGTTTTTCTTTTTTAATGAATTTGCAAAAATTACTACATTTCTGTTTTTTTTCAGTCAAAATGGGGTGCACAGTGTACATTAATGAGAAAAAATTGAACTTTCCAAATGGCTGCAATGAAACATAGAGTGACAAATTTAAAGGGATCTGAATACTTTCCGTACTTACTGTATCTCTGAACTAATCTCCTGATATCTTCCATCACATCATCTCTGGTCCTCCCAAGACCTCTTTCTCTCCTCCACAATTGTATGTTCCTAATCCAATCGCCTGCAATTTTTCTCCCGAGTATCCCTCATTCTGTAGAATTCTGTGACTGAACATGTCCAATTATCCCCCTACATTTGGAACTTTCAGGCGGAACTTGAAAACTCATATGTTCAGAACAGCTTACAGGCTGCAATGACCCCTCTGTTACCTCATCAACATCGAGTCTGCGGCAACCCCCGAACCCACTGTCTCCTTCACTATTATCCTGTAGAATGTAAGGCAGCAAGGGTAGCATCCCCTCTCCTCTGTAAATGTCTGTCACTATTAGTTTGTTCATTGTAATTTATATTTGTAGCATAGGAATCCAAAAAATGGAGGCAGCACACCATTAGTAGTGGAAAAAGCAGGAGCTACTTTTATTAGCCCAAGCTTGAAAAAAGTTCACATCTATTAGAACCGAAACGTTGCTGAGATGGGCTAATAAAAGTAGCTCCTGCTTTTTTCACTGCTAATGGCGTGCTGCCTCCGCTTTTTGGATTCCTACAATTGAGGTTTGGTCTATGCCTGGGGGGCTTTGCACCTGATTCTATTTTTCTTTTTCACTTTTGTGTTTTTTATGCTGCTCTAATACTTCTTTCATATTTGTAACATAGATAGGAAGGCCGAAAAAAGACATTTGTCCATCCAGTTCAGCCTGTATTACGTCAGAATAAATACCCAAATCTATGTCCTTCTAAAGAACCTAACAACTGTAAGATACAATATTGTTACACTCCAGGAAGACATCCAGGCCTCTCTTGAACCTCTCGACTGAGTTTGCCATCAACACCTCCTCAGGCAAGGAATTCCACATTCTAACTGCCCTAAAAAGAATCCTTTTCTATCCTGGTGGAAAAACCTTCTCTCCTCCAGACGCAGAGAATGCTCCCTTGTGATCATGACATTCCTTGGTATAAACAGATCCTCAGAGAGATATTTGTATTGTCCCCTTATATACTTAAGCATGGTTATTAGATCGCCCCTCAATTGTCTTTTTTCTAGACTAAATAGTCCTAATTTTGCTAATCTCTCTCGGTATTGTAATTCCCCCACCCCCTTTATTAATTTTGTTGCCCTTCTTTGTACTCACTCTAGTTCCATTATATTCTTCCTGAGCACCAGTGCCCAAAACTGTATGCAGTGCTCCATGTGCGGTCTAACCAAGGATTTGTACAGAGGAAGTATAATGCTCTCATCATATGTATCAACCTTTTTTTACTGCACCCCATGATCAGATTTGCCTTGGCAGCCGCTTCCTGGCACTGGCTGCTCCAGGTACATTTTTCATTAACTAGATCCCCAAGTCCTTCTCCATGTCAGATTTACCCAGTGGTTTCCCGTTCAGTGTGTAATGGTGATATTGATTCCTTCTTCCCATGTGTATAACCTTACATTTATCATTGTTAAACTGCATTTGTCACCTTTTGGCCCAAGTTTCCAACTTATCCAGATCCATCTGTAGCAGAATACTATCTTCTCTTATACTGACTGCTTTACATAGTTTTGTATCATCTGCAAATATCGATATTTTACTGTGTAAACCTTCTACTCGATCGTTAATAAATATGTTGAAGAGAATAGGTCCCAACACCGACCCCTGCAGTACCCCACTGGTCACAGCGACCCAGTTAGAGAATATACCATTTATAACCACCCTCATCCTTGTGTTTTGTATGTAATCCCTCCTTCATGTAAAGCACCATGGAATCAATGGTGCTTTAAAAATAGATAATAATTTTCCACATGATGATCTACTCAGTCCTAAAACCTGCCCTCCTTGCCTGTCTACACAGAGTAGAAAGCTGCAGCAGTAGGCCCATGTGTTTCAACATCATCAACATCAGAGATGTGCTGTGGTGGTCCGTTGACCATTCACACTACCCCTACCACATATACATCTTAAAACAGAACAAGTGGTTGGGTATTAGTGCACTCAATCTCTTCTAATTAAGGGGAAGGGACAGGTAAATGGCAATTGGAACCACAGCCAACTGAGTCATCAAAATGCAGAAGTGACTCCTGCCTGACTTGGGGCTCAGATTGCTTGCCTGATTTAGAAGGGGATGAGGTGGAAGACAAATGCCCATGGGCCGAATGTGCAAAAATTGCATTTTTAGCAGGGAATTGGGTGGAAGACAAAGCAAAGGCACTCTCAGACATCCAATTTAAAACCACCTCTACTTGTTCGGGCCTTACCATTCATCCAACGGTACTAGAGGTCATAAAATTACATACGCCTACGTGCACCAGAGGAATTGGTTTATTTGGGCATGAAGCAGGCACAGATCTTCTCTCTCCTTGCAGCTACATCCCACCAGCAGCAGCTTGGTCACATTTCATATTTGATGCTCTCCTCATTCTTTTCTCCCAAAAAAGTGCAGGATATTACACGGCCTTAATACACAGAGAGAGTGATTAGCAGAATATTACAATGCCTGTTTTCAGAGCACCCCACCCAAAAAAACCTCCAAAGCCCTCCAAAAAACAGTGTTGACTATCTTATTTCCTCCTAATGTGGCACCCCAGTAGTCCGGTTGCCACAGTGGCATTTCTTCCCTCATAGGAGTAATGTCATGCCTGGAAGCAAGCAAGGTGTCAGTAGGAGAGAAGTAGAGCAGAACCTGAGGAGTGGAGCTGTGATTAAACTTGCCCCAGAGTTGAGCGCTAGGAACCGGATACAAAGGAGCTGCACCTGTGATAGGCTCGAGCTGCCTGCCATGCAGGCAACTGTGGATATTTAAAAACAGAGAGAGACAGTTAGAAGCAGGAGGGTGAGCTGTTAGACAGCAAGGAAAAAGACAGAGCAGACGGAAGGCCTCCATACCTACCTGGCCAGGTGTATCCAAAAATTGCTTCCAGGCTGCCCGGCTCTCCATTATCGATCTGTTACCAGAACCCCGGTCTGTACTATCAACCATCAAGTAAAGGAAAAGAAAACTACAGCCCTTGTGTCATTCAGTGATCTCTTGCACCCTGAGAACTGAACCACAAGGTACATAAAGCCTGACATAAATGGGACCGGAAGCCCTGGGGCCCTGCTCTACCTATGTGGAGCTGAACCATCCCAGCTGCGTCATCATCAGCCGCAGCAGTCTCCTTTAGCAGCACCTGCCATCCGTTGTCGAACATCACAGGTGGTGTCACGTTAAATCCCATATACATATTCCCCATTTTACGGCACAGCCAGGGCCACCAAGTCGGGTCACGGCCCCGTGACTTCCCCAAAGAACTATCCGACCCGGTTCCGAGTACCCCACGGCCCTGGTGGGCGTGTCACTATGACTTTTTCAAATACACCTGAACCTCAATCTCCACCTCAACATCCTCCTCCGCTTGGACCTCTGTCTCCTTGTTCTAGATTGTTATATTTTTTTATTCTATATATTTTTAAGTCAGTTTTGGATGCCTCCTCTTCTGTCTCTCCGACCTACACCGCCACATCCTCTTCCTCCTCCAATTGGACTTCTGCCTCCTGGTTAAAGTTTATTATTATTTTTTTCTTTATTCTGTGTTATTTTAATTCATTTTCATATCTTCCCTGCTCTTACCCCATTTAGCTTCCTTTTGCATCCCCTTAGCCCTGACTAGGACCATTTTAAAGCCATTTTAAAGAACTGAAGTTCAGGTTTCCTTTGAGTTCTATTCAGTTCGGGTCCGGAGTCAAGTTTGGACCGAAACCTAACTTTTTACTGAGTGTTCATCGAGCTTGACGAAACCAAACATCCATGGGTCCGCTAATCACTAGTGTTGAGCATTCCGATACCGCAAGTATCGGGTATCGGCCGATACTTGCGGTATTGGAATTCCGATACCGAGATCCGATACTTTTGTGATATCGGGTATCGGTATCGGATCAATAGGGATGTGTAAAATAAAGAATTAAAATAAAAAATATTGATATGCTCACCTCTCCGGCGGCCCCTGGACATCATGCTGCTAACCGGGAGGCTTCTTTGTTTAAAATGCGCGCCTTTAGGACCTGAGAATGACGTCGCGGCTTCTGATTGGTCGCGTGCCGCCCATGTGACCGGCACGCGACCAATCAGAAGCCGCGACGTCATTCTCATTCACAAAAACTCCTAATTCTAGGAATTGAGGACCTGCGAACGACGTCACGGCTTCTGATTGGTCGCGTGCCGGTCACATGGGCGGCACGCGACCAATCAGAACCCGGGGGTCGTCATTCCCAGGTCCTAAAGGCGCGCATTTTAAACAAAGAAGCCTCCCGGTTAGCAGCATGATGTCCAGGGGCCGCCGGAGAGGTGAGCATATCAATATTTTTTATTTTAATTCTTTATTTTACACATCCCTATGGATCCCAGGGCCTGAAGGAGAGTTTCCTCTCCTTCAGACCCTGGGAACCATGAGAATACCTTCCGATACTTGATGTCCCATTGACTTGTATTGGTATCGGATATCGGTATCGGCGATATCCGATATTTTTCGGGTATCGGCCGATACTATCCGATACCGATACTTTCAAGTATCGGACGGTATCGCTCAACACTACTAATCACTACTGATATTATTTATAAAGATATACACTGCATCTCCAGTTCTGTAGTCCAAGTGTGAGGATGGTCGGACTTTTGGAAACTCAGATGTTGGAAGAAGTTTTGCTACATGTTAACTTGTCTTGTGGTTATAGTAAGGTCTAGTTTCAATGCACGACAAGAATAGTAAAGAGTAGAGATAGATTGGGGCATATATCTCAAAACTTTGCATTACACATTGTTCTATACCTGCATTCTTAACAGTTCTCTTGCTTCATAACAAAGGAATCAATATATTTCCTTGAATATACTGTTTGAGCACATAAATTAGTATCACATCAATTGGTGAAGTCCTCTATATCATGAACAGAGAGTGGGATTAAAAACACAAATTTCTATGGACAAAGAGTCCTTAAGATAGCATTTGTCATCATTAAAATATTACCAAAATGAAAATGAAGGTTCATGGCTCACTCTCTGTCACATATAAAGGACCCATGCTGTTCTTGACAATGGAACTCAATTGCACGATACATAGATTCAATTGCTGGTAGCTATAAAAATAGGATGCTTTAACATGGTTCATTATATAGCGCACACTATAACCTATATTTTATCTTCAACATTTCTGTATATTAAGCTCTGACAATAACCGAACCGATCAAGAAAGAGTTTATACAGAAAAGGAGCTCAAAGGAATTGCTAAGTCCGGTTACAAAAATGATGTGATATCCTAGGATGTTTTCCAGTATACAGACTTTTTTTTAACTAAAATAGAATTTTTTATTAGACGTACACGAAAGGTCTTCAGAAGATCTAATCTAGAGACATACTGTAGCAGTAAATGTGTAAGAATAACTCAATGAAAATGCTAATAATTAGTATCTTGAAAAAAATTATTTCCAAAGTGTAAGGGCCTCCCCTTACTATCTCAGGCTTCCTCTCTTTTGGCTTCATCTTGAATCTATGGTAAACTTTCTTGAAGTTGTTTTCCAAGTCATCTTCCCTGCCTGTGTTAGTACTGTCCTTTAAACCGCTGTGTGTACTCTGCACCCTCTGCCCGTGGGAATACTGTCCTTCATGCCTCAGTGTGTACTGTGCACCCCCTTGACTAAGGATGTACTATCCTTTAAGCTGCTGTGTGCATCCACATCTGTGAGAGTACTGTTACTTTAAGCTGTTGTGTGTTTTCTAGTTTTCTGATAAACAAATAATTGACATTAGCCATCTCATTGCCATTAGTAGACCAAAGAATTAAAGAATTAATTTTTCTGGAACAATGTAGGCTTTCTAGTAGTCTGAAAATTAAATAATTGGCACGAGCTGTCTCTTTGCCATTAGTAGGCCAAATATTTTTTAAGAACTGTGTAGGTTTTCTAGCAGTTTTCGAAATAAACAATTGACATCAGCCATCTAATTGCCATTTTTAGGCCAAAGAAATATTATTTCTGGAACAGTGTGTATTTTTTGTAGTCTGAAAAATATGTAATTGGCATCAGCCATCTCCTTGCCATGTCTAGGCCCAAAAAATGATTATTATAGACCTGTGTGGGTTTATTAGTAGCCTGAGAAATAAACATTTGCGTTTCACATGTCCAATGCACCGCTTTCTCAAGAGGAACATTAACATGCAGCAACCAGGACCTTTTATGATCCTGTGACAGGGCATTTGGTACAAAGCTGGCCAATAGCAGCGGAGGAATCGTCGCATGCGCACCACCCGCCTCAGGTCCCGGCAAATGCAGAAGAGCATCAACATTGCTGCGCAGGCGCGGGGAGAATGAAGTCCCCGCTTGTGACAGCAAGGTGAAAGACATGCCGCCGCACGCCAGGAGTCCTCAATTTCTTTGAGTTGTTTAACACATTTGTTAAACCAGCCTGTGCACCAACAGAACAGAGTACAAGTCTGACATGTTGTGAACGACTGGAGAGGATGGTGCAGGAGAATCTGGAGCTCAATATCAAGTGGAAGTTTAGACCCTTTTAGATTTTGGTCTTCAAATATGGAAGAGTGGCCTGAGCTCATCTGTCACTCCTTGGAGGTTTTGTCATGCCCGGCAGCCAGTGTTCACTCAGAACATGTCTTTGGCTCTGTTAGACGTGTCCTGATGGATATGAGCATCCAACTGTCCCCTCAAAGTGTAGACCACCTATCTTTTATCAAAATGAACAAGTCATGGATCTCCGATGACTTTTATACCCCAGTCGCAGATTGGTTAGACTATGTGATGGTGTCGTTTTTAGTGTGATGTATTGATCTTCCATTATTGCAGTCTGTGCCATCATTGTAGTGTCTTTTGTGCCTGCTGTTGCTACTGCTATTGATGTTACAAACAATTTTTTGAAATATGGAGACTCAAAGTTCGGTCTCCATTATGTGGGTTGCCAGTGTAAGTAGGGCTCCCAGACAGGCAGGCCTGCACTCACTTTCAGACAACTATCTGTGTTATTTATCTTACATTTGTGTACCAATATTACTGTATGAAACTTATGTTTGTGCTATCTGGAAAAAAAGGTGTTGCATGAGGTATTTGGGCTTCCAGATAAGAATGCTTACACAGCTCCCTTAGCCACCACATCTGTTATGGTTGGCGGATTGCACTAAATAAAATATATAATGAAGTGCAATCGCAACCCAGCATTCACCGTGCAGAGAAGAACCCTGCTGCTAGTGAACAGTGACGGAACACAACAGCAAGCGTTACCTTGGACAAACTGAGTTAACACCACTCAGTGTGAATGGAACATTGAGTACCAAGCTCAGTTACATCACTGAGAGGTACGGCACATATGCAAAGTGCTATACCCTGTTAATGTCACAGAGACAATAGCACGAGGATTTGGCTAGCTCTGCAACTAAATGGTGCTAACTCCACACACGAATAAAGTAGATGATGAGCCAAGAGAGAAAGCTCTTTGATGCTAGGTACAAAACCCTTTCACTTACACCGAGAAGTATAGCATAAGGGATGAGATTGCTCTGTAACTGAACTGTGCTAACCGCCCACATGTACGGTTGCCAAGCCAAGCGGCAAGTTGCCGCAGTATTGTCACTACAGAACCTGTCCCTAACTGGCACTCTAAGCATGTAGCAGACTAAAGACTCAGACGTTGAGCCAAGGGACACAAACCGTATAAGTGTGCAATCTGCCTGCCAACGTATGCAGTCTCAGAGCAAAGACACACATGCACACATGCAGACAGAGTGATAGAGTAGCCACCCAAACACACCAAACATAGATGACACTAGCGTGCCTGCGTGCGCCGCTGAGAGCCTTTGATACACTAGGCTCCACCTCAAACACTCATGCCCAGTCGGCTAAGACATCGCTTGTGGGCCAATCTGGGACTGCCATATCATCAGAGCAGCTAACGTCTGACCACCAATAGGAAGGCACTACATCATGGACATGCTCAGTAAGGTGATCTCTGGACTTAGACTCAAGAGCGCAAGGCTGCACCTGTATATCACTGGTTACCATAGACTTAGCTGAAGCTATCAGTAACCAAACGTATACCACGAGCCAGAGCAAGACGCTGGGACCGATGTCTGTGCTGAGCAGCACTCGCAGTGGCTGGGCCTGAATGGGAGACCACAGTAGGAGATAAAGCTTGGAATCTAACCTGTGCAGTGGGAGAATCCTGACACCTAACAACTTCTTAATAGAAACTTCAATTCCAAGATCTAAATGCTGGCCCAGACCCTGATACATCATTCATGGTACTTGGCTGACCTCTGTTGTGCCAGTAATCTATTTCTACTGTAGGTTTCCTTATTTGGAGAAATACTTGTACTCCAAGTTGGGTCTCATTTATGTGTGGTGCCTGTTGCAGTATGGCTCCCAGACAGGCAGGCCTGCACTTACTTTTAGTCAACTACCAGTGTGACTATACTTACATTTTTCTACCAAAAGTACTGTATGAATCTGATACTTTGCCTTCTGAGTGTGGCTGGAATTAAAAAAAAATGGAAATGTTGCATGATGTATCTGGTCTCCCAGCTAAGAAGGCTTATACTGCTTCGTTAAGCACAAGGTCCTCATTGAAACTTCAATTCCAAGCTGTGAATGCTGGGCCAGACCATAATACCTCATGCATGGTGTTAGAGAAGGGATTTCTAACCTACTCAGGTGTTCTGTCCTTTAGGTACCTAAGCGATGAAACAATAATCAGAGAGATACACGCTCTTTGTCTGTCCAAGTAGTCTCCCGTCTTTATTTTCAGGGCTGGGCTTTTAAAGCCCCAAGATCAAAAGGAAATATAGAGTTACATAATAAATTGGCAAGGATACAGTGGGGCAAAAAAGTATTTAGTCAGTCAGCAATAGTGCAAGTTCCACCACTTAAAAAGATGAGAGGCGTCTGTAATTTACATTATAGGTAGACCTCAACTATGGGAGACAAACTGAGAAAAAAAAATCCAGAAAATCACATTGTCTGTTTTTTTAACATTTTATTTGCATATTATGGTGGAAAATAAGTATTTGGTCAGAAACAAAATTTCATCTCAATACTTTGTAATATATCCTTTGTTGGCAATGACAGAGGTCAAACGTTTTCTGTAAGTCTTCACAAGGTTGCCACACACTGTTGTTGGTATGTTGGCCCATTCCGCCATGCAGATCTCCTCTAGAGCAGTGATGTTTTTGGCTTTTCGCTTGGCAACACGGACTTTCAACTCCCTCCAAAGGTTTTCTATAGGGTTGAGATCTGGAGACTGGCTAGGCCACTCCAGGACCTTGAAATGCTTCTTACGAAGCCACTCCTTCGTTGCCCTGGCGGTGTGCTTTGGATCATTGTCATGTTGAAAGACCCAGCCACGTTTCATCTTCAATGCCCTTGCTGATGGAAGGAGGTTTGCACTCAAAATCTCACGATACATGGCCCCATTCATTCTTTCATGTACCCGGATCAGTCGTCCTGGCCCCTTTGCAGAGAAACAGCCCCAAAGCATGATGTTTCCACCACCATGCTTTACAGTAGGTATGGTGTTTGATGGATGCAACTCAGTATTCTTTTTCCTCCAAACACGACAAGTTGTGTTTCTACCAAACAGTTCCAGTTTGGTTTCATCAGACCATAGGACATTCTCCCAAAACTCCTCTGGATCATCCAAATGCTCTCTAGCAAACTTCAGATGGGCCCGGACATGTACTGGCTTAAGCAGTGGGACACGTCTGGCACTGCAGGATCTGAGTCCATGGTGGCGTAGTGTGTTACTTATGGTAGGCCTTGTTACATTGGTCCCAGCTCTCTGCAGTTCATTCACTAGGTCCCCCCGCGTGCTTCTGGGATTTTTGCTCACCGTTCTTGTGATCATTCTGACCCCACGGGGTGGGATTTTGCGTGGAGCCCCAGATCGAGGGAGATTATCAGTGGTCTTGTATGTCTTCCATTTTCTAATTATTGCTCCCACTGTTGATTTCTTCACTCCAAGCTGGTTGGCTATTGCAGATTCAGTCTTCCCAGCCTGGTGCAGGGCTACAATTTTGTTTCTGGTGTCCTTTGACAGCTCTTTGGTCTTCACCATAGTGGAGTTTGGAGTCAGACTGTTTGAGGGTGTGCATAGGTGTCTTTTTATACTGATAACAAGTTTAAACAGGTGCCATTACTACAGGTAATGAGTGGAGGAAAGAGGAGACTCTTAAAGAAGAAGTTACAGGTCTGTGAGAGCCAGAAATCTTGATTGTTTGTTTCTGACCAAATACTTATTTTCCACCATAATATGCAAATAAATTGTTAAAAAAACAGACAATGTGATTTTCTGGATTTTTTTTTCTCAGTTTGTCTCCCATAGTTGAGGTCTACCTATGATGTAAATTACAGACGCCTCTCATCTTTTTAAGTGGTGGAACTTGCACTATTGCTGACTGACTAAATACTTTTTTGCCCCACTGTATATATATTATACAATGACTTTCAGACACATCTTGGTATACAAGATAGATCACATGAGAAGAATGTGGGAGGGTGCTTTGCACATGTCTGCGTTTTATGAGATTTTGGCTGAACATTCAGGATTTTTGGGTGGATAAAGACAAAAACAGACATATATTGTTAGTGTAAAAATAACCTACATGTCCTTGACCAATTCTGAGAAATTCTGACTACTACTATGTGGAATGTCCGGGAAATTGTCCACAAGGAGACCCATATGATAACATCTTGCACAATACTTGTTTTTCTGTAATTCTGTTATTTTTCTTTTATTTAAAAGTGAATATTAACCATTTCTTTAACAATTCCCCTCTTTTTATCATCTGATCTACCTTGCCATAGATGATCCCTTCCTGTTACTCAGGTCTGCAAGATAACCCTACTTCACGAAATACATGGCTTATCCAGTCATATCATGAGATACCGAAATGCTGTGTATCCATTCAAATTATATTTGTTTGTCAGACCTTCTGTTCCTTCTAACCCTATTTCTATCAAGGGATTATTATAAGGGGATGATATAGATACATTTTTATGACATAGAAATATAGATATTTATATTAGTATATTAAAATATGAGTTAGAAAATAGAATATAGTTTTTGCTTGTTAGAATAATTCATAGAGTCCATATTGTCAATGAGTCTTGTAAGTTCCCTGTGGGCTCTTTGTCTTTTATCTCACCTTTGGTCTTATGAAATACAATCCCCAAGTCTACTGAAGTTTGCTTGTTGCAGAATATGCATTCAGGTTGCAGTTATTGAGGTAGTCATCACTTGGGTTTGCTTTATTATCAAGGTAGTCATCACTTGGGTTTACTTTATCTCAAAGTCAGTATTGATTTTAGTTTTACGTTTACCTGTAAAACATTTACAATTAGAACTGAAAATTTTCTTTAAAAGCATAACAAATAACTTTATCATCACTGCAATGATTAGTATCACTAAAACTGCTTAAATTAGGACATGAATTACACCCAATATCCATCCACCTATTCCTTTGAACAGGTTCACAGGGTTTAACCATAAGAGCCATTCAGGGAGGGGTAAATCATCCAGTGAATTAGCTTTTCGCACCCCTTCCCTTTATCATTTCAAGTTATTCTATATCAGGAGTAACTCTCATTAGTCCAGAAGGATCTATATAGCGGCAACAGGCAGGTCCTACCACTTGACAGAAGCCTCCTTGAGAGGCTGTGAGATAATTATGTACCAAAGAATGATGATTAATAATAACTATAAGCTGTTTCATGTAGGCTGATTAAACATTTAGAGCATCAAATAAATAATCAGTTATACTACCAGAAATGTCACATAGTCGATACATACCAACACATATTCATAGATGCCTACCTCTAGATTGCTGTATGAAATTAATTTGAGGTAGCTGGAGCAGGTACAATGGTCAGTTGTACAATGGTGCACTTTTCCCACATTTAGGCATACACAGACTACACATCCCTATACGAATATAGCAGCAGCACAATGGAATTCTGGGATCACCCAATTAGCTTCTACCTAACTTACCATTGCGTCTTTGGACTGATGGGATAGTCCATGAGAGAGAGCATACATCATGGGGAACAGTGCCCCAGAAAGGCAGTACTTACTGTCCGCTCTCCTCAGTCCATCTTCTTCCTTCGCACATGAGTGCCTTTGCCATCCTTCTTTTTTGGTGCAGAGGACTGATCTTGCAGGCTCTTGAGTAGTTGTAGGTCCATCTCCCCGAACACCTGCACCATGTACAGGTCCTTCTCAAAAAATTAGCATATAGTGTTAAATTTCATTATTTACCATAATGTAATGATTACAATTAAACTTTCATATATTATAGATTCATTATCCACCAACTGAAATTTGTCAGGTCTTTTATTGTTTTAATACTGATGATTTTGGCATACAACTCCTGATAACCCAAAAAACCTGTCTCAATAAATTAGCATATCAAGAAAAGGTTCTCTAAACGACCTATTACCCTAATCTTCTGAATCAACTAATTAACTCTAAACACATGCAAAAGATACCTGAGGCTTTTATAAACTCCCTGCCTGGTTCATTACTCAAAACCCCCATCATGGGTAAGACTAGCGACCTGACAGATGTCAAGAAGGCCATCATTGACACCCTCAAGCAAGAGGGTAAGACCCAGAAAGAAATTTCTCAACAAATAGGCTGTTCCCAGAGTGCTGTATCAAGGCACCTCAATGGTAAGTCTGTTGGAAGGAAACAATGTGGCAGAAAACGCTGTACAACGAGAAGAGGAGACCGGACCCTGAGGAAGATTGTGGAGAAGGACCGATTCCAGACCTTGGGGAACCTGAGGAAGCAGTGGACTGAGTCTGGTGTGGAAACATCCAGAGCCACCGTGCACAGGCGTGTGCAGGAAATGGGCTACAGGTGCCGCATTCCCCAGGTAAAGCCACTTTTGAACCATAAACAGCGGCAGAGGCGCCTGACCTGGGCTACAGAGAAGCAGCACTGGACTGTTGCTAAGTGGTCCCAAGTACTTTTTTCTGATGAAAGCAAATTTTGCATGTCATTCGGAAATCAAGGTGCCAGAGTCTGGAGGAAGACTGGGGAGAAGCAAATGCCAAAATGCCTGAAGTCCAGTGTCAAGTACCCACAGTCAGTGATGGTGTGGGGTGCCATGTCAGCTGCTGGTGTTGGTCCACTGTGTTTCATCAAGGGCAGGGTCAATGCAGCTAGCTATCAGGAGATTTTGGAGCACTTCATGCTGACCTGGCACCTGCTCACAGTGCCAAAACCACTGGTAAATGGTTTACTGACCATGGTATTACTGTGCTCAATTGGCCTGCCAACTCTCCTGACCTGAACCCCATAGAGAATCTGTGGGATATTGTGAAGAGAAAGTTGAGAGACGCAAGACCCAACACTCTGGATGAGCTTAAGGCCGCTATTGAAGCATCCTGGGCCTCCATAACATCTCAGCAGTGTCACAGGCTGATTGCCTCCATGCCACGCCGCATTGAAGCAGTCATTTCTGCCAAAGGATTCCCGACCAAGTATTGAGTGCATAACTGAACATTATTATTTGATGGTTTTTTTGTTTGTTATTAAAAAACACTTTTATTTGATTGGATGGGTGAAATATGCTAATTTATTGAGACAGGTTTTTTGGGTTATCAGGAGTTGTATGCCAAAATCATCAGTATTAAAACAATAAAAGACCTGACAAATTTCAGTTGGTGGATAATGAATCTATAATATATGAAAGTTTAATTGTAATCATTACATTATGGTAAATAATGAAATTTAACACTATATGCTAATTTTTTTAGAAGGACCTGTATATCTCTGCTGGGAGAGGAAGCAAAGCAGTAGCTTTTGCTGCAGTGTCAGATACCTTCAGCTTCTCTAGTGCGCTCATTAGTGTTAGCTTGCACCTTGACTATAGCAACTTGAAGCTGAGCCACCAAGTCTACATTTTTAACAGGTTTACCAGAAGAACCAATAAACTTCCTGCTCTTCCTTATGGGACCACAATCATGGAAAATGCCGAATGCTTGGCACTATCAGTAAATGCTCTGCCATTATACATGCCTCAGTGAGTGCTTTCAATTCAGCTTCCCGATGCTTGACAAAGACCCATGTGGGTTGAAACGTTGCACTTTGGCAAATAAAGGAATCCATTTTTGAACACTTTCACCTGGATTGGATGCTCTCCTTCATTGTTTACTTGGTATGTACACTCTCCATGGGGGTCCAGTGGAACTAGGACGTGCATCCACTTATCCCATGTGCTGTCGGCCATTTTGCTATTCTGTTATCCTAGAAGGTAATGCTTAACTTTTTACCACCTCATGTTGATCAACTATTGCACAAACTCTATGACGTGCCATACCTTTGAAAAAAAAACTGTGATCCATTTACATAAAGCTCTAGATTTACATTAGAGATTGGTGTATCTTGCATATTGGCAAGTTTTTGTGTTAAAACAGTACACCCATAACATGTCCCCCCTGATTTATGACAGCACAAATGGAAAGGGAGGTCATAACTTGGGATTCCT
Organism: Ranitomeya imitator; assembly: GCF_032444005.1. NCBI lineage: Eukaryota > Metazoa > Chordata > Amphibia > Anura > Dendrobatidae > Ranitomeya > Ranitomeya imitator. Next base: position 616,883,736 of record NC_091283.1, on the reverse strand, counting down.
AATGCTGGGGCTGACAGAATGGCTTCCTTCAAGTCCTTAAACCCCTCTTTTGCTTCTGTGGTCAGTTGGTATGGCTGACCCTTGTTTCACATTGACAACACATCAAATAGAGGGGGCATGATTTGTGGTGCAGAGGGAATCCATTCTCTACAGTAGCTGATCAGCCCTAGGAATGTTCTCAGAGTACTGATGGACGTGGGCACAATTGCATAGCTTATGGCCTTTTACCCTTTCTGGTGTTATGTGTTTCAGCTGAGGTGAAATGCAGTGACCTAAGAAAACAACTTTTTCCTCTTTTTTTTTTTTTTATTAATTTTGCTGTTTGTCTCTTGAAACCTTACATCCTTTGTGGTACAAAAAGATTAGCAAAGAATCTGTTTCAATTAGACATACCTGGTTGCTCTCTGCTGAGGAGATATTGTCTAATACACACTGGTACAGTACCTGGCTTCAATTTGATGGATAATGGTGTTATCCTTAACAAACCAACACCTCTCTTATCCATTGCCCATGCTGCAGCTGTTTGCTCGATCATTTGCTGAATGTCCTCATCTTAGTCAATTAGCAGTTTTTCATCTTCTAGCTGAATTAGAGACATCATAGTGGAGAGGGTTGCTCCAGACAATGGGCCTGTAACAGTAATACTTTTCTTCCAAACAATTAATAACTGCATTCATTGCACTCAGGATATCAGCGCCTATCAAGCTTAGGACATTTATCTTGGACTATCATTTGAGCACACAAGTCTGTGGTCTGTGCTATTCACACATTCTTGGTTCTGTTTCATGCAAGGGATAGACTGCCGCATCAGTCCCTAAACCCTGGACTGTTTTCACTGTCATGAATCGTTGTGGCATATGTACGACTCGCCCCCGTATCAATCAGACTTTTTAATTGTGTGAAAGTGATAGCCATCCTGTCGGGGGACCGCCATTTTTGTTTACACTTCTCTTGGCCAACTATCCCATCTTTCCTTTTCTTCTCTCCCCCTGTTCCCCTGTGATATGTACCTGTCCCCTGCACCGCAGTTTTCACAGCATTATTAAATACATCCGGAGGTATATTCACCATAACACCATAACAGGAGTTGACTTTTGCTGCTTCTTTTGCTTTCCTACTGTTAATCTGGTCCTCTATCCTCCTAAACATGGGAAAGGACTGATCGAGTATAGCATAGATACATTCTGGCCTTACTCTTCTCTTAATCCTGTCAGGAACATATTTTTAAGAAACCTAGCTTCCCTAGGATTTTTCAGGTCATAATCATGATCTGTGAACACTGCTGATCATTTAGCATAAGATCTGTCAATAGGCTCCTCTGAACCCTGAAATACTTCTGGTTAGGGTTGAGCGAAACAGGTCGGCCACTTTCAGAAGTCGCCGACTTTTGGCAAAGTCGGGTTTCATGAAACCCGACCCGACCCCTGTGTGGGGTCGCCCATGAAGTCGGCGATCTTCTGAATGTGGTATCGGAATTGCGATCCCGAGTTCCGATATGTTTGCAATATCGGAAATCGGTATCGGAATCCATATTTAATGTAAAATAAAGAATTAAAATAAAAAATATCGCTATACTTACCCTCTGACGCGCCCTGGTACTAACCGGGAACCTTCCTTCCTTCGAATCAGCGCTTGCAGGACCTTGCGGTGACGTTGCGGTGACGTCGCGGCTTGTGATTGGTCGCGCGGCCGCCCATGTGACCGCTCGCGCGACCAATCACAAGTCGCGACGTCACCGCGACGTCACGCAAGGTCCTGCAGGCGCTGATTCTTAGGAAGGAAGGCTGCCGGAAAGAAGCAGGGCGCGTCCGAGGGTGAGTATATACCTAATAGGAATATACTATTATATACCTATTATATACCTAATAGGAATATACTCACCCTCGGACACGCCCTGCTTCTTTCCGGCAGCCTTCCTTCCTAAGAATCAGCGCTTGCAGGACCTTGCGTGACGTCGCGGTGACGTCACGGCTTGTGATTGGTCGCGCGAGCGGTCACATGGGCGGCCGCGCGACCAATCACAAGCCGCGACGTCACCGCAAGGTCCTGCAAGCGCTGATTCGAAGGAAGGAAGGTTCCCGGTTAGTACCAAGGCGCGTCAGAGGGTGAGTATTGCGATATTTTTTATTTTAATTCTTCATTTTACACTTAAATATGGATCCCAGGGCCTGAAGGAGAGTTTCCGCTCCTTCAGACCCTGGGAACCATTGGAAACCCAATGCACTGCATTGGGTTTCGAGTTTCGGCCGACCCCGACCCCGACTTTTTTATAGGATCGGCCGATTTCACTCGACCCGACTTTTGAAAAAGTCGGGTTTCGTGAAACCCGACCCGATCCTATAAAAGTAAAGGTCGCTCAACCCTACTTCTGGTAATTCTGAAGCCTCTGTCTGCTTTTTGGCAACCACAATCTGGCTAGAAATTGCTGTCCTGACTCCCTAGTTTTCTTGTCTGCTGGTATCTCCTTCATTATTACAGGGAGGGTTATTGCAGTGTCATCCCTCTCAGTCATAGCACAGAAGTCACATTGTTTTTTTCTTTATCTTGTGGCTTGTTACATTTATTACAGATCCAGGTAGTGGATGCCATGGCTCTTTTATTTCTCTGCCTATCCTGTTGATTGCCTGCGTGCAGTGAGTGTTGTGTTGTGGCTACTTTCTGTAGCCCCCACCAACCCTTCACTGGACTGGTCATCTCCTACACACCTCCATTCACTGTCTACTCTGGTTAGGACCAACTTTTTTCCCTGCTTTGTTGTCACCCGGAGGAGGTGTAGGGGTAGTCTGTAAGTGAAACCTTTCCTCAATTCCTTAAGTAAGGGCTTCCTCTTGCCAGGGACTGTTTACATGGGGTGGTGAAACTATCCGGGGACCCCTTTGGTAGCCCAGGGTATTGATTTGTAGTTGAATATGTAGGAGGAGAGGAATCTATGCTGGGAAGCCTGGCTGCATTTGCATTGGGACTGACGCTGGAATTACCCTTACTTTTCACATGCAACCTCACTCTTTACTGGGCTGCTGCTGGAAGGGGGTTGATCTCATCCCCCCGTTACAAGGGTGGAGGGAGCTGCGAAGACACAGACTGACTCGGTAAGGGGGCTGCTTGTGCCTGTGGGGGAATGTTGCAGATCAGGCAGATCACCTCCCATACATTCTCACATTGTAACTTCATTATGTTCCTCATTCTCAGCATTTAAAATGGACCATGTCGTTCAGAGGTTCTGATCCATACTGCAACTTGCATCCCATAGTCATATTTATCAATCCATGTGGCATGTTTCTTACTTAAATGCTTCCATCTCTCAGCATCCTAGCATCCATTCCTTGGCATTCCTGACTTTTCTAGAATTATTAGTGGTATCCTTATCTGCTTTATTTCCCACCAGGTCCTTTATCTTATATCTCGGATCTGTAATCTATCCTGACCTGGTTAATCTACTGTATCACCCATAACAGCTGTCAAAGGTAGCAACCCCTATCTTCAGCCCTGTTATGTATAAGCTGGATCCCACTGGTCTACTATTATAGCCAGCAATCCTGATTCCAAAGCAATAAGCTGAACCACAACTCTGTTCTGTCCTGATGCTGATGCACACTGAAAAGGTAGATCACTATGAACAATGCAGTTCCAACCACAAGCGCTATATACTCCTCATACATTTGGATCTGAGTCCTCACTAGACTCTGAAAATGCAAGGTCTATTCCTGAATCCACTCCGAGTTCAATAAGATAATATTCGTGCGTGACATTATCTTTCCACCTTGGCATATACCATCTAGAGTCTAATATATCTACCCAGCTTCTGATCAATCCATGAGGATGAGTTACTATATGACAAGAGTAGTCTCTGCGCTTAAGCTGGTGAACTGAACATAGACACTTTTTACACAGCATGTGGTGCACACATGGGAAGCATTTGTCTGATTTTTCAATCACATCCATACACACAGTACTTCTGTACTTTATCGCTCCTCACAGTTTATCAAAATGCTCTAGTGCCAATGGGCAAAAACATAAATCACATCTATCTGTGGAATCTCTTACTTGGTTCACTATATCCTCTAATTCATTTCCTATCTGAGTACGGGGTTGCATACAAAAATGAGCATTTATGTTCACATAGATTGTCTTCATGTGCTCTTTCCCACTTCATTACAAACTCCCACCCGGGACCTTCCTGTAAGTTTTTTCAAGTAGCAACTAACCGGAGAGTTTTATCTTACTCACTGTTTTTAATGAATATATCAGGAACGCAGTATAATCAGAGCAGTCCAGCACAGCTCTATCAGTACTACTTATCAATTATCAACTGACAAGGCACCAATAAACTCAACTTAAATAATTAACTAACCAATTAACTAACCAAAAGCACAATAACAGTGGTAAAGGAAATAAACAATAGAACAAACATAGTACAAGTATAGCAGAGCATAGCAGAACAGGATCAGGACAATGTAATTACAATATTTACAGTATCAACAAACATTGACATAGTTACAGACAAACAGTCAGTAGCCCTTATTATAGATACAGTCAAAACAAATGATGGAAAATCATTGTACTTCATAATGAAATAAATAAAAACAATTGTTAACAGCACTTAAACAAACAACAGACAAAACAGACAAGCAAGAGACAACAAATAACATATCTGAGGGCTTTCTCATTAGAAATCCACAAAGACTGACTCTAGAAAGCCTCCTTTCCCGGAGAGAAAACTGTGTGAGTAATAAATCTACTCACTTACCCGGGATCTGGTTTTCTGTTCAGGAGGGAGGCAGTCAATTGTTCAGTCTAAGATGAAAGTCAAAGGAGAAATTATATCTCGCTGGGGCCTCCAAGTTGTTAGAGAAGGGATTTCTAACCTACTCAGGTGTTCTGTCCTTTAGGTACCTAAGCGAAGAAACAATAATCAGAGAGACACACGCTCGTTGTCTGTCCAAATAGTCTCCCGTCTTTATCTTCAGGGCTGGGCTTTTAAAGCCCCAAGATCAAAAGGAAATATAAAGTTACATAATAAATTGGCAAGGATATATATATATATATATATATATATATATATATTATGCAATGGGTTGTCAGACACATCCTGGTATACAAGATAGATCACATGAGAAGAATGTGGGAGGGTGCTTTGCACATGTCTGCGTTTTATGATATTTTGGCTGAAAATTCTGGATTTTTGGGTGGATAAAGACAAAAACAGACATATATTGTTAGTCTACAAATAAACTACATGTCCTTGACTAATTCTGAGAAATTCTGACCACTACTATGTGGAATGTCCGGGAAATTGTCCACAAGGAGACCCAGATGATAACGTCTTGCACAATACTTGTTTTTCTGTAATTCTGTTATTTTTCTGTTATTTAAAAGTGAAGATTAACCATTTCTTTAACAATTGTCCATGGCTGACTGCTTTTGTGCCATTATAAAATGTTCTACTGTGGATGAATTGATCAGTCAAAGACCTGTATTACTTTCCTTACATTTTTCTACCAATTGTAATGCATGAAACCAATGTTTGTAATATCTGAGCGTGGGTAGAATAAAAAAAATGAAGTTGCTGCATGAGATATCTGGTCTTGCAGCTAAGGAGAATTACACCATTCCCTTAACAACCAGGTCCTCATTAAAAAGTCAATTCCAAGCTGCAAATGTAGCTAAGAACCTATCTCATGCATGACCCACGTCTGACTGCTGCGCCATTGTAAAATTTATACTGTGGGTCAATTAATGTCACTTTTCATGGTGTCTGTACTTAATTTGAGTTTTTGGGGCAGATTTTTGACCCCCTTGATGTGTGATAGAACTATTTATATCATGTAGATCTCACTTGCATGTATACTCCTCTATAATCATATATACTCATATAAACGCAATTATATCTATATACACTATAATCAATTGCTTAAAATGGCTGACATAAACTGATATAAGCCAGACAGACTGTCCGGTGATTTCCACCCAAAAAAGCGGAAGAACTCCAGATGTATTAAGTGCTGATCAGATGTTTCAACTTTGTCCTAAATGCCGAGAGCTACATTTTAGTTGCTTAATCAGCAATCATATGTGCATTAATCACAATATTCCATATATATTAAGATAACCAATAACAGAGGAGCTAGACAATATGGTAATTAAGTAACCACCCCTAACCACTCCTTTCTATATGCCATTATAAAACTATGTATGTACAATAAAGGGTCAGTATTGATGGAATGCTTTTCTGTCACACTGGTGTACAGTCCATTCTTGATGAGCGCTCAAAATACTCAGTCTTATTGGGAACGGCCACAGCACACACAGGGATAAATTTATCCAAACCAAATTTTCATATCAGTTGTCTATGCATTTGATTTTGCCTCCCATTTAATTCAATGATATTTGGATCCTTTTACAAACCATTCGGCGAACTGTTCGGCGAACACCACTTCATCAAATCCAAACCGAAAGGTTCACTTATCTCTAGTGGACATGGGATAGGGTTAATGGAGCTATTATACCAAGGAAGGTGACGGGCACAAGGGGGCATTCTTTGCGTCTGGAGGAGAGAAGGTTTTTCCACCAACATAGAAGAGGATTCTTTACTGTTAGGGCAGTGAGAATCTGGAATTGCTTGCCTGAGGAGGTGGTGATGGCGAACTCAGTCGAGGGGTTCAAGAGAGGCCTGGATGTCTTCCTGGAGCAGAACAATATTGTATCATACAATTATTAGGTTCTGTAGAAGGACGTAGATCTGGGGATTTATTATGATGGAATATAGGCTGAACTGGATGGACAAATGTCTTTTTTCGGCCTTACTAACTATGTTACTATGTTACTATGTTATTATCTGATGATAGAAAGAAAACTATTTTTACTTTGCCTTAATCCCAGCTGCTGGGATGAAGAATTTAAACAAATTGAAGGCCACAAAAAGGAGAGAACACTAAAGAAAGCTATGTAGAACATATTTAGCCATTTTTCCTTTAGGTGTAGTAAAGATCGGTGGTCAACCTTGAGAGAGACCTATCAATCTGCTAGAGCTGGACAGGAAGAATCCATCATGGGTCAGCACTGGAATAGTCTTTCTATTGTCCCTATCCAGCTCTTCATGTCACATTTTCCTGAAAGTCAATTGTGCTTTTGTGCAATTCTGCTATTGTGCAATCCAATTCATTCTGCCAGTGGTTTGGGCAGAATGAATTGGCTGAAGAGTTTCATTTAATCAGATTAATTTTCTAATAGTGATGAGTGAACATGCTCAGATAATGTATCTGAACATGCTCGGGTGTTATCTGAGTATCTTGGGTTTGCTCAGATAATTCATTTGTGTCCCTATGGCTGTATGTTTTTTGGCTGTTAGACAGCTGCAACACATGTGGGGATTGCCTGTTCGGATAACATGTTATCCGAGCACCTTTGCTCATGACTATTTGCAAACTTTTCTATTGCTCAAGTTATTGATGTTCTGCGCTTGAATAAATTGACAAATAATCAGACTTTCTGGATTGTTAAATGGTAGATAGTAATGAGCAAACCCACTGATGTTTGGGTATGGCGGGTTTGGCCGAACATCTAAAAAAAGTTTGGTTTGGGTACCAGGATGGTACTCAAATCTGATCCCGGATCAGATGGATGCAGGGCCTAAATATTTGTTGTTTGCCACACAGTCATCTGCATGACACTGGAGCAAACTGTTGTGAGTTCCGTTCTGGAGCTCCCTCCTGTGGTTGCTAATGGTATTTTTGTGAGTTCTGCCCTTGGGCTCCCTCTAGTGGTTTCGAGTGGTACTGCTGCTCCGTTGGGTGGCTGTAGCAGCTGCCTTCACTAATCGCCTTGCCTGGGTTTGCTATTTAAACCTGCTCTGGGCTTTAGTTCATGCCTGCTGTCAATGTTCTTGGTTGGACTTGATCCTTTCCTTGGATTTCTCATATGGCCAGTCCTTGTCTGCAAAAAGATAAGTTTTTGCTAGTATTTGTTTGTCCATTTGTTTGGACTCCATTGCTCTGCATATTTGTCTCTTTTTGTCCAGCTTGTCACTGTGTCTTATTCAGGCTAGCTGGAAGCTCTGGGAAAGCAGATTTGCCCCTCCACACCGTGAGTCGGTGTGGAGTTCATTTTTGTAAACTCTGCGTGGATTTTGTAGTTTTTAATACTGACCGCACAGTGTCCTTGCTTTCTGTCTATCTAGTTTAGTATTGGCCTCCCTTTGCTGAATTCTGATTTCATTTCTATGTACGTCATTTCCCTCTCCTTTCACAGTCAATATTTGTGGGGGCTGTCTTTCCTTTTGGGGGTTTCTCTGAGGCAAGATAGCTTTCTGTTTCCTTCTTTAGGGGTACTTATATCTGAGGCTGTGACGAGGTATCTAGGGAGTGTCAGGAACATCCCACGGCTATTTCTAGTTGTGTTGTTAGGATTAGGGACTGCGGTCAGTAGAGATACCACCTTCTCAGAGCTCGTTCCATGTTGCGTTTTAGCCACCAGGTCATTTCAGTGTAGCCTCTTAACCACCAGGTCATAACAGCAAACACAGGCTTTGATCGGCATTAAAATTACTGTTGTCAGAAAGCTGCGGTTCACTAACTCTCAGATGACAGCATGAGCCACCAGCTGTGACCAAAGGTACAAAGGTTACCTCCGGTCACACATGTTGGCTGATAATAGAGTACTACTCCCATCAGTCTATGCCTGCTCGTAACAGAAAGAGCAGACACCGCTGATAGGAGTATTCATCAGCCGGCACTTGTGCTATGAATAAAGTAAAAAAATGACTTGTGGTTAGTGTTGAGTGATACCTTCTGATATCGGATTGGATCGGCTGATATCTAAAAAATATCGGATATCGCCGATACCGATACCCGATACCAATGCAAGTCAATGGGACAAAAATATTGGAATTAAAATAAACCCTTTCTTTCTTTATAGGTTAATTATACATGAAGGAAAACAACTTAGAATAATGTAGGATGTATTGGGGGAGGTGGAGGAGACATTAAAGGCATAGAGGTTTAGCCCAATCAAATTGAATAGCAGGAATTCATTTTTTTTAAGACGTTCGGAGTTACAAAGATATTGACTATGTTAAGCTTTTTTTATATTTTGTCAGATATTTATGTTTCACTACTTCCACGTGTGAGGAAAATGTATATGATAAGTTTAGTTTCTCTGCTAGCACCTATAGGGTGGGCGTTGACCCCCCTTCACTTCAGGGTTTAGCTTTTCTTTTCAATGGGTGTTGAAGAGCTTTTATTGCTTCTTGCTGCATTCCTGACTTTCAGCTCCCAAACCCCTCATGCCCCTCCTAAAGGAATTTTTACGATCAGTATAGATGCATAGACAGTTGTACCAGCTGAAACTGGTCGGATCTCCATGTTAAAACATGAGGTTCTTTGTCCTAATATTGCAAGATATTGGGCCAACGATTTAGGCTAGGAAAATAAAAAGTACATATTGTTAACGTCCATCGGCAGAAACTATAAGGCTGAGGAGAGAGGAGGGTCTGGGTAAACCAGCCCTGTTGGTGATGTCACGTGGAACCCAGATGCGTAGCCGAAGGTACAAGAGACAGTGGAACTACCGAGGACCAGCTGACGGTACTGGAACCCGGTTACTAAGCAGGAGGTACCCGTGCCAGAAAGCACTACCAAGGACCACCAGACGTTGGTGGAACTCGGATACCCAGAAGGAGGCACCTAAGCCAAAGGCTCTGCCTGGAACCAGCTGAATATACTGGAACCAGGGGGACCTATTCAAGATTGTCTTCCAAAGAACCAGCTAATGGTGCTGGAACTAAGAGAGGCAGCAGAAGGTCCACATGAAAAAAAATTGCTAGGCCGCGAGCCGGACGGAGTTACCGAAAACCCACAGTCCTACAGGGGGAGCTTGTCCTATTGGCACTACGGAACCAGCCTTGATTGCCAGTTCCCGCCATCCACATAAGAAGCACCTAAACTGCAGTAACCATAGAGTTGGCTAACCCGACTGCAACCCGACAGGACATTGTATTGGAGGCAAAGTGACCAAGACACTACCCGGAAACAGCTGGCGTGCTGGAACCAGGCTGGGCAGGAGGGAGTACCCGTGCCGAAGACACTTCTGAGCAGCAACTGGCGGTGCTGGAGCCCAGGGATTACAGGAGAAACAGAGTGTAGGTTTTGGCCTAATTGGAGCAAGTTGAAAGGGAACATGTGATCCCCCGCAGGCATTCGTAACTAATAGAGCCAACTTGTGCAGCACTAATGCTGCACAAGGAAAAGGTGACTCTTTTAGTTATGTTCTTTGCACACAATGAAGTAGACACTTATAGATTGTGCCCCCTCATACCGTGAAACCGTCCCAGAGGCGTGACTTTCCTTCTTACCCTACGTTCACATTAGCGTTGCGCCGCCGTGCGTCGGCGACGCAACGCGCGACGCATGCTAAAACGCACGCAAACGCGCGCAAAAATGCGCGCGTTTTGCGACGCGTGCGTCGTTTTCCGACGAAAATCGGACGCACAGAAAATGCTACATGTAGCGTTTCCTTGCGTCCGACGCTAGCGTCGGAAACGACGCACGTGGCGAAAAACGCCACCAAAACGACGCATGCGTCCCCTATGTTAAACATAGGGGCGCGTCGCCGCTGCGTCGCCGCTGCGTCGCCGGCGCAACAGCGACGCACATTGGCGGAACGCCAATGTGAACGTAGCCTTAATGAGACGCAGCACAGCTGTCATTCATAACCCCTTATCGCCTGGCGCCACCTCCTCAGCATTGTTTGAATCTGTCCTGGAGCATGCGCTGTTATGTTATCCCTTGGGAATGCACAGTTAGCGCTGCCCGTTTTCTGACATCATTTGTTGTCAGGCTGACTGCGCCTGTGTGGCCGTGCTGCCCGAGATACCACCCTGCAGTGTCTTCTGATTTATTCACACTGCGGGGCTGGGATTCATGGGCATGTGCAGTGCATATCTCTCACTCATCTCCCTCCGCCTTCTTCAAACTGTGCAGCGTCAGCTGATCCCTAATCACCGTGGCATGCGCTTAGGGATCAGCTAACACCGCACAGTCTGAAGAAGGCGGAAGGAGATACGTGAGAGGCGAAGATAATGTATGCACTGCGCATGCCCATGAATCCCAGCCCCGCAGTGTGAATAAATCAGAAGACACTGCAGGGTGGTATCTCGGGCAGCAAGGCCGCACAGGCGCAGTCAGCCTGACAACAAATGATGTCAGAAGACGGGCAGCGCTAACTGTGCATGCCCAAGGGATAACATAACATCTCGGGCTACACAGGCACAGTCAGGATGAATCAAATGATGTCAGAAGATGGGCAGCGCTATCTGCACATGGCCAAGGGATAGCATAACAGCGCAGGCTCCGGGACAGATTCAAACAACACTCAAGAGGTGGTGCATGGCGCCAAAGGGTATGAATGATGGCTGTGCCCCATATGATTAGGAAGTAAAGTCCCGCCTCCGGGACTTTAACGGTATGAGGGTGCACATTTTACAAGTGTTTAGTTCAGTGTGTGCAAGGAGCATAACAAAAAGACCACCTTGTCCAAATGCAGCATTAGTGCTGCACAAAGTGGCTCTTTTATTTTCAAATGCATTTGGGGGACTGGTTCCCTTTAATATCTGTAGTAGTATGAGTGTGGAGGGAGCAGGAGAAATTGCCGGATACACAGCAGGGGAGAAGCTGACGTTACTTAACCCCAATAACACGGCAGCAAGTGTTGACTGTGCAGACGGCACTTCCAAGCAGCAACTGGTAGTGTCGGAGCCCAGGTTCAATGCTAGAAACAGAGTGGAGAAATTGCTGCACACACAGCAGGGGAACAGCTGGCGTTACTGAACCCCAATAACAGAGGAGCAACTGTTGAATGTGCAGACGGCACTTCTGAGCAGCAACTGGCAGTGTTGGAGCCCAGGGTCAAAGCTAGAAGCAGAGTGTAGGCCGATGCCTAATTGGAGAAAGTTTAATATCTGCTGTAGTCTTAGTGTGGAGGGAGCAGGAGAAATTGCCACACACACAGCAGGGGAGCAGCTGGCGTTACTGAACCCCAATAACAGAGGAGCAACTGTTGACTGTGCAGATGGCACTTCCGAGCAGCAACTGGCGGTGTTGGAGCCCATGGTCAATCAGGGTGTAGGCCGAGGCCTAATTGGAGCAAGTTTAATATCTTTTGTAGTCTTACTGTGGAGGGAGCAGGAGAAATTGCCGCACACACAGCAGGGGAGCAGCTGGCGTTACTGAGCCCCAATAACAGAGGAGCAACTGTTGACTGCCAGTTTCTGCTCAGAAGTGCCATCTGCACAGTCAACAGTTGCTCCTCTGTTATTGGGGTTAAGGAACGCCAGCTGCTCCCTTGCTGTGTGTGCGGCAATTTCTCCTGCTCCCTCCACACTAAGACTACAAAAGATATTAAACTTGCTCCAATGAGGCCTCAGCCTACACTCTGCTTCTAGCATTGACCCTGGGCTCAAACACTGCCAGTTTCTGCTCAGAAGTGCCGAGGCCTAATTGGAGCAAGTTTAATATCTGTTGTAGTCTTAGTGTGGAGGGAGCAGGAGAAATTGCTGCACACACAGCAGGGAAGCAGCTGGCGTTACTGAACCCCAATAACAGAGGAGCAACTGTTGACTGTGCAGACGGCACTTCTGAGCAGCAACTGGCGGTGTTGAAGCCCAGGTTCCATGCTAGAAGCAGAGTGGAGAAATTGCCGCACAAAAAGCAAGGGAGCATCTGGCGTTACTGAACCCCAATAACAGAGGAGCAACTGTTGACTGTGCAGACGGCACTTCCAAGCAGCAACTGGCGGTGTTGGAGCCCAAGGTCAATGCTAGAAGCAGAGTGGAGGCCGAGGCCTCATTGGAGCAAGTTTAATATCTGTTGTAGTCTTAGTGTGGAGGGAGCAGGAGAAATTGCCACACACACAGCAGGGGAGAAGCTGGCATTACTGAACCCCAATAACAGAGGAGCAACTGTTGACTGTGCAGACAGCACTTCTGAGCAGCAACTGGCGGTGTTGGAGCCCAGGGTCAATCAGGGTGTAGGCCGAGGCCTAATTGGAGCAAGTTTAAAATCTAATGTAATGTGAATGTGGAGGGAGCAGGAGACATTGCCAGAAACACAGCATAGGAGCTGCTGACGTTACTGAACCCCAATAACACGGCACCAACTGTTGACTGTGCAGATGGCACTTCTGAGCTACAACTGGTGGTGTTGGAGCCCAGGGAATCCAGGAGACGCAGAGTGTAGGTTGAGGCCTAATTGGAGCAAGTTTAATATCTGAAGTAGTGTAAGTGTGGACGGAGCAGGAGAAATTGGCTGATACACAGCAGGGGAGCAGCTGACGTTACTGAACCCCAATAACACGGCAGCAAGTGTTGACTGTGCAGACAACACTTCTGAGCAGCAACTGGAGGTGTTGGTGCCCAGGGAATCCAGGAGAAGCAGAGTGTAGGTTGAGGCACAAGTTTAATATCTGTTTTAGTGTGAGTGTGGATGGAGTAGGAGAAATTGCCGGATACACAGCTGGGGATCAGCTGATGTTACTGAAACCCAATAACACTGGGTCATGTGGTGACTGTGCAGACCGCACTTCTGAGCAGCAACTGGCGGTGTTGGAGCCCAGGGATTACAGTTCAGGTGGTAGAAACATGAACACAACAGGAGACCTGGATACTGTTGCCAACCAATTATTTATTCTGGAAGAGGATGGGCAAATTCCTGTGAGATCCAGGTCTTGCTCATTTTCAGAAAAGTAACCCAGTCACCATTATTGGAGGATCGTCACATGAGATGGTCTGTTAGTACACCACCTGCGGCACTAAAGACGCGTTCCGATAATACACTAGCAGCAGGACAAGCCAGCACCTCCAATGCATAATGGCTATGCTCTGGCCATGTATCCAGCTTAGAGACCCAAAACTTGAAGGTGGTAGGGCCTTCTGGGAGTACATTGAGAGAGAAAGACATGTAGTGTGTCACCATCTGACGGAAATGTTGCCTCCTGCTGACTGGAGCCATCTGTGATGGTGTAGACACTTGTGGCGGGCACATAAAAGTTTGCCACATTTGGGCCAAACTGGTCTTGCCTTGTGCTGAGGCACTGCTTCTGCTCCCTCTTTGTGCAGAGCTTCCTCCACTGCCTCGACGCACTGAGCTGCTTTGTAAAGCACTAGCAGCACTGCTCTCGGTTGGACTGGAGAAGATGATGGAATGCACCAGCGTGTTTTGGTACTCCTGCATTTTATGCTCCTGGTTCAATGGTGTTATGAGGCTTTGTAAGTTGTCCCGGTAGCGAGGATCTAGGAGGGTGTACACCCAATAATCAGCCGTGTTGAGAATGTGGGCGATGCGGCGGTCATTTCTCAGGGACTACAGCATGAAATCAACTATGTGGTGCTGACTGCCAACTGGCCAAGAAACGCTGTCCCCTGCTTGAGGCATGATCTCTGCCTGCTCTGCATCACCCCACCCTCACTGTACATACTGACTACTAGACCATTGTGTACATCCCTCCTATGTCCCTCCTATGGACAGATGTCTTCCTCCTCCAGTGACTCCTCCTCATCCTCCTCACAAAGTGTCCCCTGCCTAGGCATTTGTGAGGAACGTTGCGCAGACTGTACAGAAGCAGATGGCATTTGTGACTCCTCATCCTCCACCTCTTCCACAATCTCATACCTTACCGCTTGCATTGTTTTTTCAAAAAGTCAGATAAGGGGGATAGTCATGCTGAATAGTGCATCATCTGCACTCGCCATCCACATGGAATCATCGAAGGCACGCAAAACCTTGCAGATGTCCTTCATAGTGGCCCACACAGTGGTTGTGAAGTCTGAACGGCGCGCAGTGTTACGTCTTTGCGCCTGATGCAGCTGGTACTCCATTACTGCTGGCTGCTGCTCACACAACCGCTCCAACATATGTAACGTTGAATTCCACCTGGTGGTAGGTCACATATGATGCGATGTTCCGGAAGGCGGAATTGGCACTGCAGAGCTGCAATGCGTGATCTTGCCATGCTGGAACGCCGCAAGTGAGTGCACTCTAGGCGGATTTTGTGCAGCAGTGCATCAAGATCCGGATAGTCCCTCAAAATACTCTGCACGACCAAGTTGAGCACATGTGCCAGACATGGGATGTAAGTGAGGTTGCCTAGGGCCAGAGTTGCCACCAGATTTCGGCCATTGTCACAAACTACCAGGCCTGGCTGGAGATTCGCTGGCACAAACCACACGTCGCTCTCCTGTTTGAAGGCATTCCAGAGCTCCTGCGCTGTGTGGCTTCAATTCCCCAAATAAATTAATTTCAATGCGGCCTGCTGACGTTTGGCCACGGCTGTGCTCATATCGGTCGTAACAGGTAAGCGTTCACGGGTCCATATGGAGGTAGACTGTGAAGGTTCCTGCAGCGCTGATTCAGAGGAACTGGAGTATTAGGAGGAGTCAATGTGTACAAATTGGATTCCTGCACTCCTTGGAGTTGGCAGAACACGTACAGTGCCACTCTCAAGATCTGTACCTGGCTCCACAACATTTACCCAATGGGCAGTGAGGGAAACGTATCGTATCGATGGTGAGGTGGACCTTGCTACTGACGGCGTTTAGTAGCGCATTTTTAATGTTTCCCTCCACATGCTTTTACAGGGCAGGGACGGCTTGCCTACTGAAATAAAAGTACAACCAATGTCTGAGATACCATCTAGTAGGGCACTTCAAGATACTATATTCAACTAATCCCACGCAAATCCACATGGGAAGAACGAAGAGATCCCAAAATTAAAAACCGAGTGTTTATTAATACAATAATTTAAAAACATACAATAAAAAAGCAAAATAACCGTAGGGGACCCCACAGGACAAGGTACAGAATCAAAAAACCATACTCAGAAATATAAAGATGCAGGCGGTAACTGTTGGGTAACCAATAAACACTAGGGCATATATGCTGAGTGTGTCTGATATATATTAGTTACAAGAACTCCCAATACTTACTAAAGTGGCATAATATTGATAACTGGCACAGTGGCCAAATATAAAATAACTAGCCATAGTAATAATAACGAGCTTCAATTGTATTGAAGCTCGTATATGGGGAGTGAAATCTGAGATCATTAACTGATACTCCTATATGGCTAACTTTATAAATATTACTATGGCTAGTTAGTTTATATTTGGCCACTGTGCCAGTTATCAGTATTATGCCACTTTAGTAAGTATTGGGAGTTCTTGTAACTAATATATATCAGACACACTCAGCATATATGCCCTAGTGTTTATTGGTTACCCAACAGTTACCGCCTGCATCTTTATATTTCTGAGTATGGTTTTTTGATTCTGTACCTTGTCCTGTGGGTCCCCTACGGTTATTTTGCTTTTTTATTGTATGTTTTTAAATTATTGTATTAATAAACACTTGGTTTTTAATTTTGGGATCTCTTCGTTCTTCCCATGTGGATTTGCGTGGGATTAGTTGAATATACTGAAATAAAAGTGTCTGGGCACGTTGTATTGTGGGACTGCCAATGCCATCAAGTTACGGAAGGTGTAAGTCTCCACCAGCCTGAATGAGAGCATTTCAAGGGACAGTAGTTTTGCAATGCTTGCATTCAGAGCCTGTGCTCGGGGGTGGTTTGCCAAGAATAGCTGCCTTTTCTCCCATGCCTGTGCTACCGATGGCTGTAGACTGGGCTGGTAGTGTGAGGATGACAGGGAACGTGGTGCTGTGGGTGGAATTACACTGGCTCTCTGTACAACAGTGCCAGAGGTTCTTCCATGGCGATCCTGTGAGGAAGCCGAACCAGCAGTGTGTGAGCTGAAGGAAGAGGCTACAACACGAGCTGAAGACTTGGTAGGTGCCACTGTAGGTTGGCCTAGGTCTTCAGTGTGTCTTTGTAACTCCACCACGTGCTTGGTCCGCACATGTTTCCACATATTTGTGGTATTGAGGTTGCTGACACTTTTCCCTCTTTTGACTTAGCAAATGTCATCTGCAACTGTGTCAAAAAATGACAAGGCACTGCAAGTCTTGGGAGCGCCCGTTTTGGTTTTTGGAAGAGGCATGCTCCTAATGGGTGCCAAAGTGGAGGCTACAGGCAGCGCAGTCTTCCCACTCCCTCACCCTCCTTTTTGGGCCATTCAGGTAATCTCTTCCTCAGAGCTGCTCCCACCACCATCCTGTACCTCACGCCATGATGGGTCAATGACCTCATCATCTACACTACCTTCTTTCAACAACTGCTTCTCCTGGGTAGTCTCGGCAGCACAGTACGCACCAGAAAGTGGCACCTGAGTCTCATCATCAGATGCGTACTGAGGTGTGCTGACTAGGGTTGAGTGACTTTTCTTTTTTTAGGATCGGGTTGGGTTTCAGGAAACCCGACTTTCTCAAAAGTCGGGTCGCGTGAAATCGGCCGATCCTATAGAAAAGTCGGGGTCTGGGTCGGCCAAATCACGAAACCCAATGCAGTGCAATGGGATACTAATGGTTCCCAGGGTCTGAAGGAGAGGAAACTCTCCTTCAGGCCCTGGGATCCATATTAATGTGTAAAATAAAGAATAAAAATAAAAAATAGGGATATACTCACCCTCGGACGCGCCCTGGTTCTTACCGGCAGCCTGCGTTCCTAAAAATGAGCAAGTGAAGGACCTTCGATGACGTCGCGGCTTGTGATTGGTCGCGTGAGCGGTCACATGAGCGGTCACGCGACCAATCACAAGCCGCGACGTCATCGAAGGTCCTTCACTTGCTCATTCTTAAGGTACCTTCACACTGAACGATATCGCTAGCGATCCGTGACGTTGCAGCGTCCTGGCTAGCGATATCGTTCAGTTTGACACGCAGCAGCGATCAGGATCCTGCTGTGATGTCGTTGGTCGCTGCAGAAAGTCCAGAACTTTATTTTTTCACTGGACTCCCGCAGACATCGCTGAATCGGCGTGAGTGACGCCGATTCAGCGATGTCTTCACTGGTAACCAGGGTAAACATCGGGTTACTAAGCGCAAGGCTGCGCTTAGTAACCCGATGTTTACCCTGGTTACCAGCGTAAAAGTAAAAAAACAAACACTACATACTTACCTTCTGCTGTCTGTCCTCGGCGCTGTGCTTCTCTGCACTGGCTGTGAGCGCCGGCCAGCCGGAAATCACAGCGGTGACGTCACCGCTCTGCTTTCCGGCCGCTGTGCTCACAGTCAGTGCAGGAAAGCACAGCGCCGGAGGACAGACAGCAGAAGGTAAGTATGTAGTGTTTGTTTTTTTTACGTTTACGCTGGTAACCAGGGTAAACATCGGGTTACTAAGCGCGGCCCTGCGCTTAGTAACCCGATGTTTACCCTGGTTACCAGGGGACTTCGGGATCGTTGGTCGCTGGAGAGCTGTCTGTGTGACAGCTCTCCAGCGACCAAACAGCGACGCTGCAGCGATCGACATCGTTGTCGGTATCACTGCAGCGTCGCTGAGTGTGAAGGTACCTTTAGGAAGGAAGGCTGCCGGTTAGAACCAGGGCGCGTCCGAGGGTGAGTATATCCCTAATAGGAATATACTCACCCTCGGACGCGCCCTGGTTCTAACCGGCAGCCTTCCTTCCTAAGAATGAGCACGTGAAGGACCTTAGATGACGTCGCGGCTTGTGATTGGTCGCGTGACCGCCCATGTGACCGCTCACGCAACCAATCACAAGCCGCGACGTCATCGAAGGCCCTTCACTTGCTCATTTTTAGGAACGCAGGCTGCCGGTTAGAACCAGGGCGCATCCGAGGGTGAGTATATCAATATTTTTTATTTTTATTCTTTATTTTACACTTAAATATGGATTCCGATACCGATTCCTGATATTGCAAACATATCGGAACTCGGTATTGGAATTCCGATACCAGATCAGAAGATCGCCGACCTCATGGCCAACCCCACACAGGGGTCGGGTCGGGTTTCATGAAACCCGACTTTGCCAAAAGTCGGCAACTTCTGAAAATGGCCGACCCGTTTCGCTCAACCCTAGTGCTGACCGTTGGCACTGGCTCACCCACCTCTTCAGATTCAGAGAGACAAAGCAGTTGCGTATCACTGCATACTGCCTCTTCTTCAGTTTCTCGAATGCTGCTTGGCTGGTCCCCTCTTTCCAAGCCAAGAGATTCAGAGAATAGAAGTAAAGATGGCTCCTGTCCTGGGCTCTCTGACTGCCTGGGCAATTTGGCAGGTGGTGAAGAGACAGATGGATGCTCTTCAGTGCTCTGTGCCTGAGAGGATGTGGCACTAATTGAAGTCAATGCATTAGCTGCCATCCATCCGACAACGGCTTCAATTTGTTCGTCCTGCAGCAGTGGGGTACGGCGAGCTCCTACAAAGCTGCGCATGAAGGACTGTTCCCTGCTAAAACTGGGGGATGATGAGTCACAGGTGCCCGCAGCAGGCACAGAATCCCCAAGTCCTCTCCCTGCAGAAACTCCACGCCTACCACCACGTGCCTTACGCCCTGCCTTCTTCACCTTGGTACACTGATAAATAGGGTTGAGCGACTTTTCTTTTTTTAGCATCGGGTCAGGTTTCACGAAACTCGATTTTCTCAAAAGTCGGGTCGAGTGAAATCGGCCGATCCTATAGAAAAGTCGGGGTCGGGGTCGGCTGAAACACGAAACCCAATGCAGTGCAATAGGATACTAAGGGTTCCCAGGGTCTGAAGGAGAGGAAACTCTCCTTCAGGCCCTGGGATCCATATTAATGTGTAAAATAAAGAATAAAAATAAAAAATAGGGATAGACTCACCCTCGGACGTGCCCTGGTTCTAACCGGCAGCCTGCGTTCCTAAAAATGAGCAAGTGAAGGACCTTCGATGACGTCGCGGCTTGTGATTGGTCACGTGAGCGGTCACATGAGCGGTCATGCGACCAATCACAAGCCGCGACGTCATCGAAGGTCCTTCACTTGCTCATTCTTAGGAAGGAAGGCTGCCGGTTAGAACCAGGGCGCGTCCGAGGGTGAGTATATCCCTAATAGGAATATACTCACCCTCGGACGCACCCTGATTCTAACCGGCAGCCTTCCTTCCTAAGAATGAGCGCGTGAAGGACCTTAGATGACGTCGTGGCTTGTGATTGGTCGCGTGACCGCCCATGTGACCACTCACACGACCAATCACAAGCCGCGACGTCATCGAAGGTCCTTCACTTGCTCATTTTTAGGAACACAGGCTGCCGGTTAGAACCAGGGTGCGTCCGAGGGTGAGTATATCAATATTTTTTTTTTTTATTCTTTATTTTACACTTAAATATGGATTCCGATACAGATTCCCGATATCGCAAACATATTGGAACTCGGTATCGGAATTCCGATACCAGATCAGAAGATTGCCGACCTCATGGCCGACCCCACACAGGGGTCGGGTCGGGTTTCATGAAACCCGACTTTGCCAAAAGTCGACGACTTCTGAAAATGGCCGACCCGTTTCGCTCAACCCTACTGATAAAGATAGGCAGAAGAGTACTAAGGGCTTAGTGTGCTTATTCCTGAACAGCTGCTAACATGTATAAGAAACACTGATTTTATAAAGTGTGGACTAGACTTTGATATGAGCTAATGTGGCCTACACAACTGTAAAGTGGAGTGTTTGGTGAACTTTATTTACTTTTTTTTTTACAAAAAGACACTGGATGTGCCCAAAGATGTAAAACCGATAGTATCACAAACTTTTTGTAGCGATTACAATGCCGGAAGGTAACCTACAATGCAATAGATGAGGCTCCAAAAAATAGGCTAATACTAATCTGGCTGGGGCTGCAGGGCACAAGGCTGCAGAAATGCTCCTCTATGTACTCCTATATAGTCTTTTTCCCCAATCTAGCAGAATACGGATGGAAACCCACTAATAGGATAAATCAGAAAAAATGTGCAGCAGGCAGCACTAATTGAAAAAAGGACAATGGAACAGTATGAGGCAGTGTTGCACGCTGAGCTGACTACAACCAGCTGTGGCTGTAGAACAGACTACAGCATGAGCTGAACTCACACAGAGACCTTGCAGATAGCCGTGAACAGCGCTGCAAGGCTAAAAAAAGCTCCACTATATACTCCTATATAGTGTTTTTCCGCAATCTAGCAGGATACGGATGGAAACCCACTAATAGGATAAATCTGGAAAAATGTGCAGCAGGCAGCACTAATTGAAAAAAGGACAATGGAATAGTATGAGGCAGTGACGCACACTGCGCTGACTACAACCATCTGTGGCTGCAGAACAGACTACAGTGTGAACTGAACTCACACAGAGACTTTGCAGACAGCCGTGAACAGCGCTGCAAGGCAAAAAAAAAGCTCCTTTATGTATTCCTATATAGTGTTTTTCCACAATCTAGCAAGATACAGATGGAAACCCACTAATAGGATAAATCAGAAAAAATGCACTGCAGGCAGCACTAATTGAAAAAAGGACAATGGAACAGTATGAGGCAGTGATGCACGCTGGGCTGACTACAACCAGCTGTGGCTGCAGAACAGACTACAGAGTGAGCTGCACTCACACAGAGACCTTGCAGACAGCCGTGAACAGTGCTGCAAGGCAAAAACAAGGTTCTCACACAGCGGTTGCTAAATTAGCCTGGGTAAAGCACAATGAAGCAAATCGCTATCTCAAACTATCCCTCAGTCACAACAACAGCGTCTTTGTCCTTAACTGAATTCACAGCAGAGTGAACCCAATATAGCGGCGGCTGCTTTTATAGTGCATTATGACATTATTTCAGCAGCCAATCACAGCCATACCAGTAGTTACATGCCTAACATGCAGAACAGGATGCGCCCACACTTCTAATGATCCCTCATTGGCTGAATTAAATTAAACTGGCTCATTGCATTATGTGAACTTCCGATTCCGGTATCCGATATTGCAAAAGTATCGGAACTCAGTATCGGAATTCTGATACCGCGAATATCGGCTGATACCCAATATTTGCAGTATCGGAATGCTCATCACTACTTGTGGTATCTTCTATTGTTGATAATCAGGGCAGATAAAACTCACAGCTGCGAGCTGCAACCCTCAGCTGTCAGCTTTGTCATGGCTGGTTATCCAGAACAGTGGGGTCCCACAACGTTTTTTTAATGATTTAAATAAATAATTTTAAAAAAATGGTGTAGGGTCTCCCATATTTTTGACATCACTTCAAGCTATATCAAAGAACTGGTAATCTCAGACTGGTAAGGGGCCCCCCAGCCTAAAAATAGCAGTGCACAGCAGCCTCAGAAAATGCGTATCTATTAGGCGGGCCAATTCTGGCTCTTTGCACAGCTTTTTTCACTTGTCCTGGTGAGGTGGCAAGTAGGGTAATATTTGTTGGGGTTGATGTCTGCCATTTTATAGCTGCTAACATCAAGCCCACAGGATAGGAATGGAGAGGGGTCTATAAGACACCCCCCTTTACTAAGCCCATAGTTAGATTGCCAAAAATACGCAGCCAGAATAAAATCCTTTAATTGAAATAATGACGCAGACTCTTAATTGAAATAAAAATAAAAAAGCGCACAGTAATACATACCTTTATGCCTAATCCACCAATGCCCATGTCCCCTGGAAAGAGAGAAAAATGATAAACAACCATATCTCTCACCTGTCCGACGTGAAGATTAACTATGCTGCCCCATGACGATCTGGACTATTTTGGACCGTTAGCCAATTCACACTGACAGATGTGTAATAGCAGCTAGCGGTGCCATAAGTGAGGCTACTGGGATTCATCGGCTTTGAACTCCGATGATCTTTCTCACCGCAGCTCAGCCCTTCAGGATCTGCCATCTCTAATGGTAAATAAAAGTAATTTTGCATTCATCCTAATATTTTTTTTTCTCTTCCACAGCTCTAAGTATTCGCTTCTTTTTAAAGTTCTTAATCTGGTCTATGTTACTAATTTTTTTCTATTTTTTCTTTTTCTTAACGATTAATATTATGCTAAAAACACCTTTCATTACTTGACTATTGTCTGTTAGATGTAAAAGTGAGCACGTGCATGAATTAATAATTTCTAATGCTTAATTGGCCTTGTCATGTTAATGTGTATGTCTAAATGTTTTCATTATGAATATTTATATATTCAATGTCAATTTAACACAGGAAAGTCAAATCTAATTTCACTGTTTGCTACCGTGTCATATACCAAGTGTCAGAATGTGAATATTTAATTAATATAAGATTTTTTTTCTGTTTTTTAGAAGATAGTATAAAAAGTGCATGTTACAGGAGAAAATATCCTTATATGATACGCTAGTGATCATTGTCTTATAGTATCTAGAGTATAATGTACAAAAAGAAATAACAGAGCTACCATGTTAAGCCGGACAAATCTATGTAAAAACGTTAATGCCCCCAAAAGACAAAAGTATTCTAAGAGTGATACCTTCATTGGCTAACCAGAAAGATAATATTTACAAGCTTTCAGAGCACATAGTCTCCTTCATCAGGTAAAGGCAATGTTAACACATTCAGTATTTGGTCAGTATTTTACATCAGTATTTCTCAGCCAAAACCAGGAGTGGGTGATAAATGCAGAAGTGGTGCATATGTTTTCATTATACTTTTCTCTGATTGTTTCACTCCTGGTCTCGGCTTACAAATACTGGTGTAAAATAAAGACTAAACACTGCATACTTACAACTGATTATTTTGCCTTTCTACCCAGCTATTTCTTCTCTTTTCTCCGCTCTATGTAAAAATAAGAGGTATCTTGTTCCTGGGTTTATCATTCCCTTCTTCAACTCCTTTACCCAGTTGCTCCCTGTCTCCCCTGCTGTAGACTTTTGCAGTAAATCATGACTCATGCAGTGAAAACCGACCTCCTGTTTATAAATAAATCTTTGAATTGACTAATTGAATCTTAGATTCAATTACCGTAGTCCGTTTTTAATCATATGATGTCGTAGACCTAATGAAAAACAGAAAAATTACCTGGGTAGAAAGGCAAAATGAGCAATCGTAAGAACTCTGTGCTGTATAATAGGATTGTTTACTATAATAGGATACAAATTTATATGGGAATACTTCTTTAACAAACCCAATTGTGAAACTTATTTTTAATCCAAGAGCTATTGATCAAAGTGTACTTTGTGGGACATCTCCTTTATGTCACTATTTGGCGTTTTTATCTGGGTTGTTTGATGTAAGCCGACTCAAAATTTTGACGACTTCTATATCTATATCTATTATTCTTGCAACGTGCTACCGGTCAGTAAATTATCTATGATTATCTTTATGTTGACTATTAGATTTGCACAAAAAATATAGATCTAACTAGGAACATTGCTCTGCCATTATTATAGTCACAACCAAACCGCAATTGATTACAAAGCCCCTATAGCAGGCTGTATGCATGCTATCAGTAAATGAGGCAGCTTTAATTCTATGCAGTGCAATGTGAACATATCAGTTAGGGCTCATACTCACTTGCCAGCAAAACAGACAAGTGCAATCCGATAAAAAAATCGGATTGCACTCGGACCAATGTTATTCAATAGGTGACATGTCATTTGCAATTTTTTTCTCAGCCGAAATCGGACCGATAAAAAAATCACAGCATGCTGCAATTTGCTGTGAGTCTCGGACGAGACTCGCCAATGCAAGTCAATGGGTGCAAGAAAAAAAACGGACGGAATATGGACCATCTGTTTTCCGTCCATTTTTTACAGATAGCTTACCATTCTGTGGCATAGAACACTGTAAATGGTCCTGTAAATGATGATATAAAAATAGTTGCTGAGAAAAAAAACGCATTGCATACGGATGTCATACGGATGGTGCATTTAAAAATCGCATTGAATCGCATCACAATCGCATGGTTTGCATCCAATTTGTTCGGTCCAGATTATGGACCGTTTTTTTTACTCGCAAATGGGTATGAGCCCTGAGTCTAATACCAGACATGCCGCTATTCACTTCATTACGGTAGCCACATCTGATTGAGTGTTGCTAACCAAAGTGATCTCGAGTTATTATAACAGCTTCAGAAGTAGTCTTATCCAATGCACTTGTGAAGTTAAGAGGCAGCTTAAGATATATATATATATATATATATATATATATATATATATATATATATATACATATAGCTTTACCTTTAATTCATTGACACAACCCTGCTGTTCCCTCCACTAGGATAGCTGTTATGAACAGGTGATTCAGAACCACAATGGACCTTGTAGTTCAGAGCACACAAAGTGACCTGACAATTACCAAAAACATAGGACGAGCTCTGAGACGTGGGAACTCTGCTGACCGCAATCCCTAATCCTATCCAACCACACTAAAGGTAGCCGTGGAGCGCTCCTGACCAGACCTATGCGCCTCGAGCACAGCCTGAGAAACTAGCTAGCCCTAAGAAAGAAAAATAAGCCTACCTTGCCTCAGAGAAATACCCCAAAAGAAAAGGCAGCCCCCCACATATAATGACTGTGAGTTGAGATGAAAATACAAACGCAGAGATGAAATAGATTTAGCAAAGTGAGGCCCAACTTACTGAACAGACCGAAGATAGGAAAGATTGCTTTGCGGTCAACACAAAACCCTACAAACAACCACGCAGAGGGGGCAAAAAGACCCTCCGCACCGACTAACGGTACGGAGGTGCTCCCTCTGCGTCCCAGAGCTTCCAGCAAGCAAGAAAAACCAATATAGCAAGCTGGACAGAAAAAATAGCAAACAAAAATAACACAAGCAAAACTTAGCTTATGCAGGATAGACAGGCCACAGGAACGATCCAGGAGAAAGCAAGACCAATACTGGAACATTGACTGGAGGCCAGGATCACAGCACTAGGTGGAGTTAAATAGAGCAGCACCTAACGACTTAACCTCATCACCTGAGGAAGGAAACTCAGAAGCCGCAGTACCACTCATCCACCAAAGGAAGCTCATAGACAGAACCAGCCGAAGTACCACTCATGACCACAGGAGGGAGCTTGGCCACAGAATTCACAACAGATAGCTGCATCTGCAAGTTAGAAGATGGTATGAGTGACCACATGTAATTTTAGCAGGTGCCCGCCAGCATTGATGTTATTCAGAGTTGTTATACAGAAGCGCTGCCTCTATGCTCGTGGTTTGTTGGGCTGAGACGGTGCACATATGAACTATTGCTATAGCTCAATTGTATGCGGACTCCATCATATTTCTACATTTAATATATTATTGGGACTTGTGTCCCCGACGCGCATGTCCCAGGAATATTGGCTTTTCCTCAATCATTGGCTTTTCCTCAATCGGCCCATACCATGGTAAGGGATATTAGCCCTGACATTAAAGATTATCTCCTGCTCCCCCTCACTGACATGGATGGATGAATGAATTGGAGCTATCTATTGATTGGATGGGATGGATCAATTGGATAGGGAAGAATCTGAAAGTATTTACATCATAATGGGAATATAGCAGGGTGTTATACATTACGCAGGGTTTACAGCAGTGTATGTATATGTTTGTACACCATGCTGTATGCATATAGAAAACTAGAGAGCTGAATCTGCAGGGAAAGCTGGGTCTGCAGCAACAGAATACACAGAAACAGAGTGAGCTCTGCTGAATGCAGTTCCACCCACATAACAAGCCCCCCACACAGGAAAAAGCCCCACCCACCTGGCAGTTTATGTAATCCAAAACTTCGGGGACTTTGACGTGACATCACAGGAAGTCAGCAGATTCTCATCCAGTGATCATATGACTAAAAAAGTAGCTCAAATTGTAGCAGGGTTTGACAAACTAAGGCATTTAATGAAGTGCTTGTGTATAACACTTAGTTTTCATAAAATGGGCATGTAAAGAAGTGGCCAACCCATTTAAAGGGAATCTGTCAGAAGTTTTTGCTATGTAGTCTGACAGTAGCATGAGGATGGGACAGAGTGTCTGATTTCAGAGATATATTTTGAATTTGAGCTGTGGCAACCATGACCACACCACAGCTCTGTCTATATTCTATTGACTTCAAGTGACTTAAAGATGTTTAATAAGTGTTAGGGGCGTGGTTGGACTATTTTGCAACAGGCCAGTGGTCCTGTAGTCAAGGCCACATTAGCCACTAGGCAGTAGAGAGTGGGTGCCTATTGTGGCAGGTTGCAGGGGGTAGCAAAACTAGCACTTTTTTAAAGGGGATGGAGAATTTATTATGTGAGTGCACAGAAGGAGCAGAGTAGCTTTAATCAGCTCTCCGCCTAAACAGAAGAAAATACATCAAAATGGTACTGGACCTGTGATGATGTCACGATCATGAGACTTGATGGGGAGGAGCCACAGTTTTGACAGCTGGAAGCTGCAGGCAGGAGAAGCTGGAGACGATAGGGAAACCTGTGAAAGGTAATGAGGTTACAGGGTACATGGGGAGTGCAGGGTGTATGTGATAGAGGGATGAAGGTTGTGTAGGGTATTGGGGTACGGGCTAACATACAAATGTGTGGGGGTGCAGGCTGAGGGAAATAGAGGGGTCTAGACTGTGACAAAAGAGTGGAGGGTGTGTGAGAGAGAGGGGTGCCAGGGGGTGCAAGTAGGTGAGATGGAGGGGTGCAGGGTGCATGAGATAGGGGGCACAGAGTGTGTGAGATACAGGGGTGCAAGGTGCATGAGAGTGAGGGTTACAAGTGTGTGCAGGGTCTGTGAGATATGGGATGCGGGGTGCATGAGATAGAGGGGTGCATATGGGTACAGGTTTATGAGATAGAGTGGTACAGGGTGCGTGAGATAGGGGGTGGGGTGAGATAGGGGGGTGCAGAGTGTGTAAGATATGGATCTGCAGGATGTCTAAGATATAGGAGCTCAAGGGGATGCAGGGTGAATGAGATAGAGGGATGCAGGGTGTGTGGGATAGAGAGGTGCAAGAGGGTGAATTGAGTGTGAGATAGAGGGGTACAGGGTGCCTGAGATAGAGGGGTGCATGGTGTGTGAGATAGAGGGGTGCATGGGTGTCTAGGGTGTTTGAGGTAGGGGAGTGCAGGAAGCATGAGATAAAAGGGTGTAAGAGGGGGTATGGTGCGTGAAATAGAGGGATAAAGGGTGCGTGAGACAGTGGTACAAGGGGGTTAAAGGGTGGATGGGATAGATGGATACAGGGTATATGAGATAGAGGGGTGCCAGGGGGTGTGAGATAGAGGGGTGCAATGGGGTGCAGGGTATGTGACAAAGTGGTGCACGGGGGTAAAGTGTGGATGAGAGAGGGGTGAGGGTGCGTGACATAGAGGGGTACATTTGTGGATTTTGTACCCCTTTGTGGATTTTGGGAAGCATGTAGAATGTCCCTATTCTTGGACTTTCTGGTATCAGCTTATCAACTCATCGGTTTGTCAGGCAGACAAGATACCAACTTGTTTAGTTCCTTGTAATAGTCCTGTTTAGGATCTGACTCCAATTTTTTGCAGTAGTGTGTGTCCATCAGTTGTCTTTTTGCTTCCTTCACGTTGTCTGTCGTATTTATCATGACTATCGCATCACCCTTGTCAGCAGGTTTAATGACAATGTCTCTGTTGGTTTTCAGAGACTGTATGGCCTTTCTCTCCTTGGCACTGATGTTGGATCCTTGTCTCCTGTTAGTATCTATGATGGTGGATTTTATAAAATGTCTTAAGGAGTCTATATATTTATCCAAATGAGGGTTGCGTCCAGGTAGAGGTGTCCAGTCTGACCTTTGGTTGGTTGTTAGGATTCCTCTTCCTTCAGCCTGAATGTTTTCTGAATCTTCTGCATCATTGAAATATTCCCTCAGGTTCAGTCTCCTGAAATAATGTTCCATGTCACTACAGAGTTCTGTTTTATCCAGGGCCTTAGTAGGACAAAATGAGAGTCCTCTAGAAATAAGGTATCAAGTATCAACCACTGAGGACTCTCAATTCTAAATATTTTTCTATCTACTGGCTAACACGATACAAAGATATATATTTTTCCTGTACAAATATCAAAAGACTAACAACTTTAACTTTCAAACAGATATCAGGTGTGTACAGGGGCTTACCCCTTCCCTCAGCCTCTGGCAGTTTTAATTACAGCAGGATCCTGTCTACCCATATTAATGTAGGCTATCAGCTTATGAAAGGAGTTCCAATAGGATAGGTCCCAGCAACGAGAATCACCTTATCGTAACTGCTGTATAGATGAATTGGCCAATTTATGCTCTAAGTATTCTCAATATTTCTTATGTTGTAGTGCAGTTATGCAATTCAAAATTCATATATTTAATATATTTAATTAAGTTTTCATGCTATAGCGCTACAGAGTGCAGCTTTATTTGTTGGTTAGGTATGGAGATGGTTACTCTTAGTAAGCACCTGTACACACCTGATTTCTGTTTGGAAGTGACGCTCAGTCTTTTAACATTTCTATCCTTAGGATAGGTCATCAGTGTCTGATCAGTGGGGTGAGATCAACTTGGTGTCAATGGCCAGAAATGCTTAGTGACAGATCTGCACTGTGCAGAGGGCAGACGTGCAATATCCAAACAAGGACATTTTACAGTAGATAGAGCTGTCCAGCTCTGAAACTGAGCAGTTCCAGTCACCGCTGACATCAAGAGCAACTGATCGATGAGGGTGCTTGGTATTGCATCCCCATCAATCAATGTTAAAGTAGTGGACAACCTCTTTAAGCAAGCTTATAACTTATTTTGCTCAATGGACGAAAATTTTGCTCATGCATCGGGTGATTGATGGCCTCTTCTGTGCAAATGCATTCAAAGGCTATGTCGTGGCTTTACCAAGGATCATTACTCTAGAGCATTGAAAATGCATTACTGCCATAGAAAATAGGAAAAAAGCACTATATAATGTACACATGATATATTTATCTGCAAAAATTGCTATGAAAAAAGGAAGGTACTTTGCACATAAATTGGCAAATGTATGTGAGCCCAATTGACACATCAAGGCGTCCTTCGTAATTGGGTCCCTGTCCTGTTTTGTCACCTCTCCTGGGCAAAAAAGCGTACAATTTATGGGTCAGGAGTGGACCAGCTAATAACTTAAAATCACATGTGGCTATTGGAAGTGGAAGTGGATTTGCCCAAAAAGGCTTAAGGTTGGGTTCCCATTGCGTTATGGGACCGCGTTAAACGGACAGCGTTGCACGGCGAAATTAACGCCGTGCAACGTGGCCGTTAACGCGCCCATTCACGCTAATGGGAACGCGCTTCACTACCGCGTGCCATGTTCGGCACGCGCTAGCGACGTGCCGGTGATTCCTGGCGCGCCGCGGACGCTGCTTGCAGCGTCCGAGGCGCGCCCGCGGTCCGTTCCCCGCTCTCGCAGATCGGGGATCTGCGAGAGCGTGGACGTTACCGCGACCCCGACCGCAGCCCCATAGAAAACATTGCGTTAGCGCAATCCGCTAGCGCTAGCGCTAAACGGATTGCACTAACGCAATGTGACCCTAGCCTAATACAAATAGAGAACAAGACCAGCACATCCAAGCTAGTGTGAACAGACGCCAACCAAAAATATATAAGTTGAAAAACGATAAAGGTTGCACGATTATTTACCAAGAATGATTACTCTAGAAGATTGAAAATGCATTACTGTCATAGAAAATAGGGATAAAGCGCTATATAATGTACACAGGAAATATTTATCTGCAAAAATTGCTATGAAAAAAGGAAGGTACTTCATGCATAAATTGGCCTGAAGTTACAGGTGGAGTGTCACACTAAGTCGCCAGGAGCAAAGGTCAGAGCGGGGCGCCGATGTGCATCGGCAGAAACCCTCATTCTCTCCTTGGAGGCCCAGATGGCATCCTGTGTGCAGTCCCAAATGTCACGTGCCTACACCGCCAAGTCTTCTACACTTGAATTGGTGGATGACATAGGAATGGGCACAGGGACACGTGGATGCTGGCTGTAGTTAAGGAGAAATGGGGTCTGCCCGGTGGAGTCAGTAACGGCGTTGTTGAATGCAAATTCCACCCATGATAGCAACGATGCCCAGTCATCCTGCCTGGTGGAGACAAAATGTCGCAGGTATGTGACCAGAATCTGGTTGTCCCTCTCTACCAACCCATTTGTCTCGGGATGGTACACTGAAGAGAGATTCAGCTCAATGATGAGTAAACGACAGAGCTCTCTACAGAACCGAGACGCAAACTGGGGATCTCGGTCACTGACAATTTTGTCTGGCATACCATGTAAGCGGAAAACATGTTTAATAAACAACGCCGCCAAGGGCCATGCAGATGGTACCCATGGAAGAGGCACCAAGGGCACCATTTTGGAAAAATGATTGGTGACTACCCAGATAACAGTGCAGCTACCAAACTTGGGTAAGCCCACCACAAAGTCCATCCCGACCATCTCCCAGGGCCTGTCTGCCACCAGCAGGGAGTAAAGTAATCCAGCAGGCCATTGCAGAGGAGACCGATTCTTGGCGCAGGAGACACATGCCTGAATATAGTCCCCGACATCATGGGCCATATGCTGCCACCAGTACATCCTCACCAAAAGCTCAGATGTCCTCTCGGACCCAAAATGTCCACCCACCCAGTTGCAAATTAGGTGGAACAAAAGTCTTGCCTGGGGCACAGACTCTATCGAAACCTAAGCGACAGTTCTCAGGCTCTCTGAAGGGACCATTAGCCGAGGCTCCTCCTCCTCTGATAATGATGACACTACAGAGAGGGAGAGAGCGTTGGCACAAATGTTCTTCCCCTTGGATAGAAAATGGAGGGTGTAATGGAACCAGGAGAAGAACAGGGACCATCTAGCCTAACGAGAATTTAGCCACTGGGCAGTCTGCAGATAGACCAAATTCTTGTGGATGGTGTAAACTTGGAAGCGAACAAGAGCAACCTCCAGGAGATGTCTCCACTCTGAGATGGCCAACTTCATAGCTAGCAACTCCCTTGAGTTGATTCCCGGATGGAATAATTCCTCTCCGCCGCTGTGAAGGTCTTAGAGAAAAAGAAGTAAGAATGCTTCGGACCTTGAGCATCCTTTTGGAATAGCAATGCTCCAGCACCGACTGACAAAGCATCCACCTCCGTTATAAATGGTTTATCTTCATTGGGGCGATGAAGAATAGGAGCACTAGCAATGTGGGACTTGATAGAGATGAAGGCCTTGGTGACCTCCTTTGACCACAATTTGCAATTTGCTCTCTTCTTGGTGAGGACTACCAAAGGAGCTACCAAAGTGGAGAAGTGAGGAATGAACTGGCGATAATAGTTAATGAACTCCATACAGCTCTGCACCGCTTTGAGAGAATAGGGTTCCTCCCAGTCCATCACAGCCTGTAGCTTGGCAGGATCCATCGCCAATACCTGGGCGGAGATGATATACCCAAGAATGGCAAGGACTCCTGCTCAAACACACGTTTCTCCAACTTTGCATAGAGGGAATTTGCCCGTAAGAGGTCGAAGACTCTGCAAACATCTCTCCGTTGGGTGTCTATATCTGGAGAGAAGATGAGAATATCATCCAGATAGACTACGATCGAGGTGGAGAGCATATCCCAGAAGATATTGTTAACAAAGTCTTGGAAAACGGCTGGGGCACTACAGAGCCCAAAGGGCATCACCAGGTATTCATAGTGCCCGTCCCTGGTGTTAATTTCCATTTTCCATTCGTCCCCCTCACTGATGCAAATTAGATTGCAAGCACCCCGTAGATCAAGCTTAGTAAATACCCTCACTCCCCGCAATCGAAGAGCTCAGATATCAGGGGCAGAGGATACTTGTTCTTAATGGTGATGGTGTTAAGACCCATGTAATCTATGCATGGACATAGTTCTCTGTTCTTCTGCATGAAGAAGAGCCCCGCCCCTGCAGGTTACACTGACTTCCTAATGAATCCTCTTGCCAAAGTCTCCTGGATGTATTGGGTCATTGCCTCTGTCTCCGGGAGAGACATGGGATAGACTCAAACTCGGGGAGGCTCTGCACCAGGCAAGAGGTTAAAAGGACAGTAATAGGGGCAGTGAGGCAGAAGGGTTTCCACAGGCCACTTGGAGAAAATGTCCGCATATGGCCAATAGTGCTTGGGAAGAGAGGAAAGATCTGGGGGTACCTGAGTTATAGCAACCTGAATGCATTCCCTCTGACATCTACCCTCACAGGATTTACTCCATCCCAGAATTCTCCCTGAGGACCACTCTATATGTGGGGAGTGGTAACGTAACCAGGGTATCCCTAACAGGGTCTCATCAATTCCCTCGGGAATGACAAGTAGAGAGATAATCTCCTGATGTGATGGAGACATGGATAAAGTTAATGGGATGGTCTGGTGTGTTATCTGTGAGGGCATTGGCAACCCATTTACCACTCGTACAGTCACAGGTTTGGCGAGCATCACCAGGGGTATTGCGTGCCGTTGGGCGAAGGCAGAAAGCATAACATTTCCTTCCACCCCGGAATCCAAACAAAGCTCTATAGTAAGAGTGGAAGAACCTAAGGTAATTGTCCCCTTGAAGGACAGTTTGGAGGAAAATGCCGCTGTGTCTAGTGAACCTCCTCCAACGATTACTAGATGCAATCGTTTCCCAACTGCTGAGGACATTTCTCGGCATAATGTCCTGACAGCTGGCAGACATTACAGACCATGGGTATTCAAGCGACCTGGGACTTAGGTCCCGCTCGAGAAGCCTCCATGGCCTCATGTGGCTTGTACGCCTGAACAGGAGATTCCAAAGGTCTGGCAAAGGTGGGAGCCAGCCGAAACGAAGGTTGATGCTGGTAGATATAACTATTAGCTCATCCAGTGTGGCGGTAATCTCCCTAGTGGCCGAAGCGTCCTTCACATGGTCATCCAGTCCATTCCAAAATACTGGAATAAGCACTTTATCCGGCCACTCCTACTCAGATGCCAAAGTCCGGAAGTGGATGGCAAAATGACAGACCATGGACGAACCCTGTGTCAATGCCAGCAGTTGGACTGCCATATCATGGGTGACACGAGGTCCCAAAAAGACCTGTTTCAGAGTGTCCAAGAACCATGGAGCACTCTTCACCACATGATCATCGTGCTCCCACAGTGGCATTGCCCACTCCAACGCCTTGTCTGACAGAAGAAATATAATAAATTCCACCTTAGCCAGCTCCGTGGGTAAACATGCAGCCAGGAGCTCAAGATGTATAGCACACTAGCTTACGAATCCCCGACACAGCTTAGTGTCTCCAGAAAACTTATCTGGCAACGGGATAATGTCAGAGCAGGGGTGGCAGAGGACAAGCTGACTGCAGCTATGCTAGCAACCTGAACAGCAACTGCGGTAACATCAACATCTGAGGTTGTGCGCTCAAGACCCGCCAACCTACCTTCCTGCTGCTGGATGTACCACTGTAGTCGCTGATCGTTCCCCATTACCATTACTAGCCAGACTCTGGCAATAGTATAATGTTAGGGCTGGTGGAATGAACAAAATAATTATAAGGATAGTATAAGGTGCGTTCGCAGCCCAGTGTCCACTGTGCAGAGATGACACATGCTGCTCAGTAATGGCAGACAGTATATGGCAGTATAATGTGAACACACACGGGTTAGCTTCACTCGGTATGTAAGAAAGTGTACCCTGTTGCATCACAGGGCTGCAATACCGCAGAGTGAAGGCTAGAATTGGGTCACAGGACTATGCCCCAAGGACACAGGGTTAGAGTCCCTGTAGACCACTAGCAACTGCGGTTCCAGGAAAAAACCTAAATAATGATTTACCGCACTGAGTGCGCACAGCGTCGCTCTGGCGGACGTCACTAACCACCCTAACTAGGGCCAGGAAAACGCACTAGTTGAGCAAGATGCCGCACTGGCGGTCACTGCTAATTGATGCTGTGTACTCGTGCCTAGTTCAGGATG
Organism: Ranitomeya imitator; assembly: GCF_032444005.1. Classification (NCBI taxonomy): domain Eukaryota; kingdom Metazoa; phylum Chordata; class Amphibia; order Anura; family Dendrobatidae; genus Ranitomeya; species Ranitomeya imitator. The sequence continues at coordinate 616,848,977 of NC_091283.1, read as the reverse complement.
TAACTGTCTGGCGCTAAGAAGCTCAATCACCAAAGTACTTTCAACAACACTAGGGATGGGTATGATTAAGGAGCCTTCACCAGATTCAGTCATACATCCACAAACGATTTCTGATTTATACTAGCACATAGCCAAGCCGCCATGAGAACCTTTTATAGCTGTAACCTTCCGGAACCTTCATAGTGGTCCAATCGGAGCCCCTACAGGACCTGAGCATGTGACCCCCGACCTCCAATGAGAGGTCATCCCGTGGCCATACTCAGTAGAAGAAAAGCAGGATTAGTGTCTGGAACGTCGGCTTGCCGCTGATCAGTGCTGGTTACAAAGGCTGAGCCTGGAAAGGCCGCAGTAACCAAACGCACAGTATCTGCTTGAGCCAGACGCTGGGATCAACGTATCTGCTCCACTGCAGCTGGAAGAGAATGAGAGACTGCAGCGGACATTGTTCAAGATTCCCCCTGTGCAATAGTGGGAACTCAACACCTAACATACCAGACTTATAAAAAACTGTCACACTAGTTAACCCATTTTTTCATCATACTGCTGAACAAAAAGCGGATTAAAACATGTTCAAAAAAGTAAAATGGAAATAGAAATGGCATCACTGAAAACATCATCCTGTCCAGCAAAAAACAAGATGCCATAGAGTTACAAATTGTAAGTACAATGTTTTATATTATTATTAATAAACTCAAATCATATTCACCAAAATTTACCACTAACATGAAGTATAACATACAGTATATAAAAAACTGGCCAGGATTTCCAAACTGAAAAAGACAAGTGTGAACATGTGCAAGCTAAGAGAGCCACTCTATTTAACTAACAAATTTATGGTGTAGTCTGTATCTGTACTATAGTATGCAAACATTGAATATATGAAATTAGAAATGCATTACTGCAGTAGAAAGCGTAAAAAAAATGGAGGTTCAGCCAGCAACAAGTCATACCCCTTTGTTTGGACCCTAAACCTAACATGATGCCTCTCTCATGTTAAAAACCTTCAATTGTAGCAGGTACTGTATCTAAAATTTCATGAGTTTAAATGCTCACCATGATTTCAGGAACTGTAACTGAAATCCAATATGACTTTCAGGTGTTGGTACATGAGAAATAAGACAATTTCTTGCCATTCCATGATTTGTATACTGAATTCTCACCAGTTTTTTCATCTGCATGCTCTCTTTTTTACATTTCTCTCTGAACTAGTGGGTGTAGACCAGATGTTAGAACGCTTTCAATTCATAGCAGATATATATTATATATATGAATTCCTGCTCTTTCACTTTTTAGAACATTTTAAGTAGCACTAGCAGCATGGTGGTCATTAACCTTCGTCCGGCTGAGTAGGTACAATTGTAACTATTCTGTTTTAAAAGCCGTAGAGGGCTGAAATTTCGTGACATCTCTGCAGTTTTGGTCCAGAACATATTGGCCAAATTTCAATAAAATATACATGAAGGTACAATTGTACCTCTGTAGCCTGTTAACGTTGTAAAATTATGCAGCCTGACGAAGGTTGGATGTTATTCAGCTGTCGATCCCGCTTTGGGATAATATAAATTGGTAAGTGCAGTAGGATCTGTCTATTTCTGTCTGGTGTCTTCTAACTCTGCTTCTCCTTACACTTTCCCTGTCCATAGGCTTTAAAATCTATCTTTACCTAACACCTGCTGCCAGTCTATCATGCTTTAATTGAGCTGACAAATTTTAGCTGTTTTTCAAAGTGAATGATGAGTTTATGATCAAGAGGTAAAGGAAAGAAGTGGCACTGCCGGTAAGGATTATGATGTCACCAAATGTATTATAAAACTTGTTTTTTCTTTAATGCTACATGTTTCAAGGCTGGTCTAGCTCAATTCTGAGGCATGTATCTATTGTTAGGCTATAATATTTATAGCACTGGTTGTTTTCTATATGTATATTAGTCATGTTGTATAGGTCTGCTATTCATTAGTGCCACAGATGTTCAGTAATTAATTCCAACATAGAACTTGTTTGATGATGCCTTTTCGGATTGTATATAATTTTTTGAAAGCATTTTGTAAGGATACTTGCCTGAAGAAGGAGTTAGACCAGCTCTAAAAAGTGTAGCATTAAATAAAAACCAAGTCAAAACCCAGCCACTCTCTCTTTCCCTGGATTACATTTCACCTGACCGCTCACGTGACCGCAACGTCATCGAAGGTCCTTCACTCACTGCATTCTTAGGAACGGAGGCAGACGCTTGCAACGCTGAGAGCCAGGGTTCGTCGGAGGGGTGAGTATATCCATATTTTTATTTTTATTCTTTATTTTTTACATGAATATGGATCCCAGGGCCTGAAGGAGAGTCTCCTCTCCTTCAGACCCTGGGAACCATCCAGGATCGCTCCATGCTCCATGAGGACAACCAGCAGAGGGCGCCTCTTATGATCTCGAGCCAGGGAGCTTTCTAGGAAAGTTCCCACGATCTAGGAACAGCCAGTAGAGGGCGCCTCACCGCAAATGCAGGTAAATATAGGTCAATGAGCTACTTTGCCTACATTCTCCGGGGTTTTGCAGACATGAGCAACGTTGCATTAGCAAAGCTCGTGTCTGCAAAATATTTTAACCCCTTCAGATGGATTTACATCGTTGGACTTTACAGATCTGCGGAAGGTAAGGATATTGTTGGTTTATTATGTTTTTTTTGTTACAGAGCGAGGGTCTTCAGTCATTGGATTGGGCGTTCAATAAAATATTACAACAACCTTTGTTTTTATTTCATTAAAATAATTTTTAATAATGTGTTTGTGTATTTTTTAACCCTTTACTAGTATTGGATTAATAATGGATAGGTGTCATAATTGACGCCTCTCCATTATTAATTTGGCTTAATGTCACCTTACAATAGCAAGGTGGCATTAACTCTTCATTACCCCATATCCCACCGCTACACGGGAATGGGAAGAGAGTGGCCAAGTGCCAGAATAGGCGCATCTTCCAGATGTGCTTTTTCTGGGGTGGCTGGGGGCAGGTGTTTTTAGCCAGGGGGGGGCAATAACCGTGGACCCTCTCCAGGCTATTAATATCGGCCCTCAGTCACTGGCTTTACTACTCTGGTGGATAAAATTGTGCGGGAGCCCACGCCAATTTTTTCCGCCATTTAACCCCTTAATTTACTAGCTAGAATGGCCAAATTTTGCATAGACACACTACTAACATTAGTAGTGTGGAATATGCAAAAAAATGGGGATATGAGATGGTTTACTGTATGTAAACCATGTCTCATATCATGTTGGGTTTAGGAAGGAGAATGCAAAAGCCGGTAATTGAATTACCGGCTTTCTTTACATCGCGCTGGATGAAATATTAATATATATACATATATGTGTCTACTGACATATATATATATATATATACAGTCATGGACAAAAATTTTGAGAATGAGACAAATATTAATTTTTCCAAAGTCTACTGCTTCATTTTTTCTAATGGCAATTTGCATATACTCATGAATGTCAGAGTGATCAGCTTAACAGCAATTACTGTACTTGCAAAGTCAATATTTGCCCAGAAAATGAACTTTAACCCCCAAAACACATTTCAACATCATTGCAGTCCTGCCTTAAAAGGAGCAGGTAACTTCGTTTTAGTGATTGATCCATTAACACAGGTGTGGGTGTTGATGAGGACAGGGCTGGTGATCAATCAGTCATGATTAAGTAAGAATGACATCACTGGACACTTTAAAAGGAGGCTGGTGCTTGGTATCACTGTTTCTCTTCAGTTAACCATGGTTATCTCTAAAGAAACACGTGCAGCCATCATTGCACTGCACAAAAATGGCCTAACAGGGAAGAGTATCGCAGCTACAAAGATTGCACCTCAGTCAACAATCTATCGCATCATCAAGAACTTCAAGGAGAGAGCTTCCATTGTTGTCAAAAAGGCTCCAGGGCGCCCAAGAAAGACCAGCAAGCACCAGGACCGCATCTTAAAACTGTTTCAGCTGCGGGATCGGACTACCAGCAGTGTGGAGCTTGCTCAGGAATGGCAGCAGGTTGGTGTGAGTGCTTCTGCACGCACTGTGAGGCGGAGACTCTTTGAGCAAGGCCTGGTTTCAAGGAGGGCAGCAAAGAAGCCACTTCTCTCCAGAAAAAACATCAGGGACCGACTGATATTCTGCAAAATGTACAGGGAGTGGACTGCTGAGGACTGGGGCAAAGTAATTTTCTCTGATGAATCCCCTTTTCGATTGTTTGGGACATCTGGAGAACAGCTTATTCGGAGAAGAAGAGGTGAGCGCTACCACCAGTCTTGTCTCATGCCAACTGTAAAGCATCCTGAAACCATTCATGTGTGGGGTTGCTTCTCAGCCAAGGGAATCGGCTCACTCACAGTCTTGCCTAAAAACACAGCCATGAATAAAGAATGGTACCAGAATGTCCTCCAAGAGCAACTTCTCCCAACCGTCCAAGAGCAGTTTGGTGCCCAACAATGCCTTTTCCAGCATGATGGAGCACCCTGCCATAAAGCAAAGGTGATAACTAAATGGCTCATAGAACAAAACAGAGATTTTGGGTCCATGGCCTGGAAACTCCCCAGATCTTAATCCCATTGAGAACTTGTGGTCAATCATCAAGAGACGGGTGGACAAACAAAAACCAACAAATTCTGGCAAAATGCAAGCATTGATTATGCAAGAATGGACTGCTATCAGTCAGGATTTGGTCCAGAAGTTGATTGAGAGCATGCCAGGGAGAATTGCAGAGGTCTTGAAGAAGAAGGGTCAACACTGCAAATATTGACTTGCTGCATTAACTCATTCTAACTATCAATATAACCTATTGGTACTCATAATATGATTGCAATTATATTTCTGTATGTGATATAAACATCAGACAAACACTAATAAAAACCAGAGGGCAGCAGATCATGTGAAAACATAATTTTGGTGTCATTCTCAAAAATTTTGGCCATGACTGTATATATATATATATATATATATATATATATATATAGACAGTATATATGTTTTTTTGTTTTTTTTTACACATGGATCCCTTGTATAGCCGTATGTCAGTTTTGCAAGCCTGCGATAAAAACACGCAGTACGGATGACATACGGATTACATACGGAGGATGCCATGCGCAAAAAACGCTGACACACCCTGCCTACGGAGGAGCTACGGACCACTATTTTCGGGACTTTTCAGCGTATTACGGCAGTAATATACGGACCGTATTTTCATACGCTGAATGTGAAGCCGGCCTAAGAGGGCTTTTTAAAGAAAAACCAACAGGTCTGTGAGAGCCAGAATTCTTGCTGGTTGGTAGGTGATCAAATACTTATTTCATGCAATAAAATGCAATTCAATTATTTAAAATAATACACTGTGATTTTTTTTTTTTTTTTTTTTAGATTTTTTTTAGATTCTGTCTCTAACAAGTGTAGCTATAATAAAAATTACAGATCTATCCAATCTTTCTAGGTGGGAAAACTTGCAATATCGGCAGTGTATCAAACACTTATTTTCCACACTGTATAAGAAAGAATAATTTGCGATCCCATGCTGTCCTGTTAGTATACTCTTCTCCTTCCTCCCCTTCCCAGTAGATGTGGTATGAGCAGACCATGTTCCTGCACGGTCAGACACAGCCGTTACACAGTACACAGTTCACAGCAGCGGCACATTAATATGATTATATCTGAATAAGAAACATTTTTTATACACCTCCAATTGTTGAATTTATTATTATTCAAAGATCTATTAATTAAAATATTGCTTAAAACTAACTTTGTTTATAGGAAAACCCATTTAAGGGTTCAAACTTCACAAGCTTAAAGATGGTATAGGGGCTAATATTAATTTCAAAAGGTGGCTTTGGGATTAGTACATTTCATCCTGGCCAGTCTATTAAGGTAATGTAATTTATGGCGATAGATTACTGCGGGCTATAGTAGTTCATGGCTTAAGGTCGGCATTAGTTTTAATGACTGTATTGAAGATGTCACAAAGGTCAGTGTTATTCAAAATTCTTTAATGAATAAATTCATGTGTGAAAGCAAAAAAAACTTTGTAATTGACTTCTTATTAAAAACTTTCTCACGTTTCAAGAAGGAAAGTATTTTAAATTACGTCGTCTGGCCACTTCTGCAGTCTGTCACTAGTGGCAAGGAGAAGCAATAGAACATAAGTGCAGCATTATAGCTAAAAAAATTGCTAGACCCAACAAGCTTCACTGCACTTCTCCATTTCAAGGGATCCCCTGTGGTCTATGATAAGCAAAGGAGCGAATGCTAGAATTTCTGTTGGCTTATGTTTCTCATTCCTTAAGGCTTTAAACAATGTCTCTGCATCATCGGGATGGAAAGATAATGTGATGCCTTCCTAATCTGTTTTAAGATCTTTCTTCCTGCCCTACACCAAGAATAGTTCACGACTGTGGAGATCATAGGCAACTGAGAGCCCCTAAAAAACATTATGGACCCCTAGCTGTACAATAGATCATCATAGAGTACGCCATTAAGAACAATATATAGAAAAATTCACCTGCAATTGGGTGACGTGGAAATTATCTCAGATGCTTACTTGGAGTTTAATAATAAATAGCGTCTTTTAAGGTTGCATCAACCACATTTATTTTGGCCGTTTACAAGATATCCATGCAGCTACTGTACCTACATATGGTTTGGTAATGCTTTGTTTCTGAGAGCAATGACCAAATCTGATTTTTATGTTGAGCACTCTGCAAGATAATTAGAGAAATAATCCCAGGATCCTATTCCTCCTCATTTTCTTTTATGCTAGAGTTCCAATCAACGCAATGAATCCAAACTCAAAATCATTGGACAAACAACCATTTTCAGCCCTTAAGATTAATATATTTTTTTGCGCTTTACGAAGTAATATATATATATATGTATATATATATATATATATATGTATATATATATATACATATATATATATATATTTACTTTTAGGTTTAAGTTTCATCATGTCACAATGAAGTTAATTTTGATTTTTTTTTCCTGAATTACATATGCACTGTCCTATTCAAATTCTAATAAACCCTAATGGAAGGGTACTTGGTCATTCTTCAGAAAAATGGTGGAAAGTGACAATCCCTTCTCCCCAAGGTTGTTTACATGTTCCAGCCCTTATTTCCCATGTGGGGAATAATTTAGTGTGGCTAGCAGATAAGCTCCCTCTTTTCAAGTCAATAGAAAACAGTTAATTGGTCATGAAACTGCTATTTGTTTATTGACTGACAGTTTTTTAAAAGCTAGGCAAATGTTAATATGACAGGAAGAAGTAGAGTTCCATACTATAGAGCAGAGGTCATTTGAGTGACATTGTTTTCTCCAGATTTGCAATCTAGAGTTTATCCCTGATTAAATGTCATTATCATTATCCTTTTCTACGAAAATAGTCAATTAAAAATATATCAGACTATGTTATAAAGATTTCTTTTGCCAAATCATCCTAAGTTAAAATATGCCACAAAAGTTATAACTGAAACAACTTATTTTATAAGCGTAATTACAAATAATAAAATTATAAGTAAAATATTTTGCATTTATCCATTAACATTGCTGTTTGAGTTTTCATTATTAATTAATTCATTTATATTCATCATTTCATAATGTTATGGTACATATAGTTTCACATTTTAAGTAAAACACTTTTTTTAAATCCTAATAAAAAAAAAACAAGATTAAGAACTTTAGTAAGTTATTTCCTCATCACTATGAATACATTTAATAAAGGATCATTACATTTTTTAAGATTCTTACATTTTTGTTATTCTGTACACTTTTTTATTTTTATGAATTCAAGTTTTTTAACTTATGCTTAATGAAACATTGCTTGTTTTTAAAATCTCACAAATGTGCCTTTTTATAGTGATCACAATACTTGGGTTTATGCTAGAAAAACAAAGGGGAACTCCTTTCTTTTTTAATCCATTAATGTCATATGATGTACAAGGTACACCATATGATGACTTCTTGCCTTTGATGTGGGTTTGCAAGTTAGCAGCTGATGGCTGTAATAATCAGCCATCATCTGCCTGTAACAGCTAAGGGGGAGCTCTGTTCATAGGTGCTAGCCTGTCAAATGCCACTGTCAATCTATGACAGCAACATTTATGGCACACAGGTGGTTGTAATTACAGCATGATGATTCTTTGCACCCATCGGCGCACCCGTAATGTGATCGCGAGTACCAAACGGATGACATAACAGCTAGGGGTGTGCTGAAGACCCCTGTGCTTGTCTTCAATATATGCTAGTGAATGCCAATCCATAGCTTTCAGATTACCATCCATCATGTTCAGAGTCCATTGGTGGTATCATCCATGGATGGGAGACCTCTATTGGAAGCCTTTCCTTTCATTTCTGAGCCAGTAGAACTTCGTGTAGGAATGTTTCATTGGAGAAGATCTCTATAATGTGCTACCAGGCTTGTACTATCCTGTGCTCCTGGAGTCTTGGATTGGCAATCTGGAGAAGTACTTCGCTAGGGTGAGTTTTATAATGAGAAATGTCTTGTCCCCATCTGTCCTGCTCGACCTCTGACCACTCCATCAAATTCACCTGGCTTGACTACCGCTTGTTAAACTTTCACGGATGTCTTCGGTAAAGAGGCAAAGACGTTACCACCACACAGGCTGTATAGCTGATGAATAGCTGATGAATAGACCTTCTCAGGACCTCTCCCCTCTCGATGCTATATCTTTCCTCTATCCCAAGCACAGAGCCGAAGAATTATCTGAATATATCAAGGAGAATCTGACTAAGGAATTTATCCATCCTCCCCGGCTGGAGCAGGATTTTTCTTTGTTAAGAAGGACTGCTCACTCCACCCCTGTACTGACAATTGGGTTCTCAACCAGAAAACAAGAAGAAGTATCCCCTGCCCCTCATCTCAGAGTTGTTTGATCACCTCAGAGGTTCCAGGGTCTGCACTAATCTTTATCTGCGGGAGGGACATATAACCTGATTTGAATCCGCAATGATGTTTGGACTCTACAATTCCCTAGCAGGCTTCCATGAACTGATGAACAATATTTTCTGGGTTCTACTCTACACATGTATATTAGTTTACCTGGACAACATATTGGTGTTTTCTCCCTATCTGCTCACACAAAGGAGGGACATTTGCTAGGTCCTGCAGAAGTTGAGGAAGAACTATCTGTGTGCCAAGTTCAAAAAGTGCATCTTCAAGCAAACCTTTTTTCCCTTCGTCGGATACATTATCTTAGACACTGGGCTGAGGATGGATACCGAGATCATATCTGCTGTTCTGAAGTGGCCCCATCCTGATGGTCTAAAAGCAATCCAGCAGTTTCTGGGATTCACTAATTACTACCCCCAATTAATACCACATTTTTCCTCTTGGACTGCTCCAATATCTACCCTGACCCACAAGGGCGGATCCCAGGATGTGTATATGAAAAAACTTGGCACTCAAGAAGAATGTGTTTCTGATTTTAATTGCAGTCCATGCAACAAGTACAAATATAGATATTTTGATCTCAAATAACCTTCATCAGTGTGCTATAAAATGAGCAATACAAATAAAGTAACAATAAAAAAGTAAAAATGAAATAAACAATACACAATAGTTCTGGTGTACAAAATTTTTATTGATGTATATATACAGTATTGCATGTATAAATTATTGACTTTCCTTATTTAAATTTCATTCTGTGGTGTAAAATATTCATGTATGCAATGTTTTTTCTTGCTAACCATTTAGAGCCAGATATAAATACATTGATTTCCACATTGGAAGTCTTCAAGACTGCATCTACTTTGGGCTCTTCACTGTCCGATTGATGATTCCTCCCTATAAAAGATTTACAAGATTGCTGTAAAATGGGCACTATATAGACTACACGTCCAAATCACCATCAGGGGAACTCATTTTTCCTGCCCCTGACGTGTGCTGTTTATACTGTCACTTATGAATGTGCTAGGTAGATTATTCCTAGTAACTACTGATGTCACGGTCACAATCACTGTGAACAATTTTTTTCATTGGCTGCTTTGTACAAGTGTGTCCCACACTAAGTTGAAATCTACCTGAAAGCTGCACATAGCCATTAATTTGTTCTGATTAGCTTATATCCTTATTATGATCCTGCCTCTCTTCTTTTTATATCCAGACTTTGTATCATTGCATGACTTCATACATATATTTCATGTTACATACATAATCTATTTGGGCTTTTCTCTAAAACAATCCGGGTATGTTTTTACTACTTGTTTGGTGGTTGTCTGTTTACCTATATGCATTTCCAATGATCTATATTTGTATATTTATCTAAATCTGTTGGTTTTCACAGAACACTCACTTCACTGGACACTGTGTCCTTTCCTTTTTCCTTTCTCTACTTGTGCAGTCTGGTAGTTTCATTTTACATGTGTAAGGTGGCACCTGGACAGGTCGTGGATGGGAGGTATGTGTGTGCCAGGCGCTGGTGATGCAGGACCCGGAGAAGCAGGCTCAAGCACATTTAGTGCTGAGAGGTGTTTTTATGAGATTATGTGTCCGGGTTTTACGATCAGCTGAAAGAGCTGAGTGAGATCCGCTGCTCACTTACCTCCAGTCCAGGACTTGGATTGTCTAATTTAAGGTAGCTGGGGCTGTCTCACTTGGTCTGTGTGTTTTGCAAGGTGAGGAAGCCTTGCATGTGCTGTTCAGATGCTGCTGGAGTATAAGAGGAAAACACTGACATTTAAATGGCAGAGCCCGTGAGTTATATGGACTTGTTATTTATTTCCCAATGGCTGGGAGACACTTATTATTTAAGGCACATCCATCTGTTGGGAGTAGCCTGAGCTACGTGTTATCTCAGTTTGTCTGCCCGCTTGTTAGTTGTCAGGTCCCCTATGATTGTATACCAGCCATGTCTTCCAGAACCTTCTGTGCCTATCCATATACCAGCCGTGTCCACCAACACCTGCCGTGCCTGCCTGTATACTAGCCATGTCCACCAAAACCTGCTCTGCCTGTCTGAATACCAGCCATGTCTGCCAGTACCTGCCCAGTGACTGCCTCTGCCTGCTGTGCCATCCATTCCTGGTAGTTCCAAGTTCCTACCCCTTTGGGGTTCAGCTGCGAGGTCTGTCCTTGAGTAGCACCTGGCATCCATCTGGAGCCAAGTCTAAACAAACTATCAATGGCCCTAGCAAAAAGTTACCGTAGGTGTTTGCCTAGCCATGCCCCTCCAAGCACTCCTCGGTCCATGACACAGTGGTTCTACTACCACATGCGTTACAGCATTGTTTTAGAAAAAGGGAGGAATGAACTGACGATAAAGTCCAGAAAGCACGTTAATGAAGTAAAATATATGCTTTATTAACAAACCAGGCAAATTAATAAAACAAATATTTTACATCACTAAGGCTGGTTTCACATTGGCGTTTTTTCGGGTGCGTTTTTGCGGTAAAAACCGCAAAAAACCGCATGGTGTAAACGCGTGTAAACGCTGCGTTTTTTTGACGCATGCGTTTTTGCATGTGGTGAAAAAAACGCGGCGTTTAACCGCGTTTACATGCGTTTTTTCATGCGTTTGCGTTTTTTAAACGCATGCAGAAAAATTTGTGACAACTGCCAATCATCAAAATAAAGTAAAAAACCCACTATAAACAGAAATAGTTAGGGTTAGGGTTAGGGTTAGGGTTAAGGGATCCTACCCCTAACCCTACCCCTAACCCTAACCCTAAGGGATCCTAACCCTAACCCTACCCCTAACCCTACCCCTAACCCTAACCCTAAGGGATCCTAACCCTAACCCTAACCCTACCCCTAACCCTAACCCTACCCCTACCCCTACCCCTAACCCTAACCATAAAGGGATTAGGGTTAGGGTTAGGGTTAGGATCCCTTAGGGTTAGGGGTAGGGTTAGGGGTAGGGTTAGGGTTAGGATCCCTTAGGGTTAGGGGTAGGGTTAGGGGTAGGGTTAGGGGTAGGGTTAGGGTTAGGATCCCTTAGGGTTAGGGGTAGGGTTAGGGTTAGGGGTAGGGTTAGGGGAAGGGTTAGGTTCCCTTTATCACCTTTATGCTGGGGGGTGGCATATCAGTGTGTTTTCTGTTTTTTTAATAAAAAAAGCATGCGTTTTTTACCGCAAAAAACGCATGCACCAAAAAACGCATGCGTCCCCATTGACTCCAATGTATTTTTTGACCCAAAAAAAAACGCATGAAAACTCATGCGTTTTTTTTTGGTCCAAAAAACGCTTCTAAAAATACTACAAGTAGCATTTCAGAAAATGAACGCATGCAGTAAAAAAATGCATGCGTCAAAAAACGCGACCAAACGCGTACACAAAAAAACGCATGCGTTTTCAATGTTAAATATAGGAAAAAAAACGCATGCGTTTTTTAAAAAAAAAAACGCTGCAGACAAAAACGCAAGTGTGAAACCACCCTTAGTGTGCTTTTTGGACTTTATAATGTTTTCTCCCCCCCCTTTTTTCTTCAGTATTTATTATTGACTATCTGCTTATTTTACCATCACCATCCCACACAGTATGATTTCATTTACTCTCTCATTGTTATATTGTATAGAGGTGCCATACTCCTGTTTTGTCCCCTTGTGTTCCTTTTATGGTATTACTGTGTATAGTACAAGCAATCATATGCCATACATATTTGATATTGTTACGTTCATAAAAGTCTGTTCTATGATAATATTAAATAAATTAATCAGTAAACTGTAAACAGTGTAACAAGAAAAAAATATATAAAGCGCAAGAATTACTTTTTTTAGCCACCACAACTCAGAAAAAAATAATTAAAGACAATCAAAACATCATATTTACCGTAAAATTATATCAATAAAAATTTCAGCTCTGGGATGAAAAAGAAAAACAAGCCTTCACACAGCTCTATATCTCAAAAATTTCACATGTTACGTCTCTCGGAAAATGGTGCCACAAGAGATTATTTTTAACTTTTTTGTTTTATTGCTATTTTGCCACATTCTGAATTTTGTTCCCCCCTTCTACTACATATCATGATAAAATGTATTGTGTCATTCAAAAAGAAAACTTGTCCCATAAAAAAGTAGTCCTCACATGGAACAAGGGGAGGGGAGGAAGAAACAAGAGCAGAAAAATGAAAAATCACCCATCTATTTTAACTGCTTAAAGGGACTCTATCACCTGAATTTGGAGGGAACAATCTTCAGCCATAGGGGCGGGGTTTTTGGGTTCACCCTTTCCTTATCCGCTGGCTGCATGCTGGCTGCAATATTGGATTGAAGTTCATTCTCTGTCCTCCATAGTACATGCCTGCACAAGGCAAGATTGCCTTGTGCAGGCATGTACTACGGAGGACAGAGAATGAACTTCAATCCAATATTGCAGCCAGCGGGTAAGGAAAGGGTGAATCAAACACCCGAAAACCCCGCCCCTATGGCTGAAGATTGTTCACTCCAAATTCAGATGACAGAGTCCCTTTAACCTATGATGTGTATATCTGTCATAGGTCCCCATCTTTCATATGTGCTCCGGCACTGAACCCGCATCATTCCTGGCACAGGACAGCTGATCTGATCAGATCAACTGTCATGTGCTCCTAACAGCTGTGGGTGGAATCGAGATCAACCCATGGCTGTTAATTAGCTAACTAGTTAACTATTGGTGCCCCTGTCACATGATCGCAAGAAGCTGATGGGTTGGCATGACAACCTGGGGTCTGCAGGAAACCCCTGTCGCTTAAATTGCTGAACTTCTATATGCGCTGCCTGGTGGATGGCGCTCATAGCAGATGAGCATTTCTGTTACACATAGCAATATAGCAGGGCTGCATTCCTGCTATGTGTAATATGAGCAATCAGAAGATTACAGCTTCTAGTCTTCCCTCGAGGCAAATGAAGCACGTAAAAAGTTGTAACAAAAAAGTTTTTAAAAAACAGAAAAAAAAAACAAAAAATCTAAAAATTCAAATCAACCCCTGTTAGGGACTGGCGGAACGCACCAAGAATCAGATGTTATGGTATTAGGTGCGTTCGCAGTCCGAGGTCCACCGTGCAGGTAAAAGACCCTGCTGCTAGTAAGACGGACTATATGGCGGTACTAAGTATACACACATGGGTTAACTTCACCCTGCGTGAAGGAAGCGATCCTGTTGCGTCACAGGACCGCAGTACCGCACATAAAGCGCGAGCAAGAAGTCAGCGAACTCAACCCCTACACAGGATTGAAGTCCGATTAGACACTTGCTGGCACAACACCACAACTGGGTGTGTCAGAGGAACATAAATAATAATATTAAGGCACAAGAGTGCGTGCGGTGCCGCACTGACGGACGCCACTAACCACCCAGGCTTGGGTCAGGAAAGCGAAGAGCAAGCGCACAGCGCTGTACTGGCGGACACAGCAACTGGTAGCTGTAATGTGTGTTTCGTGCTGTTGGATAAGTCGGGCGCTAGATAGCAAACATACACCTTCCGCGTACAGACATTCAATAGGGAGGGTTATTTAAAGAGCGACTTTCACTCACAACACACACACATATTTACAAGACAATACTGGCGCATGGCCGTGCGGTCATGCGCAGTTTATATAGCTGCAGCACAGGAACCAGCTACAGAAGTTTTGCCCTTTCAGGACCTGCCAAAAGGACCAATGGGATGTGCTGCAGTACCTGAGCATGTGACCCTCGATCTCCAACAGGAGATCTTGCCCTGGGCATGCTCAGTGTGTGCAAATAAGGACTTAGATCCAGAAACGTCCACTCGCCGCTGCCCAGCACTGGCTTCAATGGCAGAAGCAGGAAAAGCAGCAGTAACTCTTCGCACAGAGTCAGACTGAGCGAGACGCTGGGATCGACGTCCCTGCTGAGCAGACTCCACTGCGGCTGGAGAAGAATGGGAGACCGCAGCGGAGACGGATCGAGATTCACCCTGTGCAGCAGAGGAAACTCGACTCCTAACTGCCCCTTTCAAATTAAAAAAATGCACATGTTTTGTATCGCCAACTTCAGAAAAGCACAATCCATCAAGATAGAAAATAATTAATCTGACCGGTAAATTGTGTAACAAGAAAAAAAATCAAAACGTCAGAATATTTTTTTGGGGTCTATGCAACATTGCAATAAAATGCAATAAGAGATTATCAAAACATCATATCTATCCCAAAATGCTATAAATAAAAATGTCAGCTCGGAATGCAAAAAATAACCCTTCTCCCAGATCCTGAAAAATGGAGATGCTATTGGTCTTCGAAAATGGTACGTGTAGTGACAGTTTCCTCACGTACCGGAGACACTGACACACGTAGACACATTAAAATAAATGTCTCTCTGCAGATGTCAGCGTGTTTTCACGGACTGTGTGTCCGTTTGCAAAACACGGAGACGTGTCAGTGTTCGTGGGAGCGCACAGATCACACGGACCCATTAAAGTCAATGGGTCCATGTAAACACGTACCGCACACGGATGCTGTTCATGTGCCATCCGTGTGCTGTCCGTGTGCGTTTTTCCTGTCATAGGGTTAAAATTGAAAAAATACAAGGACACGGACAGCACACGGACCCTAAAAACAGACACACAGACATCACATGGATCCCACACGGATGGCCTACATGCACACATGGACACATGAACATGGATAACTCCGGTACCGTTTTCTCCGGTACCGGAATTATCTGGACGTGTGAGACTGGCCTTAGACAAATTTTGGATTTTTTTTTCACAACTCGAATAAAAAAGAACCTATACATGTTTAGTATCTACAAACTCAAAATGGCCTGAGGAATCATAATGGCAGGTCAGTTTTAGCATTTAGTGAACTTCGTAAATAAAAAATAAATGTGGAATTGCACTTTATTGCATTTTCACCACACTTAGAATTTATTTCCTGTTTCCATTACACAGTATAGAATAACCAACGGTGTTGTTCAAAATTAAAACTCGTCGCGCAAAAAACAAGACCTCACATAGTCATATTGATGGAAAAATAAAAAAATTATGGCTCTGGAAAGAAGGGGAGCAAAAAATCAAAATGCAAAGATGAAAATATCACTGGTCTTTAAGTGGTTAAGGGATTAAGGGCCATATTTACTTTTAGCTACAGCATCTGCATGGATAAAGGGCCGAGACCTCAGTTTTTTTTCTTTCTTTTTGAAATTATTGCTATGGCCAAGGAGTGCTGAAATGGATGTGTAATTTTACCAACAATATATATATATATATATATATATATATATATATATATATATATATATATACATATATATATATATATATATATATATATATATATATTGTATATACTGTATATACAGTGGGTACAGAAAGTATTCAGACCCCTTTACATTTTTCACTCTTTGTTTCATTGCAGCCATTTGGTAAATTCAAAAAAGTTCATTTTTTTAACATTGATTTACACTCTGCACCGCATCTTGACTGAAAAAAACAGAAGTGTAGACATGTTTGCAAATTTAATAAAAAAGAAAAAATGAAATATCAAATGGTTATAAGAATTCAGACCCTTTTCTCAGACACTCATATTTAAGTCACATGTTGTCCATTTCCTTGTGATCCTCCTTGAGATGGTGACACTCCTTTATTGGAGTCAAGCTGTGTTTAATAAAACTGATAGGACTTGATTTGGAAAGGCACACACCTGTCTATTAAAGACCTCACAGCTCACAGTTCATGTCAGACCAAAAGAGAATCATGAGGTCAAAGGAACTGGCCAAGGAGCTCAGAATTGTGTGACGGCATAGATCTGGCCAAGGTTACAACAGAATTTCTGCAGTACTCAATGTTCCTACGAGCACAGTGGCCTCCATAATTCTCAAAATGGAAAAAGTTTGGGACCACCGGAAGTCTTCCTAGACCTGGCTGTCCAGCCAAACTGAGCAATTGTGGGAGATGAGCCTTGGTGAGAGAGATAAAGAAGAACCACAAGATCACTGTGTCCGAGCTACAGAGATGCAGTAGGGAGATGGGAGAAAGTCACAAAGTCAACTATCACTGCAGCCCTCCACCAGTCAGACCTTTATGGCAGAGTGGTCAAACAGAAGCCTCTCCTCAGTGCAAGACATATGAAAGCCCACATAGAGTTTGCTAAAAAAAAACACATGAAGGACTCCCAGACTATGAGAAACAAGATTCTCTGGTCTGATGAGATGAAGACAGACCTTTTTGGTGATAATTCTAAGCGCAATCCCAACAGTGAAACATGGTGGTGGCAGCATCATGCTATTGGGGTGTTTTTCAGCTGGAGGGACAGGATGACTGGTTGACATTGAAGGAAACATGAATGCAGCCAAGTCCAGAGATATCCTGGATGAAAACCTCTTCTAGAGTGCTCTGAACCTCAGACTTTGCCAAAGGTTTACCTTCTACCAAGACAATGACCCTAAGCACGTAGCTAAAATAGCAAAGGAGTGGCTTCAGAGCAACTCTGTGACCATTTTTGACTGGCCCAGCCGGAGCCCTGACCTAAATCCAATTGAGCATCTCTGGAGAGACCTGAAAATGGCTGTCCACCAACGTTCATGATCAAGCCTAATGAAATTGGAGAGGATGTGCAAGGAAGAGTGACAGAGGATCCCTAAATCTAGGTGTGAAAAACTTGTTGCATCATTCCAAATAAGACTCATGGCTATACTAGCTCAAAAGGGTGCTTCTACTCAATACTGAGCAAAGGGTCTGAATACTTATGACTAGTGTTGAGCATTCCGATACCGCAAGTATCGGGTATCGGCCAATACTTGCGGTATCGGAATTCCGATACCGAGATCCGGTACTTTTGTGGTATCGGGTATCGGTATCGGATCAATAGGGATGTGTAAAATAAAGAATTAAAATAAAAAATATTGATATGCTCACCTCTCCGGCGGCCCCTGGACATCACGCTGGTAACCGGCTGGCTTCTTTGTTTAAAATGAGCGTGTTTAGGACCTGTGAATGACGTCGCGGCTTCTGATTTATCGCGTGCCGCTCATGTGACCGCCACGCGACCAATCAGAAGCCGCGACGTCATTCTCATTCACTAAACCCCTAATTCTAGGAATTAAGGACCTGCGAATGACGTCACGGCTTCTGATTGGTCGCGTGGCGGTCACATGAGCGGCACGCGACCAATCAGAAGCCGCGACGTCATTCGCAGGTCCTAAACGCGCTCATTTTAAACAAAGAAGCTGGCCGGTTACCAGCGTGATGTCCAGGGGCCGCCGGAGAGGTGAGCATATCAATATTTTTTATTTTAATTCTTTATTTTACACCTCATTATGGATCCCAGGGCCTGAAGGAGAGTTTCCTCTCCTTCAGACCCTGGGAACCATCAGGATACATTCCGATACTTGATGTCCCATTGACTTGTATTGGTATCGGATATCGGTATCGGCGATATCCGATATTTTTCGGGTATCGGCCGATACTAAGGTTGAGCGAAACGGGTCGAAAATATTCAAAAGTCGCCGACTTTTGGCAAGGTTGGGTTTCATGAAACCCGACCCCTATGTGGGGTCGGCCATGAAGTCGGCGATCTTTTGAATCTAGAATCGGAATTCCGATACCGATTCCCGATATGTTTAAGATATCGGGAATTGGTATCGGAATTCAGATTTAAGTGTAAAATAAAGAATTAAAATAAAAAATATCGCAATACTTACCCTCTGACGCGCCCTGGTACTAACCGGGAACTAGCCGCCCATGTGACCGCTCGCGCGACCAATCACAAGCCGCGACGTCACCGAAGGTCCTGGAAGGGCTGATTCTTAGGAAAGAAGGCTGCCGGAAAGAAGCAGGGCGCGTCCGAGGGTGACTATATACCTAATAGGAATATACTCACCCTCGGACGTGCCCTTCTTCTTTCCGGCAGCCTTCCTTCCTAAGAATCAGCCCTTCCAGGACCTTCGGTGACGTTGTGGTGACGTCGCGGCTTGTGATTGGTCCCGCGAGCGGTCACATGGGCGGCCGCGCGGCCAATCACAAGCCGCGACGTCACCGCGACGTCACCGCAAGGTCCTGGAAGGCTGATTCTAAGGAAGGAAGGTTCCCGGTTACTACCAGGGTGCGTCAGAGGGTAAATATTGCGATATTTTTTATTTTAATTCTTTATTTTACACTAAAATATGGATCGCAGGGCCTGAAGGAGAGTTTCCGCTCCTTCAGACCCTGGGAACCATGGAAACCCAATGCACTGCATTGGGTTTCAGGTTTCGGCCGACCCCGACCCCGACTTTTTTATAGGATCGGCCGATTTCACTCGACCCGACTTTTGAAAAATTCGGGTTTAGTGAAACCCGACCCAATCCTATAAAAGTAAAGGTTGCTCAACCCTAGCCGATACTATCCGATACCGATACTTTCAAGTATCGGACGGTATCGCTCAACACTACTTATGACCATGTGATATCTCAGTTTTTCTTTTTTTTTATAAATTTGCAAAAGTTACTAAATTTCAGTTTTTTTAGGGCAAGATGGGGTGCAGAGTGTACATTAACCCCTTCTTGACATGCGCTGGACTAGTACTGCTCTGCGGGAACTGGGTTCCTGCAAATCACAGTACTAGTACGGCGGCACGATCGTGCAGCCTCACAGTGAGCGCCGCGGTGATCACGTGCGGGTGTCAGCTGTATATGACAGCTGACACCCCGCAGCAATGCCCACGATTGGCTCTAGCGCTGATCGTGGGCATTTAACCCCTCTGATGCCGCTGTCAGTAGTGACAGCGACAGAGGGGCATCGCGCAGCGACGGGGGCTCCCTGCGCTCTCCCACCGGAACAAAGCGATGCGATTGCGTTGTTCCGGTGTTCCGGAAGGAGTCCCTGGATCCAAGACGGCCACGGGACTCCGTCCTATGCACAGTGTCAGATCAGCGATCTGATCTAATATAGTGATGTCCCACCCTGGGACAATATTGGAAAGAAAAAAAAAATAGAATAAACAACAAAAAAAAAGAAGAATCCCCAAATAAAGAAAAAAATTCCCAATAAATCCATTTATTTATGTAAATAAAAAAAACAATAAAGTACACATATTTGGTATCACCCTGTCTGTAATGACCCGCTCTATAAACTATCCCACTAGTTAACCCATTCAGTGAACACAGCAAAAAAAAAAGAGGCAAAAAGCAACGCTTTATTATCATACCGGCGAACAAAAAGTGGAATAACACGCGATCAAAAAGATAGATATAAATCAACATGGTACCGCTGAAAACAGCAACTCGTCCCGCAAAAAACAAGACCTCACATGACTCTGTGGGCCAAAATATGGATAAATTATAGCTCTAAAAATGTGGTGATCCAAAAACTATTTTTTGCAATAAAAAAGCATCTTTTAGTGTGTGCCAATCATAAAAATCTGCCAAAAAAGCGCTATAAAAGTAAATCAAACCCCCCTTCATCACCCTCTTAGTTAGAGAAAAATAATAAAAATTTTAAAAATGTATTTATTTCCATTTTCCCATTAGGGTTAGGGCTAGGGTTAGGGCTAGGGTTAGTGTTAGGGCTAGGGTTAGGGCTAGGGTTGGGGTTAGGATTATGGTTGGGGTTAGGGTTAAGGTTAGGGTTGGGGCTAAAGTTAGGGTTGAGGGTAGGTTTCGGGTTGGGGCTAAAGTTAGGGTTGGGGCTAAAGTTAGGGTTGGGGATAATGTTAGGGTTTGGATTACATTTACCATGGGGATTAGGGTTAAGGGTGTGGTTAGGGCTATGGTTGGGGTTAGGGGTATGTTTAGGTTAGGGTTTCAGTTAGAATTGGGGGTTTCCACTGTTTAGGCACATCAGGGGCTCTACAAATGCGACATGGCGTCCGATCTCAATTCCAGAAAATTCTGCGTTGAAAAACTAAAACAGTGCTCCTTCCCTTCCGAGCTTTCCAGTGCGCCCAAATAGGGGTTTACCCCCACATGTGGAGTATCAGCGTACTCAGGACAAGTTGATCTACAAATTTTGTGGTCCATTTTTTCCTGTTATCCTTGGGAAAATACAAACCCGGGGGCTAAAAAATAATTTTTGTGGAAAAAAAAAGGATTTTATATTTTCACGGCTCTGCGTTATAAACTGTAGTGAAACACTTGGGGGTTTAAAGTTCTCACATGTCTTTTGGCAAACTCGAAACATGCATTGCAATTTTTGTGTGTAAGTAAAAGCTTTTTCCAGGCTACTTTTCCATAACGGCCATTTCTATGGAGTGTACGGGTTACTGTGGTTGTATGGAAAAAAAACTCTGATTGTGAACTCCGCAGTTCCTTCAGGGTTACCTTTGGTTTCTTTGCTGCCTCTCTGATTAATGCCCTACTGTCCTGGACTGAGAGTTTTGGTGGGTGACCCTATCTTGGCAGATTTTTGGTGAAACCATGTTGGAGACTGTGATATATTTTTTTTCTTATAACTCAACCATGACTTGTCCTTCTCAATAATTTTGTGCGTCACTTGTTTGGAGATCTCCTTGGTCTTCATGTTGTTATTTAGTTAAAGGTGCCCCTCTTGCTTAACCCCTTCCCGACCTTTGACGCATACGCTGCGTCATGAAAGTCGGTGCCATTCCGACCCATGACGCAGCATATGCGTCATGGAAAGATCGAGTCCCTGCAGGCCGGGTGAAAGGGTTAACTCCCATTTCACCCGATCTGCAGGGACAGGGGGAGTGGTAGTTTAGCCCAGGGGGGGTGGCTTCACCCCCTCGTGGCTACGATCGCTCTGATTGGCTGTTGAAAGTGAAACTGCCAATGAGAGCGATTTGTAATATTTCACCTAAAAAAATGGTGAAATATTACAATCCAGCCATGGCCGATGCTGCAATATCATCGGCCATGGCTGGACACACTAATGTGCACCCACCCCACACCTCCGATCGCCCCCCCCAGCCCCCCGATCTGTGGTCCGCTCCCCTCGGTCCTGTGCTCCGCTCCCCCGTCCTCCTGCCCGCTCCCCCCGTGCTCCAATCACACCCCCCGTGCTCCAAACAAACCCCCCCGCACTCCGATCCCACCCCCCGCACAGCGATCCCCCCCGTGCTCCGATCCACCCGCCCGCACAGCGATCCCCCACTCCGTGCTCCAATCCACCCCCCCGTGTTCCGATCCACCCCCCCAGTGCTCTGACGCCCCCCCCCGTGCCCTGATCTCCCCCCCTTATACTTACCTGGCCTCCCGGGGACCGTCCGTCTTCTTTCCTGGGCACCGCCATCTTCCAAAATGGCGGGCGCATGTGCAGTGCGCCCGCCGAATCTGCCGGCCGGCAGATTCGTTCCAGAGTGAATTTTGATCACTGAGATAGGTTATATCTCAGTGATCAAAATAAAAAAAAAAAGTAAATGACCCCCCCCCCTTTGTCACCCCCATAGGTAGGGACAATAAAAAAAATATTTTTTTTTTCCACTAAGGTTGGGGTAAGAACTAGGGTTAGGGTTAGGGGTAGGGTTAGGGGTGGGGTTAGGGTTAGGGGTAGGGTTAGGGGTAGGGTTAGGGGTAGGGGTAGGGTTAGGGGTAGGGTTAGGGGTAGGGTTAGGAATGTGCACACATATTCTGGTCCTCTGCGGATTTTTCCGCTGCGGATTTGATAAATCCGCAGTGCTAAACCGCTGCGGATTTATGGCGGATTTACCATGTTTTTTCTGCGCATTTCAATGCGGTTTTACAACAGCGATTTTCTATTTGAGCAGTTGTAAAACCGCTGCGGAATCCGCAGAAAGAAGTGACATGCTGCGGAATGTAAACCGCTGCGTTTCCGTGCAGTTTTTCTGCAGCATGTGTACAGCGATTTTTGTTTTCCATAGGTTTGCATTGAACTGTAAACTCATGGGAAACTGCTGCGGATCTGCAGCGTTTTCCGCAGCGTGTGCACATACCTTTAGAATTAGGCTATGTGCACACGGTGCAGATTTGGCTGCGGATCCGCAGCAGTGTTCCATCAGGTTTACAGTACCATGTAAACATATGGAAAGCCAAATCCGCTGTGCCCATGGTGCGGAAAATACCGCACGGGAACGCTGCGTTGTATTTTCCGCAGCATGTCAATTCTTTGTGCGGATTCCGCAGCGTTTTACACCTGTTCCTCAATAGGAATCCGCAGGTGAAATCCGGACAAAAAACACTGGCAATCCGCGGTAAATCCGCAGGTAAAACGCAGTGCCTTTTACCCGCGGATTTTTCAAAAATGGTGCTGAAAAATCTCATACGAATCCGCAACGTTGGCACATAGCCTTAGGGCTAGGGTTGGGTTGGAATTAGGGTTGTGGTTAGGGTTAGGGGTGTGTTGGGGTTACGGGTGTGTTGGGGTTAGGGTTGTGATTAGGGTTACGGCTACAGTTGGGATAAGGGTTAGGGGTGTGTTGGAGTTAGAATTGAGGGGTTTCCACTGTTTAGGCACATCAGGGGGTCTCCAAACGCAACATGGCGCCACCATTGATTCCAGCCAATCTTGTATTCAAAAAGTCATATGGTGCTCCCTCACTTCCGAGCCCCGACGTGCACCCAAACAGTGGTTTACCCCCACATATGGGGTACCAGCATACTCAGGACAAACTGCGCAACAATTACTGGGGTCCAATTTCTCCTGTTACCCTTGTGAAAATAAAGAAATGCTTGCTAAAACATCATTTTTGAGGAAAGAAAAATGATTTTTTATTTTCTCGGCTCTACGTTGTAAACGTCTGTGAAGCACTTGGGGGTTCAAAGTGCTCACCACATATCTAGATAAGTTCCTTGGGGGGTCTAGTTTCTAAAATGGGGTCACTTGTGGGGGGTTTCTACTGTTTAGGCACACCAGGGGCTCTGCAAACGCAATGTGATGCCCGCAGACCATTCCATCAAAGTCTGCATTTCAAAAGTCACTACTTCCCTTCTGAGCCCCGACGTGTGCCCAAACAGTGGTTTACCCCCACACATGGGGTATCAGCGTACTCAGGAGAAACTGGACAACAACTTTTGGGGTCCAATTTCTCCTGCAACCCTTGGGAAAATAAAAAATTCTGGGCTAAATAATTATTTTTGAGGAAAGAAAACGTATTTATTATTTTCACGGCTCTGGGTTCAAAGTGCTCACCACACATCTAGATAAGTTCCTTTCGGGGTCTAGTTTCCAAAATGGGGTCACTTGTGGGGGGTTTCTACTGTTTAGGCACATCAGGGGCTCTGCAAACGCAACGTGACGCCCGCAGAGCATTCCATCAAAGTCTGCATTTCAAAACTTCACTACTTCAATTCCGAGCCCCGGCATGTGCCCAAACAGTGGTTTACCCCCACATATGGGGTATCACCGTACTCAGGAGAAACTGGACAACAAATATTGGGGTCAAATTTCTCCTGTTACCCTTGGGAAAATTAAAAAATTCTGGGCTAAATAATTATTTTTGAGGAAAGAAAACGTATTTATTATTTTCACGGCTCTGCATTATAAACTTCTGTGAAGCACTTGGGGGTTCAAAGTGCTCACCACACATCTAGACAAGTTCCTTTCGGGGGCTAGTTTCCAAAATGGGGTCACTTGTGGGGGTTTCTACTGTTAAGCCACATCAGGGGCTCTGCAAACGCAACGTGACGCCCACAGAGCATTCCATCAAAGTCTGCATTTCAAAATGTCACTACTTCACTTCCGAGCCCCGGCATGTGCCCAAACAGTGGTTTACCCCCAAATATGGGGTATCAGCGTACTCAGGAGAAACTGGACAACAACTTTTGGGGTCAAATTTCTCCTGTTACCCTTTGTAAAATAAAAAATTGCAGGCTAAAAGATCATTTTTGAGAAAATAATATTTTTTTTTATTTTCATGGCTCTGCGTTATAAACTTCTGTGAAGCACGTGGGGGTTCAAAGTCCTCACCACACATCTAGATTAGTTCCTTTGGGGGTCTAGTTTCCAAAATGGGGTCATTTCTGGGGGATCTCCAATGTTTAGGCACACAGGGGCTCTCCAAATGTGACATGGTGTCCGCTAATGATTGGAGCTAATTTTCCATTTAAAAAGCCAAATGGCGTGCCATCCCTTCCGAGCCCTGCCGGGCGCCCAAACAGTGGTTTACCCCCACATATGGGGTATCAGCGTACTCAGGACAAACTGGACAACAATATTTGGGGTCCAATTTCTCCTATTATCCTTGGCAAAATAGGAAATTCCAGGCTAAAAAATCATTTTTGAGGAAAGAAAAATTATTTTTTTATTTTCATGGCTCTGCGTTATAAACTTCTGTGAAGCACCTGGGGGTTTAAAGTGCTCAATATGCATCTAGATAAGTTCCTTGGGGGGTCTAGTTTCCAAAATGGGGTCACTTGTGGGGGAGCTCCAATGCATAGGCACACAGGGGCTCTCCAAACGCGACATGGTGTCCGCTAACAATTGGAGCTAATTTTCCATTCAAAAAGTCAAATGGCGCGCCTTCCCTTCCGAGCCCTGCCGTGTGCCCAAACAGTGGTTTACCCCCACATATGAGGTATCGGCGTACTCGGGAGAAATTGCCCAACACATTTTATGATCCATTTTATCCTACTGCCCATGTGAAAATGAAAAAATTGAGGCGAAAAGAATTTTTTTGTAAAAAAAAGTACTTTTTCATTTTTACAGATCAATTTGTGAAGCACCTGAGGGTTTAAAGTGCTTACTAGGCATCTAAATAAGTTCCTTGGGGGGTCTAGTTTCCAAAATGGGGTCACTTGTGGGGGAGCGCCAATGTTTAGGCACACAGGAGCTCTCCAAACGCGACATGGTGTCCGCTAACGATGGAAATAATTTTTCATTCAAAAAGTCAAATGGCGCTCCTTCCCTTCCGAGCCTTACCATGTGCCCAAACAGTGGTTTACCCCCACATATCAGTTATCAGCGTACTCAGGACAAATTGCACAACAACTTTCGTGGTTCAGTTTCTCCTTTTACCATTGGGAAAATAAAAAAAATTGTTGCTAAAAGATAATTTTTGTGACTAAAAAGTTAAATGTTCATTTTTTCCTTCCATGTTGCTTCTGCTGCTGTGAAGCACCTGAAGGGTTAATAAACTTCTTGAATGTGGTTTTGAGTACCTACAGGGGTGCAGTTTTTAGAATGGTGTCACTTTTGGGTATTTTCAGCCATATAGACCCCTCAAACTGACTTCAAATGTGAGGTGGTCCCTAAAAAAAATGGTTTTGTAAATTTCGTTGTAAAAATGACAAATCGCTGGTCAAATTTTAACCCTTATAACTTCCTAACAAAAAAAAATTTTGTTTCCAAAATTGTGCTGATGTAAAGTAAACATGTGGGAAATGTTATTTATTAACTATTTTGTGTCACATATCTCTCTGATTTAACAGTATAAAAATTCAAAATGTGAAAATTGCGAAATTTTCAAAATTTTCGCCAAATTTCCGTTTTTATCACAAATAAACGCAGAATTTTTTGACCTAAATTTACCACTAACATGAAGCCCAATATGTCACGAAAAAACAATCTCAGAACCGCTAGGATCCGTTGAAGCGTTCCTGAGTTATTACCTCATAAATTGACACTGGTCAGAATTGCAAAAAACGGCAAGGTCTTTAAGGTCAAAATAGGCTGGGTCATGAAGGGGTTAATAGTGTTGCAGACCACGTGGCCTTTCAAAAAAGGTATGAATGTAGTGACAGACCATGTGACATTCAGATTACACACAGGTGGACTTACTTTCTCTAAGCATGTGACTTATGAAGGTAATTGCTTGCACCGGAACTTTTTGAGGGCTTCATAGCAAAAGGGATAGAAATATCTATATATATATATATATATATATATATACATATATATATATATATATATACAGTACAGACCAAAAGTTTGGACACCCCTTCTCATTTGAAAATTTTTCTGTATTTAAGTATTTAATACCACATGTTAATTCATAGTCTTGATGCCTTCAGTGTGAATGTACAATTTTCATAGTCATGAAAATAGAGAAAAAACTTTAAATGAGGAGGTGTGTCCAAACTTTTGGTCTGTACTGTATATGCACAAGACAATTTTTAGTTATTTGGTCACATATTTAATTTATACCTATATATTTTCTCTCTTCATCAACTTAGACTATTTAGTGCTGATGCATCACACACAAATTGGTTTCTAAAATATTTAAACGCAAGTAATGTAACAAAATACCGTATATACTCGAGTATAAGCCGAGATTTTCAGCCCAAAATTTTGGGCTGAAAGTGCCCCTCTCGACTTATACTCGAGTCACGGTAGCGGTGGGGTCGGCGGGTGAGGGGGAGAGGGCGCTGAGGCATACTCACCTAGTCCCGGCGATCCTGGCGCTCCCCCTGCCATCCCACGGTCTTCGGTGCTGCAGTTCTTCCACTGTTCAGCGGTCACGTGGAACCGCTCATTAGAGAAATGAATAGGCGGCTCCACCTCCCATAGGGGTGGAACCGCCTATTCATTTCTCTAATCAGCAGTGCCGGTGACTGAACAGTGGAAGAACTGCACACAGCACTATATGGCAGCTATGGGGCAGTACTGAATGGCACACAGCACTATATGGCAGCTATGGGGCAGTACTGAATGGCACACAGCACTATATGGCAGCTATGGGGCAGTACTGAACGGCACACAGCACTATATGGCAGCTATGGGGCAATACTGAATGGCACACAGCAGTATATGGCAGCTATGGGGCAGTACTGAATGGCACACAGCACTATATGGCAGCTATGGGGCAGTACTGAACGGCACACAGCAGTATATGGCAGCTATGGGGCAGTACTGAACGGCACACAGCACTATATGGCAGCTATGGGGCAATACTGAACGGCGCAGAGCATTATATTGCAGCTATGGGGCAATACTAAACTGCGCAGAGCACTATATGGCAGCTATGGGGCAATAATGAACGGTGCAGAGCACTATATGGCACAGCTTTATATGGCACATCTATGGGGCAATGATGAACGGTGCAGATCACTATATGGCACAGCTTTATATGGCACATCTATGGGGCAATAATGAACAGTATGGAGCATTATATATGGCACAGCTTTATATGGAGCATCTTATGGGGCAATAATGAACGGTATGGAGCATCTATTTTTATTTTTGAAATTTACCAGTAGCTGCTGCATTTCCTACCCTAGGCTTATACTCGAGTCAATAAGTTTTCCCAGTTTTTTGTGGCAAAATTAGGGGGGTCGGCTTATACTCGGGTCGGCTTATACTCGAGTATATACGGTAGTTAAAAAGTCATGGCAGGTGAATACTTTCGCAAACCCCTGTGTTTACAGTATATTTGGAAATAAAAAAGACTAGTACCGCTGTCTTAGAATGAAACTCTGCTAGTTAATTATACAATGAGAAAAAATACTTTTTCTTGATTGTACTTTTTTTCTTTAAGAAAATTTTACTTTATGGCATTCTTGCATTATAGCATGAGCAATGAAGATAATATCTGTGGTGGTCGGAATTAGGCCACAGAACTCCAATTTCAGATATGGATATGTCATTTTACAAGCTGATTTTATTCTCTAATGTCTATTGCAACAATTATATTATGCCATGAAAATAATTTAATGAGTACAGAAATGTATTTTTGATGAAAATAGGCAATTTTATTTTTCCTAAATCTTCTATTGTAATTTAAAACTGCTGCATAAAAGGGATTCCAATCAAGGAAGGAAGAGTTTTATAATTGCTTCAAAGACCATTCTGTGAATGACAGAATAATTAACAGGTAGAAAAGTATTAGATG
Organism: Ranitomeya imitator; assembly: GCF_032444005.1. NCBI lineage: Eukaryota > Metazoa > Chordata > Amphibia > Anura > Dendrobatidae > Ranitomeya > Ranitomeya imitator. The sequence continues at coordinate 616,820,350 of NC_091283.1, read as the reverse complement.
GATATTATATGCAATATATAACTGGCAAAAATAGAAAAAATATATATTTAAATGGTGTGAAAAAAAAGTAAAAACAAAATATATACAGCTCTGTAATGTTTTCCTTTCTGGGGATGAATGAAAATCAGGCTTACAAAATGAGTTTTTGAAAAAGTTTATAAAAAAGGCAACTACAGTTAGGTCCATATATATTTGGACAGAGACAACATTTTTCTAATTTTGGTTATAGACATTACCACAATGAATTTTAAACAAAACAATTCATATGTAGTTGAAGTTCAGACTTTCAGCTTTCATTTGAGGGTATACACATTAAAATTGGATGAAGGGTTTAGGAGTTTCAGCTCCTTAACATGTGCCACCCTGTTTTTAACCCCTTAATCCCATATGATGTACTATCCTGTCAAGGTGACCTGGGACTTAATTCCAAGTGATGGGATAATACACGTCATATGTGATCGGCCGCGCTCACCGGGGGAGCACGGCCGAGTGTCAGCTGACATCCGGCACTATGTGCCAGGAGCGGTCATGGACCGCTCCCAGCACACCACGATCAAACATGATCGCAGTGTTCTGGGGGCATAGAGAAGCATCGCGCAGGGAGGGGGCTCCCTGCGTTCTTCCCTGAGACAATCGGTACAAGGCGATGTGCTCACCTTGTACCGAGCGTCTCCTCCCTGCAGGCCCCGGATCCAAAATGGCCGCAGGGCGACTTCCAGGTCCTGCAGGGACTACTTCCGGGTCCAGAGCAGGCACTGGTAAGCAAGGAGCAAGGCTTGCCAGATCGTTGATCTGACACAGTGCTCTGCAAAGTGCCAGATGAGCGATCTGTCACTATACAGTGATGTCCCCCCTGGGACAAAGTCAAAAAGTAAAAAAATATTTTTTAGATGTGTAAATAAAAAAAAAAAATATATATATATATATATATATATCTATAATATAACGCTGGGAGCGTCACTCTGTCTGAAGCCTTTATAGACTGCGCAGGCGCAAGCGCCGGCGCAGTCTGGCCCCCACAGAGTGACGCTCCCAGGAGATCGCGGTATGCGTAAGCACTGAACGCATACCGCAATCTCCACCGGAGAGTCAGGGACCGTGGACGCGCCAGGAGGGAGGGTAAGTATATTCACCTGTCCTCCGTTCCAGCGCTGCGTGTGGCTCCGTCTCCCGCCTCCTCTGCTGTGACAGAGTCCAGTCACAGGCAGAGGAGCCGGAGTGTGTGTTTAAGAAAATGGCGCCGGAAAGCGCGGACTGCGCAGGCGCCGATTCCTGCTGCCGGAATCGGCGCCTGCGCAGTTCGCGCTTTCCGGCGCCATTTTCTTGAAGACACACTCCGGCTCCACTGCAGGTGTGTCTTCAAGAAAATGGCGCCGGAGAGCGCGGTCTGCGCAGGCACCGATTCCGGCAGCCGGAATCGGCGCCTGCGCAGTCCGCGCTCTCCGGCGCCATTTTCTTGAAGACACACCTGCAGTGGAGCCGGACGATAGGGGAGTATGGTATTTTTTTTTTTTTTTATATGGCAGCAGCATACGGGGGCAGACACACTGGAGCGTCTTATGGGGGGCATATAATACAATAGTGGCGCAGGATGGGAGCAGCACATGACAGAACGGGCGCAGGATGGCAGCAGGATGGGAGCAGCACATGACAGAACGGGCGCAGGATGGCAGCAGCGCATGACAGAACGGGCGCAGGATGGCAGCAGCACATGACAGAACGGGCGCAGGATGGCAGCAACACATGACAGAACGGGCGCAGGATGGCAGCAGCGCATGACAGAACGGGCGCAGGATGGCAGCAGCACATGACAGAACGGGCGCAGGATGGCAGCAGCGCATGACAGAACGGGCGCAGGATGGCAGCAGCGCATGACAGAACGGGCGCAGGATGGCAGCAGCACATGACAGAACGGGCGCAGGATGGCAGCAGCACATGACAGCACGGGCGCAGGATGGCAGCAGCACATGACAGAACGGGCGCAGGATGGCAGCAGCACATGACAGAACGGGCGCAGGATGGCAGCAGCACATGACAGAACGGGCGCAGGATGGCAGCAGCGCATGACAGAACGGGCGCAGGATGGCAGCAGCGCATGACAGAACGGGCGCAGGATGGCAGCAGCACATGACAGAACGGGCGCAGGATGGCAGCAGCACATGACAGAACGGACGCAGGATGGCAGCAGCGCATGACATAACGGGTGCAGGATGGCAGCAGGATGGGAGCAGCACATGACAGAACGGGCGCAGGATGGCAGCAGCGGATGACAGAACGGGCGCAGGATGGCAGCAGCACATGACAGAACGGGCGCAGGATGGCAGCAGCACATGACAGAACGGGCGCAGGATGGCAGCAGCACATGACAGAACGGGCGCAGGATGGCAGCAGCGCATGACAGAACGGGCGCAGGATGGCAGCAGCGCATGACAGAACGGGCGCATGATGGCAGCAGCACATGACAGAACGGGCGCAGGATGGCAGCAGCACATGACAGAACGGGCGCAGGATGGCAGCAGCACATGATGGAGACCATATACCAATATATAGTAGAACGGGTTCAATAGCTAATATATATATATATATATATATATATATATATATATATATTTCCCATAAATACAATTCTTTATTTAAATAAAAAAAAACAATAAAAGTACACATATTTATTATCGCCGCATCCATAATGACCCGACCCATATGACTGTCTCACGAGTTAACCCCTTCAGTAAACACCATAAAAACAACAACAACAAAAAAAAGAGGCAAAAAACAACGCTTTATTATCATACCACCGAACAAAAAGTGGAATAGCACGCGATCAAAAAGATGGATATAAATAACCGTGGTACCGCTGAAAATGTCATCTTGTCCCACAAAAATCGAGCTGCCATACAGCATCATCAGCTAAAAAGTTAAAAAGTTACAGTCCTCAGAATAAAGCGATGCAAAAATAATTATTTTTTCCAAAATAGTTTTTATCTTATAAAAGCGCTAAAACATAAAAAATGATATAAGTGAGGTATCGCTGTAAACGTACTGACCCGAAGAATAAAACTGCTTTATCCATTTTACCAATTGTGGAACGATATAAACGCCCCCCCCAAAAAAAAAATAAATTCATGTATAGCTGGTTTTTGGTCATTCTGCCTCACAAAAATCGGAATAAAAAGCGATCAAAAAAAGTCACATGCCCGAAAATGTTACTAATAAAAACGGTAACTTGTCCCGCAAAAAACAAGACCTCACATGACTCTGTGGACCAAAATATGGAAAAATTATAGGTCTCAAAATGTGGTAACGCAAAAAATATTTTTTTGCAATAAAAAGCATCTTTTAGTGTGTGACGGCTGCCAATCATAAAAATCCACTAGAAAACCCGCTATAAAAGTAAATCAAACCCCCCCTTCATCACCCCCTTAGTTATTGAAACATGAATTTGTAAAAATGTTTTTATTTCCATTTTCCCATTAGGGTTAGGGCTAGGGTTAGGGCTGTGGTTAGGGCTAGGGTTAGGGTTGGGGCTAGGGTTACGGTTGGGGCTAGGGTTGGGGATAAAGTTAGGGTGAGGGTTGGGGCTAAAGTTAGGGTTGAAGCTAAAGTTAGGGTTGGCGCTAAAGTTAGGGTTAGTGTTGGGGCTAAAGTTTGGGTTGGGGCTAAAGTTAGGGTTAGGGTTTTGATTACATTTACTGTTTTGACTAGGGTTATGGGTGTGTCAGGGTTAGGGGTGTGGTTAGGCTTATGGTTGGGATTAGGGTTAGGGGTGTGTTGGGGTTAGGGTTTCAGTTAGAATTGGGGGTTTCCACTGTTTAGGCACATCAGGGGCTCTCCAAACGTGACGTGGTGTCCGATCTCAATTCCAGCCAATTCTGCATTGAAAAAGTAAAACAGTGGTCCTTCCCTTCCGAGCTCTCCCATGCGCCCAAAAAGGGGTTTACCCCCAATATATGGGGTATCAGCATACTCAGGACAAATTGGACAACAACTATTGGGGTCCAATTTCTCTTGTTACCCTTGGGAAAATAAAAATTTGGGGGGCTAAACAAACATTTTTGTGGGAAAAAAATAATTTTTATTTTCACGACTCTGCTTTATAAACTGTAGTGAAACACTTGGGGGTTCAAAGCTGTCAAAACATATCTAGATAAGTTCCTTGGGGGTTCTAGTTTCCAATATGGGGTCACTTGTGGGGGGTTTCTACTGTTTAGGTACATCAGGGGCTCTGCAAAAGCAACGTGACGCCTGCAGACCAATCCATCTAAGTCTGCATTCCAAACGGCGCTCCTTTCCTTCTGAGCTCTGCCGTGTGCCCAAACAGGGGTTCTCCCCCACATATGGAGTATCAGCGTACTCAGGACAAATTGGACAACAACTTTTGGGGTCCAATATCTCTTGTTACTAGGGTTGAGCTAAACGGATCGGTCATTTTCATAAGTCGCCGACTTTTGGCAAAGTCGGGTTTCATGAAACCTGACCCAATCCCTGTGTGGGGTCGGCCACACGGTCGGCGATCTTCGCTCCAAAGTTGCGTTTCATATGACGCGTTCAGCGCCATTTCTCAGCCAATGAAGGAGGATGCAGAGTGTGGGCAGTGTGATGACATAGTTCTCGGTCCCCACCATCTTAGAGAAGGGCATGGCAGTTATTGGCTTGCTTTCTGCGGCATCACAGGGGCTATAAAGGGGCGTGCATGCTGACCGCCATCTTACTGCTACTGATCTGAGCATAGGGAGAGGTTGCTGCCGCTTCATCAGAAGCAGGGATAGCATTAGGGAGGGAATATAAATCCCCAAACCGCTTGTGCTGTAGCGATTTCCACTGTCCAACACCACCTTTTCCTTGCAGGGACAGTGGAGGCTAGATTTCTGTGCATCAGCTCTGTAGCTTATTAGGCTGCCTTATAAGGCTCCCTGATAGCTGCATTGATGTTTGTACGCCACTGTGCAAACCAACTGCTTTTTTCAAAGCACAGATCTTGTTGCTCCTTCCTTTCTGCACAGCTATCTTGTTTGTTTGTCCACACTTTTGTGTGCAGTAGTCCTTTTTATTGCTGCCTGCCATACTTTTCTGAGATTACTGTAGGGAGATAGTAATTGTAGTACAGTCCCTTTTTCTCTCTCTCTCTCATATATATATATATATATATATATATATATATATATATATATCTTCAAGCCACTTTTTGCCCCTGAAACTGTGTAGTGTGAAACAGTGGGCCTGTATTTTTCTGCACTGTCCCACACCTAAAAAGGGAGATTTATATTGCCAATCAGTGCATCTGTGCCAGTCCAGTCTGTGTTAGGCTGGTTTCACATTGGCGTTTTTTGGGGTGCGTTTTTGCGGTAAAAATGCAAAAAAACGCATGGTGAAAAAACGCATGTAAACGCTGCGTTTTTTTGACACATGCGTTTTTGCATGTGGTGAAAAAAACGCGGCGTTTTGACGCGTTTACATGCGTTTTTACATGCGTTTGCGTTTTTTAAACGCATGCTGAGAAATGTGTGACAGCTGCCAATCATCACAATAAAGTAAAAATCCCACTATAAACAGAAATAGTTAGGGTTAGGGGTAGGGATCATAACCCTAACCCTAAAGGGATCCTACCCCTAACCCTAACCCTAAGGGATCCTAACCCTAACCCTAACCCTAAGGGATCCTAACCCTAACCCTACCCCTAACCCTACCCCTAACCCTACCCCAAACCCTTACCCTAAGGGATCCTAACCCTACCCCTAACCATAAAGGGATTAGGGTTAGGATCCCTTAGGGTTAGGGGTAGGGTTAGGGTTAAGGGTAGGGTTAGGGTTAGGATCCCTTAGGGTTAGGGTTAGGGTTAGGGTTAGGATCCCTTAGGGTTAGGGGTAGGGTTAGGGGTAGGGTTAGGTTCCCTTTATCACCTTTATGTTGGGAGGTGGCATATCAGTGTGTTTTCTGGTTTTTTAATAAAAAAACGCATGCGTTTTTTACCGCAAAAAATGCATGCACCAAAAAACGCATGCGTCCCCATTGACTCCAATGTATTTTTTGACCCCAAAAAAATGCATGAAAACGCATGCGTTTTTTTTGGGTCCAAAAAACGCTTCTAGAAATACTACAAGTAGCATTTCAGAAAATGAACGCATGCAGTAAAAAAACGCATGCGTCAAAAAACGCGACCAAACGCGTACACAAAAAAACGCATGCGTTTTCAATGTTAAATATAGGGAAAAAAAACGCATGCGTTTTTTTTTAAAAAAAGCGCTGCAGACAAAAACGCAAGTGTGAAACCACCCTTATCTGTCTGTCATTTTCTGCCACAGAAACAATACTGTAAAACAGTGGGCCAGATTTATTCACTAGTCTTCCATAAAAAAAAAGAAGGGGAGATTAATATTGGCAAATCTGTGCATCTGTGCCAGTCCAGTCTGTGTTACCTGTCAGTCATTCTCTGCCACAGAAACTATACTGTAAAACAGTGGGCCAGATTTATTCACTAGTCTCCCATAAACATAAAGAAGGGGAGATTAATATTGGCACATCTGTGCATCTGTGCCAGTCCAGTCTGTGTTACCTGTCAGTCATTTTCTGCCACAGAAACTATACTGTAAAACAGTGGGCCAGATTTATTCACTAGTCTCCCTAAAAAAAGAAGGGGAGATTATTATTTCCAGTGTGTGCATCTGCGTCAGTCCTGTTAGTGGCATATCTGTCAGCCACTGTCTGCCACTGAAGCTGTGTACTGTAATACAGTGGGCCTGATTTTCCCTGCAGTTTCACACACCTATAAAGGGAGATTTAAATTCACAACAAGTTTGCGTCCACCTTGTAACTGGTTTTACAGTACCAAATACTGTTTGTTAGTTTGGTTACATATTTCCAAGAATGAGGAAGTCGGGTGGAAGAGGTCGTGGCCGTGGGCGGTCATTGCCAGCTGGTAATGATGGTAGTGGTGGTGGAGCATCAGGTGGTCGTGGGAAAAGCAATATAGCACCTAAGTCTCGAGTTGTTCAGCCACCGTCATCGTCTGGCTACACAAGACCTCGAACGCTCCCTTTTCTGGGAGTAGGAAAACCGCTTTTAAAGCCAGAGCAACAGGAACAAGTTTTGGCTTTCCTTGCTGACTCTGCCTTTAGCTCTTTTGCCTCCTCTTCGGAAAGTGCAAAATGTAAAAGCAGCGCGTCGTCAGTGGATGTTCCCGGTCAGGGACAAGTCGCTTCCTTGTGTTCTTCACCCAGAACAACAGAGAAGGATGTGTCAGGCGACACAACGGGTTACTCTATGGAGCTCTTTACACATACCGTGCCTGGGTTAGAAAGGGAAATTGTTAACAGGCCATGCCCATTACAAGATGAATCGGACATGGAGTGCACAGATGCACAGCCACAGCCAGATTATTATGCTGTTCCTTTGACTCAGATCACAACATTGCCCTCGCAGTGTACTGATCCAGAATCTGACCCTGATGAGACTATGGAGCCCCGTCACGAACGCTATAGCACCGGCTTACATGGTGACACAGAGAAAGGTGCACAGGACATAGAAGAGGAGGTCATAGATGACCCAGTTGTTGACCCCGATTGGCAGCCATTGGGGGAACAGGGTGCAGCCGGCAGTAGCTCTGAAGCGGAGGAGGAGGAGCCGCAGCAGGCATCAACATCGCAACAGGATTCATCTGGCAGGCCTGTATCTGGCCAAAAACGTGTGGCAAAACCAAAAACAGTTGTAGGACAGCATGGCCATCTGGTTAAAGTAGCTCAGTGTGCAATGCCTGAAAAGGTATCCGATAGTAGGAAGAGTGCAGTCTGGCATTTTTTTAACCAAGATCCAAATGATCAGTGCAAAGTCATCTGTAAGAAATGCTCAAGGACCTTCAGCAGAGGTCAGAATGTTAAAAATCTAAATACAAATTGCGTGCGTAGACATTTAACCACCATGCACTTGCAAGCCTGGACTAACTACCAAATGTCCCTTAACATTGTTGCACCCTCTCACAATGAAGCTAGTCAGCAACGCTACATCCCTTCCCTCACTGTAAGCCCACCATTTACCACAACACCTGCAGCAAATGTGGAGGTTTCGTCGCAAGGCCAAAGCAGTCAGGGAATCACCAGGTTCTTGGTAGGAAACACTGTATGTAGGCCAACAGCAAGAATACCATCACCAACCCTCTCTCAGTCTGCCATGTCCACCGGCACCCCCGCTAGTTCCACCATATGCAGCTCTCCAGTCCAGCTCACCCTACAAGAGACTCATTAGGAAAAGGAAGTACTCATCCTCTCATCCGCGTACACAGGGTTTGAACGCCCACATTGCTAGACTAATATCGTTAGAGATGATGTCCTACCAGTTAGTTGAAAGTGAAGCTTTGAAAACCCTGATGGGCTACGCTGTACCATGCTACGAGCTACCCAGTCGACATTTCTTTTCGAGAAAAGCCATCCAAGCCCTCCACCAGCATGTAAAAGACCGCATTGTCCATGCACTCAAGCAATCTGTGAGTAGAAAGTTGCACTTGACAACAGATGCATGGACCACAGGGTCCACAGGGGACAGCAATATTGGGACAGTTCTGCCTAGCCCACGGTCTAGGAAAACAGTTGGCTGTAGGCGTTCGCCCCCCCCTCTCCTCATCATCCAGCAGAAGCGAAAGCTCATCCACAGACCGCAGTCACACGACCACTCCATCCACAGCTGCCACTGTTGCACACGAGGTGTCCCATTATGGAACAGCTAGTGGCAAGCGTCAGCAGGCTGTATTGGCAATGAAGTGTTTGGGCGACAACAGACACACCGCGGAAGTTCTGTCCAAGTTCTTGCAGCAAGAAACTCAGTCATGGCTGGGCAGTGTACATCTTGAGGCCGGCAAGGTAGTGAGTGATAATGGAAGGAATTTCATGGCTGCCATAGCCCTTTCACAACTGAAACATTCCTTGCCTGGCTCACACCTTAAACCTGGTGGTGCAGTGCTTCCTGAAAAATTATCCGGGGTTACCCGACCTGCTCCTGAAGGTGCGCAGACTTTGCTCGCACATCTGCCATTCGCCCGTACACTCCAGCCGTATGCAGAACCATCAGCGATCTTTGAACCTTCCCCAGCATTGCCTAATTATCGACGTTGCAACAAGGTGGAACTCCACACTGCACATGCTTCAGAGACTGTGCGAACAGTGGTGTGCTGTTATATATTTGTGGGAGGATACACATACACGGGCAGGCAGTTGGATGGCAGACATGGAGTTGTCAGGTGTGCAGTGGTCAAAGCTACAAGACCTGTGTCAAGTCCTTCAATGTTTTGAGGAATGCACATGGCTGGTTAGTGCAGACAACGCCATAATAAGCATGAGCATGAGCATCCCCCTAATGCGTCTGCTGATGAAAAAATTGACGCACAAAAAGGAGCAGGCGTCTGCAGCCGAGGACAAGGGAAGCCTTGATGACAGTCAGCCATTGTCTGGTCAGGGAAGTCTACTTTATGTTTTAGGTCATTGTCTGTTATGACCTGGTGGTTAGGAGCACCCGACCTGATAGTTAAACTCATACAGGACGAGCTCTGGGATGTGGGAGCTCTGCTGACCGCAAGCCCTAATCCTATCGCACACACTAAAAATAGCCGTGGAGCGCTCCTGACGCTCCCTAGGCGCCTCGTCACAGCCTCAGAGCTAGCTAGCCCTAGAGAAGAAAATAAAGCCTAACTTGCCTCAGAGAAATTCCCCAAAGGAATAGGCAGCCCCCCACATATAATGACTGTGAGTAAAGATGAAAGTCACAAACGCAGAAATGAAATAGGTTTCAGCAAAGGGAGGCCAGACTTACTAAATAGACAGAGGATAGGAAAGGAATCTTTGCGGTCAGCACAAAAACCTACAAAAGACCACGCAGAGTGTGCAAAAGGGTCCTCCGCACCGACTAACGGTGCGGGGGGTGCCACTCTGCATCCCAGAGCTTCCAGCTAGCAAGACAAAATCAGGATAACCAGCTGGACAAAGAAACAATGAGCAAAAATAACAATAAGGAACTTAGCTTCTGCAGGAGAAGACAGGTCACCAGGCAGATCCAGGAGCGAACTGAACCAATGCTAAAACATTGACAGCTGGCATGGAGTAACGATCTGAGTGGAGTTAAATATAGAAGCCAACCAAAGGATAACCCACGTCACCTGTGTAAGGAACCTCAGAAGCAGCAGCTTCACTCACAGCCACCAGAGGGAACCCATAGACAGAACTCGCCGAAGTACCATTTACGACCACAGGAGGGACTTCGACAACAGAATTCACAACAATTGTCCATCTGTAGTATGAAACGACGACTAATCAGTTTGGCTGGATCTGAGCACACAGTATGGCTCCGAATACCTCAGATTTAATTCGACTGCTTCTCTCCTGTGTCATATCTACTATATAATTGTCTAAGGGTCACTTCCGTCTTTCTGGCTGGCTGTCCTTCTGTCTGTCACGGATATTCATTGGTTGCGGCCTATGTCTGTCATGGAATCCAAGTCGCTGATTGGTCTCGCCAGCTGCCTGCCATGGCTGCCGCGACCAATCAGCGACGGCCACAGTCCGATTAGTCCCTCCCTTGCAGTCAGTGCCCGGCGCCGGTCCATACTCCCCGCAGTCACCGCTCACACAGTGTTAATGCCAGCGGTAATGTACCGCGTTATGCCGCGGGTAACTCACTCCGTTACCACCGCTATTAATCCTGTGTGACCAAGTTTTTACTATAGATGCTGCCTATGCCAAGGATCGTATGGGAGAAGGACCTGCCATGACGTCCCGGTCATGTGACCACGACGTCATCACAGGCCCTGCGCGAGAACGACCTGCCATGACGTCACGGTCATGTGACCGCAACGTCATCACAGGTCCTGCGCTCCTGCATGAGAAGGATCTGCCATGACATCAAGGTCATGTGACCGAACTACAAGGGGCCCTTGGAAGGTGAGTATATGTTTAATTTTTATTTTTTAACCTGTGACATACGTGGCTGGGCAATATACTACGTAGCTGGGCAATATACTATGTGACTGGCCAATATACTACGTGGCTGGGCAATATACTACGTGGCTCTGTGCTGTATACTACGTCACTGGGCAATATACTACGTGGCTGGGCAATATCCTATGTGGCTGGGCAATATGATATGTGGCTAGGCAATATACTATGTGGCTGGGCAATATACTACGTGACTGGGCAATATACTACATGGCTGGGCAATATACTAAATTACTGGGCAATATACTACGTCACTGGGCAATATACTACATGGCTGGGCAATATACTACATGACTGGGCAATATACTACGTCGCTGGGCAATATACTACATGGCTGGGCAATATGCTGCGTCACTGGGCAATATACTACCTGGCTTGGCAATATACTACATGACTGGGCAATATACTACGTGGCTAAGCAATAAACTACGTGGCTGGGCAATGTACTACGTGACTGGGCAATATACTACATGACTGGGCAATATACTACGTGTCTGAGCAATATATTGTGGGCCCTACGTCAATCTGGGTTGCCCCCACAGTCTACAGCTCCTGCACATCTTCCTCCTCCATCTCTGAAAGTAGCACATCAGTCATAAGCTGGAAGCATTGCAGCACTGCCTCATGCAAGCGGCAACAGGCTGTGCTGAAGTTAATATGCTTAGGTGACAAACCGCACAATGCTGAAGAGTTGTGGACAGCTCTGAAACAGCAGTCAGATCTGTGGCTGACACCACTGATCCTACAGCCTGTCATGGTTGGGTGTGACAATGGCCGGCACCTGGTGGCTGCTCTGAGGCGAGGCGAGCTCATACAGGTCCCATGCCTGGCCCATGTGCTTAACCTTATTGTTCAATGGTTTATGAAAAGCGACACAGAGCTGCCGGATCTGCTCGGGAAAGTACGACGCCCTGCGTGCCTATTTTAGAAAGTCAGCTAGAGCTTCATCTGCCCTTGCCGTGCTTCAGCAGCATTTACAGCTTCTGGCTCACCGACTGGTGTGTGATGTCCCTATGCATTGAAACTTTACACTGCAGATGCTGGAAAGGATTTGTGAGCAGAAGAGGGCAGTTGGTGACTACCATCATCAACAAGGCCGTCGGTATTCAGTTCTGACTTCACACATAAGATCTCTGTAGCAGACGTGGATGTCAGACATATGTACCATCCTCCAAAACTTTGAGGAATCCACCAAGATGGTGAGCAGCAATGACGCCATAGTTAACGTTTCCATCCTGCTTCTCTGTGTTCTAATAATAATAATATTTATATTTATTTATATAGCACCAACATATTTGCAGTTTAATAGTTTACAACACAACAGTCCTAAGTAGCAATGATAACAATAATACAATGATTATACCAAAATAAAATGACCCTGCTCGGGACAGCTTGCAATCTACACTAAGTAACAACAGACCTCCCATCGCCCTGGCCCTGAGGCGTGAGGGACTCTCACAAGGAGTGCAAAGTTTGGAAGATGCTGAGGGAGTACCTTGCTGACCATACCAACGTCCTGTGTCATTCCTCTGTGCCTTATAATTATTGGTTAGCAAACTGAACACGTGGCATGAACTGACTCTCTCTGCTGTGCACATGCGCTGTACTCATGGTCATGGAGTGCACGGTTCCTCACTCTCTGGCGGTCACTGGACACACGGTGCCTCGCTCTCTGGCAGTACTGCTTTTAGTGGTGGGAGCCAATGGGAACAGTCCTTAGTGGCGTCAGTGCTCTAAGGACGGAGCACGCTGCTCACACTCCTATGCGATGCATGTCCAGGCAAAAAAATCTCTGCTGTCATGCCTGCTTTCTCTTAAGCTGGCCCCCCTGCCTCTAGGTCACTGGGTCTTTCTGCTGCAGTTCATCGCAGCATCGGCACTTTGGGTGCTTAGTGCCCCCCTTGTTACTCACACATTGACTGCTGGGGACTCAATCCTGTTTACGTGTTTTCTCCCTCACCTCCCGGCTAGGTTCCCTGTCTAAATATTACCCCTCTTCCTAGGTAATGAGGCCTGTTAATTCCCCTAGGAAACGGGACGCAGACTTGACATTTCCTGACCCAGCACCTGCAGCCTGGTCATCCTGAGTCCGTACATATCTGGTCAATCATTTCTTTAATGCAAACATCACAGAAGGCATGTTCTAATTTTCAAGAGCAAATTGTACATTACATCCAGAACAATTTTACTTTGAAGGACTCTGTAGCTCATGTCAATACACAAGATGACACTAGTCTCATACTTCAAAATTTTGGTGGTAAATCATTTCCCCACAGATAGATTGTGTATGTTCTGACTTCTGTAACATCATTTGGGTGATAATTATTCATACCTATTTGCTTCAAAATATATTCATTCAAAAGTAACTGTCATCTTTTCTATTTCTCCATTGCGTGTGCGGCTAACCACCTCATTGATCTTATTTTTTTTCTTTGGCAAGAAAACAGCAGCTCCATCAATACCACGTGCTTTTCCTATTAATTCATCATGCTGGTTAAGTAGAGGTGAGATTATGGATGTACATAACATCTGTGGACTCTGGTCAACATGACACTGTGACAAGACCCACTGGGGTCTAGCTACCAATTTGACATAGTTTGTGCAAAGCAGAACAGAGTTGTGAGAAAAAAAATTTGATTCAATAACATGTTGGATGGATTGTCTAGTGGAAACACCCATATAGTAGAAGTCACGTATACGACCACCAAGCTTTCCAAATGACATCTCTTGAAATACAGCCAAAATGTCTAAATCTATAGCTTCTGTTCTAGAAACTGCAGGGGTTCCTTTTTACGTCCTCGTTAGGGTTGAGCGACCTTGACTTTTTTAGAGTCGAGTCGGGTTTCGCAAAACCCGACTTTCTCAAAAGTCGGGTCGAGTGAAATCGGCCGATTATGTCATAAAGTCGGGATCGACCGAAACAGAAAACCCAATGCAAGTCAATGGGGCAGCATAGTCGGCAGTGAGTGGGGGCCAGGAAACACCTAGAGTGCCCATTTTAATGGCAAAAACATCCATTCTTCTTAATGAAGCTTGTCAATCTTAATTTCCCTTATAATAATAGTTAGGCATTGGAAATTTGGGGTCATTTGGCTAAAGTTGTTGGGGGTAGGGCTGGTTCAAGTATTTTGTGGGCCCAGGAAATCTGGACCACGTCACGGCAGTGGAGCAGGGCAAGGTAAGTATTTAAACTTTGCAAGTGCGCTCTTTTTGTACAGCTGCGCAGTGCATTCAGCATTTGCGCATGTGAGAAGCACTACGCCACCAACGGGAACATAAGCAAGATGTGGGGGAAGAAACAGCACTGTGACCACGCCCATCCGACCTGACCAGCCTGATTGACAGGCGAAAAAGGCCACTTTTGTAAGGTATTTCGGCAGCATAGGTAGGGAATCGGGGGACAAAAAATACCCTATTGTAATGCACAGCTCAGGCCCTATTTAACGGTATTTTTATCTCCTACTGAAAAAACGGGGTGACAGGTTCCCTTTAAGTAGCATCATACATGTCAACACTAGAGTTGAGCGACCTTGACCTTTTTAGAGTCGAGCCGGGTTTCGCGAAACCCGACTATCTCAAAAGTCGGGTCGAGTGAAATCGGCCGATTATGACGTAAAGTCGGGATCGACCGAAACACGAAACCCAATGCAAGTCAATGGGGCAGCATAGTCGGCAGTGAGTGGGGGCCAGGAAAACACCTAGAGTGCCCATTTTAATGTCAAAACCATCCATTCTTCTTAATGAAGCTTGTCAAGCGTAATTTACCTTATAATAATTGGAAGGCATTTGAAATTGGGGGTCATTTGGCTAAAGTTGTGTGGGGTAGGGCTGGTTCAAGTAATTAGTGGGCCCAGGAAATCTGGACCACGTCACGGCAGTGGAGCAGGGAGAGGTAAGTATTTCAACTTTGCAAGTGCTGTGATCCTGAGCAAGCAGGGGGGGCCCACTTGTTGGCATTGGCACTGGCACAGGGCCCCTCAAAGTACAGCGGTGTGTTTGCACGGCGGGGGCGCCTCCCACCGGCAGCAACACTTTTACGTACTATGAGAGGCCCTGTGCCAGTGACGTCGCCAACTAGTATTCCTCCCCCCACCTGATGAAGGAACCTGCACTTTCATCTGCACCTTCCTCTTTGTCCCCGTGTAAGGTGGTATGGTATGCGGGAAGAGCAACCTGACTTTCAGCAGGGTCACAATGTTGTTGTGTAGCATGCACGGGGAATGTTGCGTTATGGGTCAATGTACCAGCAGACTCATCTATCACTGGCTGGGCAATGGGCACGATGAAGTGGAAACACAGATATAGGCCCAAAGAATAAAGTGGGCTAAATGCAGTTCAAAATTGGTAACACAGGAATAACCAGGGGGCATTGCAGTGGAGGACAACTGGAATGAGAGGCTGACACAGAGAGTAGGGCCAAATCAGTAAGTAGTCGAAATGCAGTTCAAAATTGGCAACCGTAGTAAATAGGCGGCACAGCTTTGTTCAGTGGAGGAGAACAGCAAGGAGTGGCAGACACCAATAGTAGGCCCCAACCCAACTAGTAGGCCAAATGCAGTCTAACATTAACAACTACTTAACGAGAGCCTGAAAATGGAATTTCAGGACAGGAAACCAGGAGAACAGCAAGGAGTGGCAGACACCGATAGTAGGCCCCAAACCAACTAGTACGCCAAATGCAGTTGTTCCATTTAACCACAATTTAATGAGAGCCTGAAGATAGAAGCTCAGGAAAGGCAACCTGGGGAACACCTTGGAGTGTAACACACCATCTCTCTCCACCCCATACCCATTTTGTAGGCCTAATGCAGTGTACTTTTCTACAACTACTAAACGAGAGTCGGAAGACCGAAGCAATGGCAAGGAAACCTGGGGAACACCTTGGAGTGTAACACACCATCTCTCTCCACCCCATACCCAATTTGTAGGCCTAATGCAGTGTAGTTTCCAAGAACTACTAAACGAGAGCCGGAAGATCGAAGCTCAGGAAAGGCAACCTGGGGAACACCTTGGAGTGGAACACACCATCTCTCTACACCCCATACCCAATTTGTAGGCCTAATGCAGCGTAGTTTCCAACAACTACTAAACGAGAGCATGAAGATCGAAGCTCAGGAAAGGCAACCTGGGGAACACCTTGGAGTGTAACACACCCTCTCTCTACACCCCATACCCAATTTGAAGGCCTAATGCAGTGTAGTTTCCAAGAACTACTAAACGAGAGCCGGAAGATCGAAGCTCAGGAAAGGCAACCTGGGGAACACCTTGGAGTGGAACACACCATCTCTCTACACCCCATACCCAATTTGAAGGCCTAATGCAGCGTAGTTTCCAACAACTACTAAACGAGAGCCGGAAGATCGAAGCTCAGGAAAGGCAACCTGGGGAACACCTTGGAGTGTAACACACCCTCTCTCTACACCCCATACCCAATTTGAAGGCCTAATGCAGCGTAGTTTCCAACAACTACTAAACGAGAGCCGGAAGATCGAAGCTCAGGAAAGGCAACCTGGGGAACACCTTGGAGTGTAACACACCCTCTCTCTCCACCCCATACCCATTTTGTAGGCCTAATGCAGTGTACTTTTCTACAACTACTAAACGAGAGTCGGAAGACCGAAGCAATGGCAAGGAAACCTGGGGAACACCTTGGAGTGTAACACACCATCTCTCTCCACCCCATACCCAATTTGTAGGCCTAATGCAGTGTAGTTTCAAAGAACTACTAAACGAGAGCCGGAAGATCGAAGCTCAGGAAAGGCAACCTGGGGAACACCTTGGAGTGTAACACACCCTCTCTCTACACCCCATACCCAATTTGAAGGCCTAATGCAGTGTAGTTTCCAAGAACTACTAAACGAGAGCCGGAAGATCGAAGCTCAGGAAAGGCAACCTGGGGAACACCTTGGAGTGTAACACACCCTCTCGCTACACCCCATACCCAATTTGAAGGCCTAATGCAGCGTAGTTTCCAACAACTACTAAACGAGAGCCGGAAGATCGAAGCTCAGGAAAGGCAACCTGGGGAACACCTTGGAGTGTAACAAACCCTCTCTCTACACCCCATACCCAATTTGTAGGCCTAATGCAGCGTAGTTTCCGACAACTACTAAACGAGAGCATGAAGATCGAAGCTCAGGAAAGGCAACCTGGGGAACACCTTGGAGTGTAACACACCCTCTCTCTACACCCCATACCCAATTTGAAGGCCTAATGCAGTGTAGTTTCCAAGAACTACTAAACGAGAGCCGGAATATCGAAGCTCAGGAAAGGCAACCTGGGGAACACCTTGGAGTGGAACACACCATCTCTCTACACCCCGTACCCAATTTGAAGGCCTAATGCAGCGTAGTTTCCAACAACTACTAAACGAGAGCCGGAAGATCGAAGCTCAGGAAAGGCAACCTGGGGAACACCTTGGAGTGTAACACACCCTCTCTCCACACCCCATACCCAATTTGAAGGCCTAATGCAGCGTAGTTTCCAACAACTACTGAACGAGAGCCGGAAGATCGAAGCTCAGGAAAGGCAACCTGGGGAACACCTTGGAGTGTAACACACCCTCTCTCTCCACCCCATACCCATTTTGTAGGCCTAATGCAGTGTACTTTTCTACAACTACTAAACGAGAGTCGGAAGACCGAAGCAATGGCAAGGAAACCTGGGGAACACCTTGGAGTGTAACACACCATCTCTCTCCACCCCATACCCAATTTGTAGGCCTAATGCAGTGTAGTTTCCAAGAACTACTAAACGAGAGCCGGAAGATCGAAGCTCAGGAAAGGCAACCTGGGGAACACCTTGGAGTGTAACAAACCCTCTCTCTACACCCCATACCCAATTTGTAGGCCTAATGCAGCGTAGTTTCCGACAACTACTAAACGAGAGCATGAAGATCGAAGCTCAGGAAAGGCAACCTGGGGAACACCTTGGAGTGTAACACACCCTCTCTCTACACCCCATACCCAATTTGAAGGCCTAATGCAGTGTAGTTTCCAAGAACTACTAAACGAGAGCCGGAAGATCGAAGCTCAGGAAAGGCAACCTGGGGAACACCTTGGAGTGTAACACACCCTCTCTCTCCACCCCATACCCATTTTGTAGGCCTAATGCAGTGTACTTTTCTACAACTACTAAACGAGAGTCGGAAGACCGAAGCAATGGCAAGGAAACCTGGGGAACACCTTGGAGTGTAACACACCATCTCTCTCCACCCCATACCCAATTTGTAGGCCTAATGCAGTGTAGTTTCCAAGAACTACTAAACGAGAGCCGGAAGATCGAAGCTCAGGAAAGGCAACCTGGGGAACACCTTGGAGTGTAACACACCCTCTCTCTACACCCCATACCCAATTTGAAGGCCTAATGCAGTTTAGTTTCCAAGAACTACTAAACGAGAGCCGGAAGATCGAAGCTCAGGAAAGGCAACCTGGGGAATACCTTGGAGTGTAACACACCCTCTCGCTACACCCCATACCCAATTTGAAGGCCTAATGCAGCGTAGTTTCCAACAACTACTAAACGAGAGCCGGAAGATCGAAGCTCAGGAAAGGCAACCTGGGGAACACCTTGGAGTGTAACAAACCCTCTCTCTACACCCCATACCCAATTTGTAGGCCTAATGCAGCGTAGTTTCCGACAACTACTAAACGAGAGCATGAAGATCGAAGCTCAGGAAAGGCAACCTGGGGAACACCTTGGAGTGTAACACACCCTCTCTCTACACCCCATACCCAATTTGAAGGCCTAATGCAGTGTAGTTTCCAAGAACTACTAAACGAGAGCCGGAAGATCGAAGCTCAGGAAAGGCAACCTGGGGAACACCTTGGAGTGGAACACACCATCTCTCTACACCCCATACCCAATTTGAAGGCCTAATGCAGTGTAGTTTCCAACAACTACTAAACGAGAGCCGGAAGATCGAAGCTCAGGAAAGGCAACCTGGGGAACACCTTGGAGTGGAACACACCATCTCTCTACACCCCATACCCAATTTGAAGGCCTAATGCAGCGTAGTTTCCAACAACTACTAAACGAGAGCCGGAAGATCGAAGCTCAGGAAAGGCAACCTGGGGAACACCTTGGAGTGTAACACAACGTCTCTCTACACCACGGAAGGGCTGATTCTTAGGAAGGAAGGCTGTTGGAAATAAGCATTGCGCGTCCGAGGGTGATTATATTCTTATTAGGTATATACTCACCCTCGGACGCGCCCTGCTTCTTTATTTGGAATGAATGTTTATTTGCAATGTGGTGTTGACTTTCTCTATTATTTTGGTAATTAATGATTTTATTATTTTCATTGTTTTGCATCTTCTCGGCAATAATATAAAGAAGACGCGACAGGACAACACTCGGTGGATGCCATATGTGTGTTTTCAATTTAAAAAACCTTTCAGTTAACTACTTGCAGGAGAAAGTAATTGTAGCTGGTGGCCATTTTTAGTACTGTACCAGATTTTAGTTGTGTGTTTGTTTTTTAATGTTAAAATGTCTGCATTTGATATCTCTCCAGTATTTTCTTTTTGGTAAGCAAAATACTTATTTTTATATTTTCTGATGTTGGTTCCAGGGGTACACGGGCAGCAGTGCCCTGGTCAGTGTAGTAGTAGTTGAAAGAATGGACCGCAGACAGGCATCGAAGGCCTAAAATAAAAAAATTGGGCTGGCTGTAGGCAATTTTAAATTGGTTCCAGGGGTACACGGGCAGCAGTGGTGTGGTCAGTGGAGGCCTAGTGGAAGGAGTGACCGCAGACAGGCATCGAAGGCCTAAAATAATAACACATGGCTGTAGGCAATTTTAAATTGGTTCCAGGGGTACACGGGCAGCAGTGGTGTGGTCAGTGGAGGCCTAGTGGAAGGAGTGACCGCAGACAGGCATCGAAGGCCTAAAATAATAACACATGGCTGTAGGCAATTTTAAATTGGTTCCAGGGGTACACGGGCAGCAGTGAACTGGTCAGTGTAGTAGTAGTTGAAAGAATGGACCGCAGACAGGCATCGAAGGCCTAAAATAAAAAAATTGGGCTGGCTGTAGGCAATTTTAAATTGGTTCCAGGGGTACACGGGCAGCATTGGTGTGGTCAGTGGAGGCCTAGTGGAAGGAGTGACCGCAGACAGGCATCGAAGGCCTAAAATAATAACACATGGCTGTAGGCAATTTTAAATTGGTTCCAGGGGTACACGGGCAGCAGTGACCTGGTCAGTGTAGTAGTAGTTGAAAGAATGGACTGCAGACAGGCATCGAAGGCCTAAAATAAAAAAATTGGGCTGGCTGTAGGCAATTTTAAATTGGTTCCAGGGGTACACGGGCAGCAGTGGTGTGGTCAGTGGAGGCCTAGTGGAAGGAGTGACCGCAGACAGGCATCGAAGGCCTAAAATAATAACACATGGCTGTAGGCAATTTTAAATTGGTTCCAGGGGTACACGGGCAGCAGTGACCTGGTCAGTGTAGTAGTAGTTGAAAGAATGGACCGCAGACAGGCATCGAAGGCCTAAAATAATAACACATGGCTGTAGGCAATTTTAAATTGGTTCCAGGGGTACACGGACAGCAGTGGTGTGGTCAGTGGAGGCCTAGTGGAAGGAGTGACCGCAGACAGGCATCGAAGGCCTAAAATAATAACACATGGCTGTAGGCAATTTTAAATTGGTTCCAGGGGTACACGGGCAGCAGTGGTGTGGTCAGTGGAGGCCTAGTGGAAGGATTGACCGCAGACAGGCATCGAAGGCCTAAAATAATAACACATGGCTGTAGGCAATTTTAAATTGGTTCCAGGGGTACACGGGCAGCAGTGACCTGGTCAGTGTAGTAGTAGTTGAAAGAATGGACCGCAGACAGGCATCGAAGGCCTAAAATAAAAAAATTGGGCTGGCTGTAGGCAATTTTAAATTGGTTCCAGGGGTACACGGGCAGCAGTGGTGTGGTCAGTGGAGGCCTAGTGGAAGGAGTGACCGCAGACAGGCATCGAAGGCCTAAAATAATAACACATGGCTGTAGGCAATTTTAAATTGGTTCCAGGGGTACACGGACAGCAGTGGTGTGGTCAGTGGAGGCCTAGTGGAAGGAGTGACCGCAGACAGGCATCGAAGGCCTAAAATAATAACACATGGCTGTAGGCAATTTTAAATTGGTTCCAGGGGTACACGGACAGCAGTGGTGTGGTCAGTGGAGGCCTAGTGGAAGGAGTGACCACAGACAGGCATCGAAGGCCTAACATAACAAAAATGTCAATACAATGGTATTGTCAGTGGCAGGCATTGAAGGATGTCAGCGCATAGACTAAACATTGGTGGAGCTGTGAGATAATTTTGCAAGTGGTAGAGCACTGTTTGAGCTGGGGTGGGGGGAAACTGTCTTGTGGCCGGCGGTACAGGCCCAGGGCCCCT
This sequence comes from Ranitomeya imitator, assembly GCF_032444005.1. Classification (NCBI taxonomy): domain Eukaryota; kingdom Metazoa; phylum Chordata; class Amphibia; order Anura; family Dendrobatidae; genus Ranitomeya; species Ranitomeya imitator. Next base: position 616,798,991 of record NC_091283.1, on the reverse strand, counting down.
CATATTACAACGGTGTGTCTGACGTTGGGTGCGCACCACCACCGCCAGAGACACTTTATTGTACTAGGAGGGACCCAGTGGCAGTGTCGTCGACCAAAAGCGGGCTCACCCACCTCTTCAGACAAACTGCACTCTCACGGGTGCTGTCGCCAAGTGTCGATACCACGGCCCCGTGTGGGGAGTTTGGCCATTTAGTGAGGTGTAAACATGTCGTATGCTGGACAATCAGGTGCTGAAAATTACGAGATTGGAAAAGGCATTCAGAATAGTCCACAGGCAAGACCTTTTCATAGGAAAGCTAGGTGTCAGCCGGGCAAGGTGGGGCAAAAGATTTCGAAATCCAGTTGTGGTTCATTTTAATGAAGGTTAGATCATCTACATTTTGGGTAGCCAGACGAGTCCTTTTTTCTGTTAGTATTGAACCTGCAGCACTGAATACTCTTTCTGATAGGACACTAGCTGCCGGGCAAGCAAGCTCCTGCAATGCATATTCTGCCAATTCTGGCCAGGTGTCTAATTTTGATGCCCAGTAATCAAATGGGAATGACGGTTGAGGGAGAACATCGATAAGGGATGAAAAATAGTTTGTAACCATACTGGACAAATGTTGTCTCCTGTCACTTTGAATTGATGCTGCAGTACCTGTCCTGTCTGCGGTCATAGCAAAATCACTCCACAACCTGGTCAGAAAACCCCTCTGGCCAACGCCACTTCTGATTTCTGCCCCTCTAACTCCTCTGGTCTGCTGGCCCCTGCAGCTCGTGTGAGAACGATCACGGGCGCTGTGTGCAGGGAATGCCAGAAGCAAACGGTCAACAAGAGTTGATTGTTTGGTTGCTAATATTAGTTCCAAGTTCTCATGTGGCATTATATTTTGCAATTTGCCTTTATAGCGAGGATCAAGGAGGCAGGCCAACCAGTAATCGTCATCATTCATCATTTTAGTTATGCGTGTGTCCCTTTTGAGGATACGTAAGGCATAATCCGCCATGTGGGCCAAAGTTCCAGTTCTTAAATCTGCGGTTGTGCTTGGTTGAGGGGCAGTTTCAGGCAAATCCACGTCACTTGTGTCCCTCAAAAAACCAGAACCCGGCCTTGCCGCGCCACCAATTTCCAGTGGCCCCGGAAAAGCTTCCTCATTAAAAATATAATCATCCCCATCATCCTCCTCGTCCTCCTCCTCCTCTTCGCCCGCTACCTCGTCCTGTACACTGCCCTGGCCAGACAATGGCTGACTGTCATCAAGGCTTTCCTCTTCCTCAGCTGCAGACGCCTGATCCTTTATGTGCGTCAAACTTTGCATCAGCAGACGCATTAGGGGGATGCTCATGCTTATTATGGCGTTGTCTGCACTAACCAGCCGTGTGCATTCCTCAAAACACTGAAGGACTTGACACATGTCTTGAATCTTCGACCACTGCACACCTGACAACTCCATGTCTGCCATCCTACTGCCTGCCCGTGTATGTGTATCCTCCCACAAAAACATAACAGCCCGCCTCTGTTCACACAGTCTCTGAAGCATGTGCAGTGTTGAGTTCCACCTTGTTGCAACGTCTATGATTAGGCGATGCTGGGGAAGGTTCAAAGAACGCTGATAGGTCTGCATACGGCTGGAGTGTACGGGCGAACGGCGGATATGTGAGCAAAGTCCACGCACTTTGAGGAGCAGGTCGGATAACCCCGGATAACTTTTCAGGAAGCACTGCACCACCAGGTTTAAGGTGTGAGCCAGGCAAGGAATGTGTTTCAGTTGGGAAAGGGAGATGGCAGCCATGAAATTCCTTCCGTTATCACTCACTACCTTGCCTGCCTCAAGATCTACAGTGCCCAGCCACGACTGCGTTTCTTTCTGCAAGAACTCGGACAGAACTTCCGCGGTGTGTCTGTTGTCGCCCAAACACTTCATAGCCAATACAGCCTGCTGACGTTTGCCAGTAGCTGCCCCATAATGGGAGACCTGGTGTGCAACAGTGGCAGCTGCGGATGGAGTGGTTGTGCGACTGCGGTCTGTGGACGAGCTCTCGCTTCTGCAGGAGGACGAAGAGGAGGAGGAGGGGGTGCGAACGGCTACAGCCAATTGTTTCCTAGACCGTGGGCTAGGCAGAACTGTCCCAAACTTGCTGTCCCCTGTGGACCCTGCATCCACCACATTTAACCAGTGTGCCGTGATGGACACGTAACGTCCCTGGCCATGCCTACTGGTCCATGCATCTGTTGTCAGGTGCACCTTTGTGCTCACAGATTGCCTGAGTGCATGGACGATGCGCTCTTTAACATGCTGGTGGAGGGCTGGGATGGCTTTTCTGGAAAAAAAGTGTCGACTGGGTAGCTCGTAGCATGGTACAGCGTAGTCCATCAGGGCTTTGAAAGCTTCGCTTTCAACTAACCGGTAGGGCATCATCTCTAACGAGATTAGTCTAGCTATTTGTGCGTTCAAACCCTGTGTACACGGATGCGAGGCTAAGTACTTCCTTTTTCTAACCATAGTCTCATGTAGGGTGAGCTGGACTGGAGAGCTGGAGATCGTGGAACTAGCGGGGGTGCCGGTGGACATGGCAGACTGAGAGACGGTGGGAGATGGTATTGTTGCCACCGGTGCCCTAGATGCAGTGTTTCCTACTACGAAACTGGTGATTCCCTGACCCTGACGGCTTTGGCCTGGCAAAGAAACCTGCACAGATACTGCAGGTGGTGCGGAAAATGGTGGCCCTACACTGCCGGAAGGGATGTTGCGTTGCTGACTAGCTTCATTGGCCGAGGGTGCTACAACCTTAAGGGACGTTTGGTAGTTAGTCCAGGCTTGCAAATGCATGGTGGTTAAATGTCTATGCATGCAACTTGTATTGAGTCTTTTCAGATTCTGTCCTCTGCTTAAGGTAGTTGAACATTTTTGACAGATGACTTTGCGCTGATCAATTGGATGTTGTTTAAAAAAATGCCAGACTGCACTCTTTCTAGCATCGGATACCTTTTCAGGCATTGCAGACTGAGCTTTAACCGGATGGCCACGCTGTCCTCCAACAGGTTTTAGCTTTGCCACGCGTTTTGGGCAAGATACGGGCCCGGCAGATGGAACCTGTTGCGATGTTGATGCCTGCTGCGGCCCCTCCTCCTCCGCTTCAGAACTGCTGCCGCCTGCACCCTGTTCCCCCAATGGCTGCCAATCGGGGTCAAGAACTGGGTCATCTATTACCTCTTATTGTAGCTCGTGTGCAACTTCGTCTGTGTCACCATGGCGGTCGGTGGTATAGCGTTCGTGATGGGGCAACATAGTCTCATCAGGGTCTGATTCTTGATCAGCACCCTGCGATGGCAATGTTGTGGTCTGAGTCAAAGGACCAGGATAGTAGTCTGGCTGTGGCTGTGCATCAGTGCACTCCATGTCAGATTCAACTTGTAATGGGCATGGACTGTTAACTGCTTCACTTTCTAAGCCAGGGACGGTATGTGTAAAGAGCTCCATGGAGTAACCCGTTGTGTCGCCTGCTGCATTCTTCTCTGTTGTTGTTTTTGCTGAAGAGGACAAGGAAGCGACTTGTCCCTGACCGTGAACATCCACTAACGACGCGCTGCTTTGACATTTACCAGTTTCACGAGAGGAGGCAAAAGAGCTAGAGGCTGAGTCAGCAAGATAAGCCAAAACTTGCTCTTGCTGCTCCGGCTTTAAAAGCGGTTTTCCTACTCCCAGAAAAGGGAGCGTTCGAGGCCTTGTGTAGCCAGACGACGAACCTGGCTCCACAGCTCCAGACTTAGGTGCAATATTTTTTTTCCCACGACCAGCTGATGCTCCACCACTACCACTACCCTCATTACCAGCTGACAATGAACGCCCCCGGCCACGACCTCTTCCACCAGACTTCCTCATTGTTTTAAAAACGTTAACAAACGAACGGTATTTGTTGCTGTCACACAACTTACACGGTGAGCTATAACTTCAGTATGATTTAGCTACCCCTTTACAGGTGGGTGAGACCACAACGAAAATCAGCCACAATGTTACACACTCTGTTGTTGTTGGCAACAAATGAGATGGCACACACGCAGGACTGTCACTGAAGCGCAAATGTAAATATTTATCTCCCACTGATTTGTGTTTGTTTTTTTTAAAAGGGAGACTTCAGAAAAAAAAAAATTTAAAAAAAATTATTTTTTACAGAAGAATTTATAAAACAAATAAAATGAAATGATTGTTTCAGGGAGAATTTAGGAAAAAAAAAAAAAAAAAAGGCTTTGTAGGGCCCACTGAGTGAGAGAGGACGAACACAGGAGTCAGGAGTGGCACACAAGCCCAGAGGCCAATATTAATCTCCCACCGATTGATTTAGTTATTTTTTTTGGTAGATTTTGGAACCCAAATCAAGCAAAAAAATTAATAGGCTTTCTATGGCCCACAATTGGGGAGAGAGAGAGAGATGGCACACCCAGGAGTCAAGACTGGCACACAAGCAGAAGGGGCAATATGAATCTCCCACAGATTTTTTTTTTTTTTTTTTTTTTCAGGGAGACTTGAGAGAAAAAAAAATATCAAAAAAATGATTTTTTTCAGGAATAATTTAGAAACCAAAGAAAATAAAATGATTGTTTCAGGGAGAATTTAGAAAACAAATAAAACAAAAAATAGGCTTTCTAGGGCCCACTGAGTGACAGATGACGCACACAGGAGTCAGGAGTGGCACACAAGCCCAGAGGCCAATATTAATCTCCCACTGATTGATTTAGTGATTTTTTTCAGGTAGATTTTGGAACCCAAATTAAGCAAAAAAATTAATAGGCTTTCTATGGCCCACAATTGGGGAGAGAGAGAGAGATGGCACACCCAGGAGTCAAGACTGGCACACAAGCAGAAGGGGCAATATGAATCTCCCACAGATTTTTTTTTTTCTTTTTTTTTTCAGGGAGACTTGAGAGAAAAAAAAATACCAAAAAAATGATTTTTTTCAGGAATAATTTAGAAACCAAAGAAAATAAAATGATTGTTTCAGGGAGAATTTAGAAAACAAATAAAACAAAAAATAGGCTTTCTAGGGCCCACTGAGTGACAGATGACGCACACAGGAGTCAGGAGTGGCACACAAGCCCAGAGGCCAATATTAATCTCCCACTGATTGATTTAGTGATTTTTTTCAGGTAGATTTTGGAACACAAATCAAGCAAAAAAATGAATAGGCTTTCTATGGCCCACAATTGGGGAGAGAGAGAGAGATGGCACACCCAGGAGTCAAGATTGGCACACAAGCAGAAGGGGCAATATGAATCTCCCACAGATTTTTTTTTTTTTTTTTTTTTTCAGGGAGACTTGAGAGAAAAAATACCAAAAAAATGATTTTTTTCAGGAATAATTTAGAAACCAAAGAAAATAAAATGATTGTTTCAGGGAGAATTTAGAAAACAAATAAAACAAAAAATAGGCTTTCTAGGGCCCACTGAGTGACAGATGACGCACACAGGAGTCAGGAGTGGCACACAAGCCCAGAGGCCAATATTAATCTCCCACTGATTGATTTAGTGATTTTTTTCAGGTAGATTTTGGAACCCAAATCAAGCAAAAAAATTAATAGGCTTTCTATGGCCCACAATTGGGGAGAGAGAGAGAGATGGCACACCCAGGAGTCAAGACTGGCACACAAGCAGAAGGGGCAATATGAATCTCCCACAGATTTTTTTTTTTTTTTTTTTTTCAGGGAGACTTGAGAGAAAAAAAAATACAAAAAAAATGATTTTTTTCAGGAATAATTTAGAAACCAAAGAAAATAAAATGATTGTTTCAGGGAGAATTTAGAAAACAAATAAAACAAAAAATAGGCTTTCTAGGGCCCACTGAGTGACAGATGACGCACACAGGAGTCAGGAGTGGCACACAAGCCCAGAGGCCAATATTAATCTCCCACTGATTGATTTAGTGATTTTTTTTCAGGTAGATTTTGGAACCCAAATCAAGCAAAAAAATTAATAGGCTTTCTATGGCCCACAATTGGGGAGAGAGAGAGAGATGGCACACCCAGGAGTCAAGACTGGCACACAAGCAGAAGGGGCAATATGAATCTCCCACAGATTTTTTTTTTTTTTTTTTTTTTTCAGGGAGACTTGAGAGAAAAAAAAATACCAAAAAAATGATTTTTTTCAGGAATAATTTAGAAACCAAAGAAAATAAAATGATTGTTTCAGGGAGAATTTAGAAAACAAATAAAACAAAAAATAGGCTTTCTAGGGCCCACTGAGTGACAGATGATGCACACAGGAGTCAGGAGTGGCACACAAGCCCAGAGGCCAATATTAATCTCCCACTGATTGATTTAGTGATTTTTTTCGGTAGATTTTGGAACACAAAACAAGCAAAAAAATTAATAGGCTTTCTATGGCCCACAATTGGGGAGAGAGAGAGAGATGGCACACCCAGGAGTCAAGACTGGCACACAAGCAGAAGGGGCAATATGAATCTCCCACAGATTTTTTTTTTTTTCAGGGAGACTTGAGAGAAAAAAAAATACAAAAAAATGATTTTTTTCAGGAATAATTTAGAAACCAAAGAAAATAAAATGATTGTTTCAGGGAGAATTTAGAAAACAAATAAAACAAAAAATAGGCTTTCTAGGGCCCACTGAGTGACAGATGACGCACACAGGAGTCAGGAGTGGCACACAAGCCCAGAGGCCAATATTAATCTCCCACTGATTGATTTAGTGATTTTTTTCAGGTAGATTTTGGAACCCAAATCAAGCAAAAAAATTAATAGGCTTTCTATGGCCCACTGAGTGAGAGATGGCACACACAGGAGTAAGGAGTGGCACACAAGCCCTGAGGCCAATATTTTTCTCCCACTGATTGATTGATTGATTTTTTCAGGTAGAATTAGGAACCCAAATCAACCCAAAAAATAAATAGGCTTTCTATGGCCCACTATTTGTGAGAGAGATGGCACGCTCAGGACTGGCACACAAGCCCAGAGGCCAATATTAATCTCCCACTTTTTTTTTTTTTCCAGGGAAAATTTATAAACCCAATAAAAAAAATAATAATAAATAGGCTTTCTATGGGCCACTATCTGAGAGAGAGAGATGGCACGCTTAGGACTGGCACACAAGCCCAAAGGCCAATATTAATCTCCCACTGATTGATTGATTGATTTTTTCAGGTAGAATTATGAACCCAAATCAACCAAAAAAATAAATAGGCTTTCTATGGCCCACTATTTGTGAGAGAGATGGCACGCTCAGGACTGGCACACAAGCCCAGAGGCCAATATTAATCTCCCACTTTTTTTTTTTTTCCAGGGAAAATTTATAAACCCAATAAAATAATAAAAAAATAGGCTTTCTATGGCCCACTATCTGAGAGAGAGAGAGATGGCACGCTTAGGACTGGCACACAAGCCCAAAGGCCAATATTAATCTCCCACTGATTGATTTATTGATTTTTTCAGGTAGAATTTAGAACCCAAATCAAGCAAAAAAATTAATAGGCTTTCTATGGCCCACTGAGTGAGAGATGGCACACACAGGAGTAAGGAGTGGCACACAAGCCCTGAGGCCAATATTTTTCTCCCACTGATTGATGTTGTGATTTTTTCTGGTAGATTTTGGAACCCAAATCAAGCAAAAAAATAAATAGGCTTTCTATGGCCCACTGAGTGAGAGATGACACAGACAGAGATGGCACTCTAGCAGAAATGTCAATCTTAATCTCCCACAAAAAAAAAAAAAAAAAAAAAGGAACTGTCCTTCAATTACTATCTCCCTGCAGTAATCTCAGCCAGGTATGGCAGGCAGCAATAAGGAGTGGACTGATGCACAAATTAAATAAAAAGTGTGGACAAACAAACAAGATAGCTGTGCAGAAAGGAAGGAACAAGAGGATTTGTGCTTTGAAAAAAGCAGTTGCTTTGCACAGCGGCGTACACACAGCAATGCAGCTATCAGGGAGCCTTCTAGGGCAGCCCAATGAGCTACAGCGCTGAGGAAAAAAAAAAAAAAAAAAGGAGCTTCCACTGTCCCTGCACACCGAAGGTGGTGTTGGGCAGTGGAAATCGCTACAGCACAAGCGGTTTTGTGGTTAATGGACCCTGCCTAACGCTATCCCTGCTTCTGACGAAGCGGCAGCAACCTCTCCCTAAGCTCAGATCAGCAGCAGTAACATGGCGGTCGGCGGGAACTCCCCTTTATAGCCCCTGTGACGCCGCAGACAGCAAGCCAATCACTGCAATGCCCTTCTCTAAGATGGTGGGGACCAGGACCTATGTCATCACGCTGCCCACACTCTGCGTTTACCTTCATTGGCTGAGAAATGGCGCTTTTCGCGTCATTGAAACGCGACTTTGGCGCGAAAGTCGCATACCGCATGGCCGACCACGCACAGGGGTCGGATCGGGTTTCATGAAACTCGACTTCGCCAAAAGTCGGCGACTTTTGAAAATGTTCGACCCGTTTCGCTCAACCCTAGTCAACACATTGGTATTGTCAGTGCCAGGCATTGAACGATGTCAGCGCATAGACTAAACATTGGTGGAACTGTGAGAGATAATTTTGCAAGTGGTAAAGCACTGTTTGAGCTGGGGGGAACTCTCTTGTGCCCGGCGGTACAGGCCCAGGGCCCCTCATGTTACAACGGTGTGTCTGACGTTGGTTGCGCACCACCACCGCCAGAGGCACTTTATTGTACTATGAGGGACCCAGTGGCAGTGCCGTCGACCAAAAGCGTGCACACCCACCTCTTCAGACAAACGGCACTCTCACGGGTGCTTGCACCAAGTGGCGAGACCACGGCCCCGTGGGGGGAGTTTGCCCATTTAGGGAGGTGTAAACATGTGGGGGGAGTTTTCCCATTTAGGGAGGTGTAAACATGTCGTATGCTGGACAAACAGCTGCTGCAAATTACGAGATTGGAAAACTCAGTCAGACCAGTCCACAAGCAAGACCTTTTCATAGGAAAGCTAGGTGTCAGCCGGGAAAGGTGGGGCAAAATAATTAGAAATCCAGGAGTGGTTCATTTTAATGAAGGTTAGATCATCAACATTTTGGGTAGCCAGACGAGTCCTTTTTTCGGTTAATATTGAACCAGCAGCACTGAATACTCTTTCTGATAGGACACTAGCTGCCGGGCAAGCAAGCTCCTGCAATGCATATTCTGCCAATTATGGCCAGGTGTCTAATTTGGATGCCCAGTAATCAAATGGGAATGACGGTTGAGGGAGAACATCGACAAGGGATAAAAAATAGTTAGTAACCATACTGGACAAATGTTGTCTCCTGTCACTTTGAATTGATGGTCAACAAGAGTTACATAGTAACATAGTAACATAGTTAGTAAGGCCGAAAAAAGACATTTGTCCATCCAGTTCAGCCTATATTCCATCATAATAAATCCCCAGATCTGCGTCCTTCTACAGAACCTAATAGTATGATACAATATTGTTCTGCTCCAGGAAGACATCCAGGCCTCTCTTGAACCCCTCGACTGAGTTCGCCATCACCACCTCCTCAGGCAAGCAATTCCAGATTCTCACTGCCCTAACAGTAAAGAATCCTCTTCTATGTTGGTGGAAAAACCTTCTCTCCTCCAGACGCAAAGAATGCCCCCTTGTGCCCGTCACCTTCCTTGGTATAAACAGATCCTCAGCGAGATATTTGTATTGTCCCCTTATATACTTATACATGGTTATTAGATCGCCCCTCAGTCGTCTTTTTTCTAGACTAAATAATCCTAATTTCGCTAATCTATCTGGGTATTGTAGTTCTCCCATCCCCTTTATTAATTTTGTTGCCCTCCTTTGTACTCTCTCTAGTTCCATTATATCCTTCCTGAGCACCGGTGCCCAAAACTGGACACAGTACTCCATGTGCGGTCTAACTAGGGATTTGTACAGAGGCAGTATAATGCTCTCATCATGTGTATCCAGACCTCTTTTAATGCACCCCATGATCCTGTTTGCCTTGGCAGCTGCTGCCTGGCACTGGCTTCTCCAGGTAAGTTTATCATTAACTTTATCATTAATTGATTGTTTAGTTGCTAATATTTGTTCCAGGTTCTCATGTGGCATAATATTTTGCAATTTGCCTTTATAGCGAGGATCAAGGAGGCAGGCCAACCAGTAATCATCATCGGTCATCATTTTAATAATGCGTGGGTCCCTTTTGAGGATACGTAAGGCATAATCCGCCATGTGGGCCAAAGTTCCAGTTGTCAAATCTGCGGTTGTGCTGGGTTGAGGGGCAGTTACAGGCAAATCTATGTCACTTGTGTCCCTCAAAAAACCAGAACCTGGCCTTGCCACGCCACCAATTTCCATTGGCCCCGGAGAAGCTTCCTCCTTAAAAAAATACTCATCCCCATCATCCTCCTCCTCCTGTTCGCCCGCTACCTCGTCCTGCACACTGCCCTCACCAGTCAATGGCTCACTGTCATCAAGGCTTTCCTCTTCCTCTGCTGCAGACGCCTGCTCCTTTATGTGCGTCAAACTTTGCATCAGCAGATGCATTAGGGGGATGCTCATGCTTATTATGGCGTTGTCTGCATTCACCAGCCGTGTGCATTCCTCAAAACACTGAAGGACTTGACACATGTCTTGTACCTTCGACCACTGCACACCTGACAACTCCATGTCTGCCATCCAACTGCCTGCCCGTGTATGTGTATCCTCCCACAAATACATAACAGCACGCCTCTGTTCGCACAGTCTCTGAAGCATGTGCAGTGTTGAGTTCCACCTTGTTGCAACGTCGATGATTAGGCGATGCTGGGGATTGTTCAAAGACCGTTGATAGTTCTGCATATGGCTGGAGTGTACGGGCGAACGGCGGATATGCGAGCAAAGTCCACGCACTTTGAGGAGCAGGTCGGATAACCCCGGATAACTTTTCAGGAAGCACTGCACCACCAGGTTTAAGGTGTGAGCCAGGCAAGGAATGTGTTTCAATTGGGAAAGGGAGATGGCAGCCATGAAATTCCTTCCGTTATCACTCACTACCTTGCCTGCCTCAAGATGTACAGTGCCCAGCCATGACTGCGTTTCTTTCTGCAAGAACTCGGACAGAACTTCCGCGGTGTGTCTGTTGTTGCCCAAACACTTCATTGCCAATACAGCCTGCTGACGCTTGCCAGTAGCTGCCCCTTAATGGGACACCTGGTGTGCAACAGTGGCAGCTGCGGATGGAGTGGTTGGCCGACTGTGGTCTGTGGACGAGCTCTCGCTTCTGCAGGAGGACGAGGAGGAGGGGGGGCGAACGGCTACAGCCAACTGTTTCCTAGACCGTGGGCTAGGCAGAACTGTCCCAATATTGCTGTCCCCTGTGGACCCTGCATCCACCACATTCACCCAGTGTGCCGTGATGGACACATAACGTCCCTGGCCATGCCTACTGGTCCATGCATCTGTTGTCAGGTGCACCTTTGTACTCACAGATTGCCTGAGTGCATGGACGATGCGCTCTTCTACATGCTGGTGGAAAGCTGGAATGGCTTTTCTCGAAAAGAAGTGTCGACTGGATAGCTCGTAGTGTGGTACAGCGTAGTCCATCAGGGCTTTGAAAGCTTCGCTTTCAACTAACCGGTAGGTCATCATGTCTAACGAGATTAGTCTAGCAATGTGGGCGTTCAAACCCTGTGTTCGCGGATGCGAGGATGAGTACTTCCTTTTTCTAACGAGAGTCTCATGTAGGATGAGCTGGACTGGAGAGCTGGAGATCGTGGAACTAGCGGGGGTGCCGGTGGACATGGCAGACTGAGAGACGGTTGGAGATGGTATTCTTGCAGGTGCCCTACATGCAGTGTTTCCTACTACGAAACTGGTGATTTCCTGACTGCTTTAGCCTGGCAACGAAACCTGCACAGATACTGCAGGTGGTGCGGGAAATGGTGGGCTTACAGTGACGGAAGGGATGTAGCGTTGCTGACTAGCTTCATTGGCCGAGGGTGCTACAACCTTAAGGGACGTTTGGTATTGAGTCCAGGCTTGCAAATGCATGGTGGTTAAATGTCTACGCATGCAACTTGTATTTAGACTTTTAAGATTCTGACCTCTGCTTAAGGTAGTTGAACATTTTTGACAGATGACTTTGCACTGATCATTTGGATGTTGTTTAAAAAAATGCCAGACTGCACTCTTTCTACCATCGGATACCTTTTCAGGCATTGCAGACTGAGCTTATTTAACCGGATGGCCACGCTGTCCTCCAACTGGTTTTGGCTTTGCCACGCCTTTTGGGCCAGATACGGGCCCAGCAGATGGAACCTGTTGCGATGTTGATGCCTGCTGCGGCCCCTCCTCCTCCGCTTCAGAACTACTGCCACCTGCACCCTGTTCCCCCAATGGCTGCCAATCGGGGTCAACAACTGGGTCATCTATGACCTCCTCTTCTATCTCGTGTGCAACTTCGTCTGTGTCACTGTGTAAGCCGGTGGTATAGCGTTTGTGACGGGGCACCATAGTCTCATCAGGGTCTGATTCTGGATCAGTACACTGCGAGGGCAATTTTGTGGTCTGAGTCAAAGGAACAGCATAGTAATCTGGCTGTGGCTGTGCATCTGTGCACTCCCTGTCCGATTCAACTTGTAATGGGCATGGCCTGTTAACTGTTTCACTTTATAACCCAGGAACGGTATGTGTAAAGAGCTTCATGGAGTAACCCGTTGTGTCGCCTGACGCATCCTTCTCTGTTGTTGTTTTTGCTGAAGAGGACAAGGAAGCGACTTGTCCCTGACCGTGAACATCCACTAACGACGCGCTGCTTTTACATTTACCAGTTTCAGAAGAGGAGGCAAAAGAGCTAGAGGCTGAGTCAGCAAGGAAAGCCAAAACTTGCTCTTGCTGCTCCGGCTTTAAAAGCGGTTTTCCTACTCCCAGAAAAGGGAGCGTTCGAGGCCTTGTGTAGCCAGACGACGAACCTGGCTCCACAACTCGAGACTCAGGTGCTATATTGCTTTTCCCATGACCACCTGATGCTCCACCACCGCTACCATCATTACCAGATGGCAATGACCGCCCACGGCCACGACCTCTTCCACCAGACTTCCTCATTGTTTGCAAAACGTAACCAAAGTAACGGTATTTGTTACTGTAAAACAATTTACAAGGTGAACTCAAACTTCTGTAGGATTTAGATATCCCTTTATAGGTGGGTGAGACTGCAAGGAAAATCAGGCACAATGTTACACACTCGGTTTTCTGTGGCACAAAATGAGAGAGATGCCACACACGCAGGACTGTCACTCAAGCACAAATGCCAATATTAATCTCCCACTATTTATTTTTTTCAGGGAGAATTTAAAAACAAAAAAAACAACAACAGTATTAGACACTAGGCTTTCTGTGCCCCACAATTTGAGAGAGATGGCACACACGACTGGCACTCAAGCACAAATGCCAATATTAATCTCCCACTATTTATTTTTTTTCAGGGAGAATTTAAAAAAAAAAAAAAAACAGTATTAGACACTAGGATTTTTGTGCCCCACAATTTGAGAGAGATGACACACACGACTGGCACTGAAGCACAAATGCCAATATTAATCACCCACTATTTATTTTTTTTCAGGGAGAATTTAACCCCTTCATGACCCAGCCTATTTTGACCTTAATGACCTGGCCGTTTTTTGCAATTCTGACCAGTGTCCCTTTATGAGGTAATAACTCAGGAACGCTTCAACGGATCCTAGCGGTTCTGAGATTGTTTTTTCGTGACATATTGGGCTTCATGTTAGTGGTAAATTTAGGTCAATAAATTCTGCGTTTATTTGTGATAAAAACGGAAATTTGGCGAAAATTTTGAAAATTTCGCAATTTTCACATTTTGAATTTTTATTCTGTTAAACCAGAGAGTTATGTGACACAAAATAGTTAATAAATAACATTTCCCACATGTCTACTTTACACCAGCACAATTTTGGAAACAAAATTTTTTTTTGCTAGGAAGTTATAAGAGTTAAAATTTGACCAGCGATTTCTCATTTTTACAACGAAATTTACAAAACCATTTTTTTTAGGGACCACCTCACATTTGAAGTCAGTTTGAGGGGTCTATATGGCTGAAAATACCCAAAAGTGACACCATTCTAAAAAATGCACCCCTCAAGGTGCTCAAAACCACATTCAAGAAGTTTTTTAACCCTTCAGGTGCTTCACAGCAGCAGAAGCAACATGGAAGGAAAAAATGAACATTTAACTTTTTAGTCACAAAAATTATCTTTTAGCAACATTTTTTTTATTTTCCCAATGGTACAAGGAGAAACTGAACCACGAAAGTTGTTGTCCAATTTGTCCTGAGTACGCTGATACCTCATATGTGGGGGTAAACCACTGTTTGGGCGCACGGCAGGGCTTGGAAGGGAAGGAGCGCCATTTGACTTTTTGAATGAAAAATTGGCTCCACTCTTTAGCGGACACCATGTCACGTTTGGAGAGCCCCCGTGTGCCTAAAAATTGGAGCTCCCCCACACGTGACCCCATTTTGGAAACTAGACGCCCCAAGGAACTTATCTAGATGCATAGTGAGAACTTTGAACCCCCGGGGGCTTCACAAATTGATCCGTAAAAATGAAAAAGTACTTTTTTTTCACAAAAAAATTCTTTTAGCCTCAATTTTTTTCATTTTCACATGGGTAACAGGATAAAATGGATCCTAAAATGTGTTTGGCAATTTCTCCTGAGTACACCGATACCTCACATGTGGGGGTAAACCACTGTTTGGGCACATGGTAAGGTTCGGAAGGGAAGGAGCGCCATTTGACTTTTTGAATGGAAAATTATCTCCATCGTTAGCGGACACCATGTCGTGTTTGGAGAGCCCCCGTGTGCCTAAACATTGGAGCTCCCCCACAAATGACCCCATTTTGGAAACTAGACCCCCCAAGGAACTTATCTAGATGCATATTGAGCACTTTAAACCCTCAGGTGCTTCACAAATTGATCTGTAAAAATGAAAAAGTACTTTTTTTTTCACAAAAAAATTCTTTTCGCCTCAGTTTTTCATTTTCACATGGGCAATAGGATAAAATGAATCCTAAAATTTGTTGGGCAATTTCTCCCGAGTACGCCGATACCTCATATGTGGGGGTAAACCACTGTTTGGGCACACGGCAGGGCTCGGAAGGGAAGGCGCGCCATTTGACTTTTTGAATGGAAAATTAGCTCCAATTGTTAGCGGACACCATGTCGCGTTTAGAGAGCTCCTGTGTGCCTATGCATTGGAGCTCCCCCACAAGTGACCCCATTTTGGAAACTAGACCCCCCAAGGAACTTATCTAGATGCATATTGAGCACTTTAAACCCCCAGGTGCTTCACAGAAGTTTATAATGCAGAGCCATGAAAATAAAAAATAATTTTTCTTTCCTCAAAAATGATTTTTAGCCTGGAATTTCCTATTTTGCCAAGGGTAATAGGAGAAATTGGACCGCAAATGTTGTTGTCCAGTTTGTCCTGAGTACGCTGATAACCCATATGTGGGGGTAAACCACTGTTTGGGTGCACGGCAGGGCTCGGAAGGGAAGGCACGCCAATTGGCTTTTTAAATGGAAAATTAGCTCCAATCATTAGCGGACACCATGTCACGTTTGGAGAGCCCCTGTGTGCCTAAACATTGGAGATCCCCCACATATGACCCCATTTTGGAAACTAGACCCCCAAAGGAACTAATCTAGATGTGTGGTGAGGACTTTGAACTTCCAAGTGCTTCACAGAAGTTTATAACGCAGAGCCATGAAAATAAAATAAAAATTTTATTTTCTCTAAAATGATTTTTTAGCCTGCAATTTATTATTTTCCCAAGGGTAAAAGGAGAAATTTGACCCCAAAAGTTGTTGTACAGTTTCTCCTGAGTACGCTGATACCCCATATGTGGGGGTAAACCACAGTTTGGGCACATGTCGGGGCTCGGAAGTCAAGTAGTGACATTTTGAAATGCAGACTTTGATGGAATGCTCTGCGGGCGTTACGTTGCGTTTGCAGAGCCCCTGATGTGGCTAAACAGTAGAAACCCCCCACAAGTGACCCCATTTTAGAAACTAGACCCCGAAAGGAACTTATCTAGATATGTGGTGAGCACTTTGAACCCCCAAGTGCTTCACAGACGTTTACAACGCAGAGCCGTGAAAATAAAAAATCATTTTTCTTTCCTCAAAAATGATGTTTTAGCAAGCAATTTTTTATTTTCTCAAGGGTAACAGGAGAAATTGGACCCCAGTAATTGTTGCCCAGTTTGTCCTGAGTACGCTGATACCCCATATGTGGGGGTAAACCACTGTTTGGGCACATGTCGGGGCTCGGAAGTCAAGTAGTGACGTTTTGAAATGCAGACTTTGATGGAATGGTCTGCGGGCGTCACGTTGCGTTTGCAGAGCCCCTGGTGTGCCTAAACAGTAGAAACCCCCCACAAGTGACCCCATTTTGGAAACTAGACCCCCCAAGGAACTTATCTAGATATGTGGTGAGCACTTTGAACCCCCAAGTGCTTCACAGACGTTTACAACGCAGAGCCGTGAAAATAAAAAATCATTTTTCTTTCCTCAAAAATGATGTTTTAGCAAGCAATTTTTTATTTTCTCAAGGGTAACAGGAGAAATTGGACCCCAGTAATTGTTGCCCAGTTTGTCCTGAGTACGCTGATACCCCATATGTGGGGGTAAACCACTGTTTGGGCACATGTCGGGGCTCGGAAGTCAAGTAGTGACGTTTTGAAATGCAGACTTTGATGGAATGGTCTGCGGGCGTCACGTTGCGTTTGCAGAGCCCCTGGTGTGCCTAAACAGTAGAAACCCCCCACAAGTGACCCCATTTTGGAAACTAGACCCCCCAAGGAACTTATCTAGATATGTGGTGAGCACTTTGAACCCCCAAGTGCTTCACAGACGTTTACAACGCAGAGCCGTGAAAATAAAAAATCATTTTTCTTTCCTCAAAAATGATGTTTTAGCAAGCAATTTTTTATTTTCTCAAGGGTAACAGGAGAAATTGGACCCCAGTAATTGTTGCCCAGTTTGTCCTGAGTACGCTGATACCCCATATGTGGGGGTAAACCACTGTTTGGGCACATGTCGGGGCTCGGAAGTCAAGTAGTGACGTTTTGAAATGCAGACTTTGATGGAATGGTCTGCGGGCGTCACGTTGCGTTTGCAGAGCCCCTGGTGTGCCTAAACAGTAGAAACCCCCCACAAGTGCCCCCATTTTGGAAACTAGACCCCCCAAGGAACTTATCTAGATATGTGGTGAGCACTTTGAACCCCCAAGTGCTTCACAGACGTTTACAACGCAGAGCCGTGAAAATAAAAAATCATTTTACTTTCCTCAAAAATGATGTTTTAGCAAGCAATTTTTTATTTTCTCAAGGGTAACAGGAGAAATTGGACCCCAGTAATTGTTGCCCAGTTTGTCCTGAGTACACTGATACCCCATATGTGGGGGTAAACCACTGTTTGGGCACACGTCGGGGCTCGGAAGGGAAGGAGCACCATTTGACTTTTTGAATAAAAGATTGGCTGGAATCAATGGTGGCGCCATGTTGCGTTTGGAGACCCCCTGATGTGCCTAAACAGTGGAAACCCCTCAATTCTAACGCCAACACTAACCCCAACACACCCCTAACCCTTATCCCAACTGTAGCCGTAACCCTAACCACAACCCTAACCGCAACACACCCCTAACCACAACCCTAACCCCAACACACCCCTAACCCTAACCACAACCCTAATTCCAACCCAACCCTAACCCTAAGGCTATGTACCCACGTTGCGGATTCGTGTGAGATTTTTCCGCACCATTTTTGAAAAATCCGCGGGTAAAAGGCACTGCGTTTTACCTGCGGATTTACTGCGGATTTCACCTGCGGATTCCTATTGAGGAATAGGTGTAAAACGCTGCGGAATCCGCACAAAGAATTGACATGCTGCGGAAAATACAACGCAGCGTTTCCGTGCGGTATTTTCCGCACCATGGGCACAGCGGATTTGGTTTTCCATAGGTTTACATGGTACTGTAAACCTGATGGAACACTGCTGCGAATCCGCAGCGGCCAATCCGCTGCAGATCCGCAGCCAAATCCGCACCGTGTGCACATAGCCTAATTCTAAAGGTATGTGCACACGCTTCGGAAAACGCTGCGGATCCGCAGCAGTTTCCCATGAGTTTACAGTTCAATGTAAACCTATGGGAAACAAAAATCGCTGTACACATGCTGCGGAAAAACTGCACGGAAACGCAGCGGTTTACATTCCGCAGCATGTCACTTCTTTCTGCGGATTCCACAGCGGTTTTACAACTGCTCCAATAGAAAATCGCAGTTGTAAAACCGCAGTGAAATGCGCAGAAAAACCGCGGTAAATCTGCCATAAATCCGCAGCGGTTTAGCACTGCGGATTTATCAAATCCGCTGCGGAAAAATCCGCAGAGGACCAGAATACGTGTGCACATACCGAAACCCTAACCCTACCCCTAACCCTACCCCTAACCCTAACCCTACCCCTAACCCTACCCCTACCCCTAACCCTACCCCTAACCCTAACCCTACCCCTAACCCTACCCCTAACCCTACCCCTAACCCTAACCCTAACCCTAGTTCTAACTCCAACCTTAGTGGAAAAAAAAAAAATTTTTTATTTTATTATTGTCCCTATCTATGGGGGACAAATGGGGGGGGGTCATTTACTGTTTTTTTATTTTGACCACTGTGATAGATTTTATCACAGTGATCAAAATTCACATTGGAACGAATCTGCCGGCCGGCAGATTCGGCGGGCGCACTGCGCATGCGCCCGCCATTTTGGAACATGGCGGCGCTCGGGGAAGAAGACGGACGGGACCCCGCCAGGATCGGTAAGTATAAGGGGGGGAGATCAGGGCACAGGGGGGGAGATCAGGGCACGGGGGGGCGTCGGAGCACGGGGGGGGAGGGATCGGAGCATGGGGGAGAGTGATCGGTGTGCGGGCGGGTGGATCGGTGTGCAGGGGGGGTGGATCGGTGTGCAGGGGGGGTGGTTCGGAGCACGGGGGGGGGGATCGGAGTGCGGGGGGGTTTGATTGGAGCGCGGGGGGTGTGACTGGAGCACGGGGGGAGCGGACAGGAGGACGGGGGAGCGGAGCACAGGACGGAGGGGAGCGGGCCACAGATCGGAGGGCTGGGGGGGCGATCGGAGGGGTGGGGTGGGTGCACATTAGTATTTCCAGCCATGGCCGATGATATTGCAGCATCGGCCATAGCTGGATTGTAATATTTCACCATTTTTTTAGGTGAAATATTACAAATCGCTCTGATTGGCAGTTTCACTTTCAACAGCCAATCAGAGCGATCGTAGCCACGAGGGGGTGAAGCCACCCCCCCTGGGCTAAACTACCACTCCCCCTGTCCCTGCAGATCGGGTGAAATGGGAGTTAACCCTTTCACCCGATCTGCAGGGACGCGATCTTTCTGTGACACAGCATATGCGTCACAGGTCGGATTGGCACCGACTTTCATGACGCATACGCTGTGTCACAGGTCGGGAAGGGGTTAAAAAAAAAAAAAAAACAGTATTAGACACTAGGCTTTTTGTGCCCCACAATTTGAGAGAGATGACACACACGACTGGCACTCAAGCACAAATGCCAATGTTAATCTCCCACTATTTTTTCTTTATTTATGGGAGAATTGGCAAGAAATCTGACCCACTGTTAGACCGTATGTTTTCTGTGCCAGAAAATGAGACACAGATGCCACACACAGGACTGCCACTGATACAGATTTGCCAATTTTAATCTGCACCCTTTTTTTTTTTTTTTTTTCTTCAGGAAGACTAGTGAATAAATGTGGGCCTCTGTATTAGAGTATATTTTCTGTGGCAGAAAGTGGCTTGAAGAGATGTAACGAAAAAAAAAAAAAGGGGACTGTCCTACAATTACTATCTCCCTGCAGTAATCTCAGCAAGGTATGGCAGGCAGCAATAACAAGGAGTGGACTGCTGCACAAATTAAATCAAAAGTGTGGACAAACAAACAAGATAGCTGTACAGAAAGGAAGGAACAACAGGATTTGTGCTTTGAAAAAAGCAGTTGGTTTGCACAGCGGCGTACACACAGCAATGCAGCTATCAGGGAGCCTTCTATGGCAGCCCAATGAGCTACAGCGCTGAGGAAAAAAAATGTAGCTTCCACTGTCCCTGCAAACAAAAGGTGGTGTTGGACAGTGGAAATCCCTACAGCACAAGCGGTTTGGGGGTTAATGGACCCTGCCTAACGCTATCCTTGCTTCTGACGAAGCGGCAGCAACCTCTCCCTATGCTCAGATCAGCAGCAGTAAGATGGCGGTCGGCGGGAATGCCCCTTTATAGCCCCTGTGACGCCGCAGAAAGCAAGCCAATCACTGCAATGCCCTTCTCTAAGATGGCGGGGACCAGGACCTATGTCATCACGCTGCTCACACTCTGCATCCACCTTCATTGGCTGAGAAATGGCGCTTTTCACGTCATTGAAACGCGACTTTGGTGTGAAAGTCGCGTACCGCATGGTCGACCCCACACAGGGATCGGGTCGGGTTTCATGAAACCCGACTTTGCCAAAAGTCGGCAACTTATGAAAATGAACGATCCGTTTCGCTCAACCCTAGTCCTCATCCAACAAGTTCAGAATTAGTAGGTGATGGATTGTCAGAATCCGGCCCAGGAACGCAAGGCTTCAATAGTTGCGAGTCCTGGCCCCATGCTCGTCCACGTGCTCTTGCTCTTTCTCTTCCAGTCATGATTTAATTTAGTAGATTTTGCTTTCGTAATCCAGAGGCAGAGTACAACACTGCCCAAGCATTTACCCTATGCTCCTCAGACTTTCTGTTTGTGCAGTAACTGCCTCTAGGCAGCAGATGATGATGGTGGTAGTGTTGGTGAATTTAAGACACAGTCATGAATAGTGTTGAGCGATACCGTCCGATACTTGAAAGTATCGGTATCGGATAGTATCGGCCAATACCCGAAAAATATCGGATATCGCCGATACCGATATCCGATACCAATACAAGTCAATGGGACATCAAGTATCGGAAGGTATTCTCATGGTTCCAGGGTCTAAAGGAGAGGAAACTCTCCTTCAGGCCCTGGGATCCATAGGGATGTGTAAAATAAAGAATTAAAATAAAAAATATTGATATATTTACCTCTCCAGCGGCCCCTGAACTCAGCGCGGGTAACCGGCAGGCTTCTTTGTTCAAAATCGCAGGTCCTTAAAAAATGAGCGCGGTAATGACTTTCAAAGACGTAGCGGCTTGTGATTGGTCGCGGCCACGCGACCAATCACAAGTCGCGACGTCACCGCAAGCTATTAACGCGCTCATTTTTAAAAATGAGCGCGTTAATGACTTTCAAAGACGTAGCGGCTTGTGATTGGTCGCGTGGCCGCGACCAATCACAAGCCGCTACGTCTTTGAAAGTCATTACCGCGCTCATTTTTAAAAAATGAGCGCGTTAAGGACCTGCGAGTGACGTCACGGCTTGTGATTGGTCGCGTGGCGGTCACATGGGCGGCCCGCGACCAATCAGAAGCCGGGACGTGATTCTCAGGTCCTAAAAGCGCTGATTTTGAACAACGAAGCCTGCCGGTTACCCGCGCTGAGTCCAGGGGCCGCCGGAGAGGTAAATATATCAATATTTTTTATTTTAATTCTTTATTTTACACATCTCTATGTATCCGATACCGATACCCGATACCACAAAAGTATCGGATCTCGGTATCGGAATTCCGATACCGCAAGTATCGGCCGATACCCGATACTTGCGGTATTGGAATGCTCAACACTAGTCATGAAACAGCCATAACAACTTGAAACAGAAGTATTTTTACCAAGATACTACACTGTAAAATATGTGGCCTGTGTTTTTATTTTGTCCAAAAAATAGTGTATAGAAATAGGGTCACAGACAGCAAATACAGAGGAATGTAGCCCTGAAATGACACAATGTGTAGGCCACAGATACATCTGCCGTGTGACTGAGATACCAGACATTTCAATATGTGCACTGTATTTTTAAAATTTGTACCCCAAAATAGTGTACAGAATTAGGGTGACAGACAGCAAATACAGTGTAATGTAGCCCTGAATTGCTGCAATTTGTAGGGCACAAACAGCTCAGCCATCTGACAGCGATACCAGTGTTCAATATGTGGCCGTTATTTTTTTTTATTTTTTACCCCAAAATAGTGTTTTGAGCTAGGGTAAAACACAGCAAAAAAGGTGAATGGAAGCCTCAAAAGTACACTTCGTAGCCCACAGATAGATGAGACGTGTCACAGACAAACCAGACTGTTCAATATGTGACCGGTATTTCCTTATTTTTTTACCACAAAATAGTGTATACTAGACCTAGAGTAGCAGACAGCAAAAAAGTGGAATGTAGGCCTGAATTGCCACAATTTGTAGGACACAAATAGATCAGGCGTCTGACAGCAATACCAGACTGTTCAATACGTGGCCTGTATTTTTTTTATTTTTTACCTCAAAATAATGTAAAGACCTAGGGTAGCAGACAGCAAAAGAAGTGGAATGTAGGACTGAAAAGCAACTATTTGTAGAGCACAGATAGCTAACATAGAAAAACTCAGAAAAAATACATACCATGAGATACGGCCTTCCCAAAACCCTGTCTGATGACAAATGCACACATAGCAGGATGCAGCAAGCCTCCACTGATAAAGGCTAGGGGCGGCACAGGTGCAAACTACTTGATAAAAACAGCCACCCCAACCAAACATTGCAGGGTTTGGCTGCCTAGCAGAAAAAATGCACATCGATATAACTCACATAGGACGCCAGTCACACTGATGTGTGTGGTGCACAGTGTCTGGTATGCAACCTATTAATGACGCCCCTTGTATTAACAGGCGGGCTGCCCAGCACTATAATATGCAGAACACAGTGACAGACGCCCCAGAAAAACCTAGCCAACATAAAGAGGCCTGGCCACATCCTGCAAAAAAGGATATGATATAGTGCAAAAAAATGCATGCGTATGATAAACACATACAGTATATGAAGTATTGGTTTAATATTTTGGCCAAAATAAAGTAAGCCTGCAACCCAACGTCAAGGGTCCCCATAATATTGCGGGTCCTACCACTAATATCAAAAAACAGCTAACATAGAAAAAACTCAGAAAAAATACATACCATGAGATACGGCCTTCCCAAAACCCTGTCTGATGACAAATGCACACATAGCAGGATGCAGCAAGCCTCCACTGATAAAGGCTAGGAGCGGCACAGGTGCAAACTACTTGATAAAAACAGCCACCCTAACCAAACATTACAGGGTTTGGCTGCCTAGCAGAAAAAATGCACATCGATATAACTCATATAGGACGCCAGTCACACTGATAGGTGTGGTGCACAGTGTCTCATGGTATGTAGAGCACAGATAGACCAGGAGTCTGACGGATATATCACACTCTTCAATATGTGGCCTGGAGATTTTTTATTTTTTTTTACTCCAAAATAGTGTATAGACCTAGGGTAGCAGACAGCTAAAAAGTGTAATTTAGGCCTGAAAAGCAACTATTTGTAGGGCACAGTTAGACCAGGAGTGTGATGGAGATATCACACTCAATTTGTGGCCTGGAGTTTTTTATTCTATACCCCAAAATAGTGTACAGAACTAGGGTAACAGTCAGCAAAGACAGTGGAATGTAGGCCTGAATTGCTACAATTTGTAGGCCACAAATAGATCAGGCGTCTGACAGCGGTATCTGACTGTTCAATACCTGGCCTTTATTTTTTTTATTTTTTACCCCAAAATAGTGTATAGACCTAGGGTAGCAGACAGCCAAAAAAGTGGAATGTAGTCATGAAAAGCAACTATTTGTAGAACACAGATAGACCAGGAGTCTGACGGAGATAACAGACTGTTCAACACGTGGCCTGTGTTTTTTACCCCAAAATACTGTAGAGACCTAGGGCAGCAGACAGCCAATAAAGTGAAATGTAGGCTTGATGAGCAACTGTTTGTAGAGCACAGATAGACTAGAAGTGTGACGGAGATATCACACTCTTCAATATGTGGCCTGTATTTTTTTATTTTATAGCCCAAAATAGTGTACAGAACCAGTGTAACAGACCGCAAAGATAGGGGAATGTAGGCCTGAATTTGTAGGACACAAATAGATCAGGTGTCTGACAGCGATACCTGACTATTCAATGCGTGGCCTGTAATTTTTTTATTTTTTACCCCAAAATAGTGTATAGACCTAGGGTAGCGGACAGGGGATTGTAGGCTTGAAAAGCAAATATTTGTAGAGCCCAATAGACCAGGAGTCTGACAAAGATATCACACTCTTATGTGGCCTGGAGGTTTTTTTTAAACTTTTTTTTACCACAAAATACTGTAAAGTTCTAGAGTAGCAGACAGCCAAAAAAGTGGAATGTGGGCCTGAAAAGCAACTATTTGTAGAGCACAGATAGACCAGGAGTCTGATGGAGATAATAGACTGTTCAATACGTGGCCTGTATTTTTTAATTTTTTACCCCCAAATAGTGTATAGACCTAGGGTAGCAGGCAGACAAAGAAAGTGGAATGTAGGCCTGAAAAGCAACTATAACGTTTCAGGGGCAAGAACGAGAGTGGACCCTCTGGACCGTGGTAGACCTACCTCTGGGCGAGTAAACCAGATGTTAACCAACCCCTATACAGGGGCTGTCAGGAGCAGGCCCAGAGGTCTCCTATCCACGGTAGCAGATACCAAGAGGGGCGGCTCAGGAAAGGGAGAAAACAGAGGATGAGGCAAAAAGAGAGAACCTGAACCGAGGACTACGGGACCAGAGACTGAGGACTCGGGAATGAAATGACAGGCTGGAGTAGTGGAATACCGGAGACGGAGCTGTAGGGAGAGAGGAGAGATGATGAGTGAAAATGGGAATGATGAACTGGAACAGAAGGAGAGCAAAGACGGAGCTGAAGGGAAAGGGGAGAACCAGCACGAGACACAGAGACACAGCAGCAACGTGACCGGAGGCAAAAGCTAAAGCTAAAGACACTCAGGCACCTCCTAGCAAAGGAGGCGGCCTGAAATAGTAGGCACTCTACCTGGATTGGCTGCAGCACACCGGAGAGACACATCCGGTATCAGGAAACCAGGAAGGAATGCCTAACGCAGGATCCTGCGCACCTGCGCAGGAGCAGTATGTCTAAGACGTGGAGGAGGGGCCCGCCGAGGACGAGCGTACCGTCCACCGGAAGCCGGGCTGCAGGAACGAGCAGCAATGGAGGAAGACGGACCAGCGCGCCGGACCTGGAGAACGAGCGGCCGAGAGGAGCAGCGGCGACAGCAGGAGAAGAAGCGGGACCAGTGCGCCGTGACCTGGAAGACGAGCGGCCGAGAGGAGCAGCGGCGACAGCAGGAGAAGAAGCGGGGACAGCGCGGCGGGACCCAGACAAGGAGCGGTGAGTAGCGGTAGCGGCCGTAACAGTACCCCCCTCCTTAAAATCCCCTCTCCCAATCCCGGAGAGGAATTTGTTAAGAAGACGAGGAGCATTGATATTCTCCCGAGGCTCCCACGATCTCTCCTCAGGACCAAAACCCCTCCAATCCACCAGGAAAAAATCTCTCCCACGAACCCTCTTCATGGCTAAAATATCCTTTACCTCAAAAATGTTATCGGCGCAGACAGACTGAGGAGAGGCACCAGAAGAAGGATGGAAGCGATTAAGAGTAACAGGTTTGAGCAAGGACACATGGAAAGTATTGGGAATACGGAGCGAGGCAGGCAACTTCAGCTTGTAGGCGACATCGTTGACTTGACTCAGAACCTCAAAAGGACCGATGTAGCGGGGACCAAGTTTATAGGATGGAATCTTGAGCCTAATATAACGCGAGGAAAGCCAGACCTTATCGCCAGGAGAAAATGGAGAAGAATCTAAACGCCTCTTGTCGGCATGTCTCTTCATCTTAGCAGAGGCCAAATTGAGGACCTCTTCAACTTCACCCCAGATTGCAGAGAATTTAGAAGATAAAGAATCTGCTGCCGGAACTCCAGACACGGAAGAAATTGGGAGGGGCATATTCGGATGCTGACCGAAGACAATGAAAAAAGGAGATTTAGCGGAGGACTCGTTAGAGTGATTATTATAGGCGAACTCGGCCCAAGGCAAAAGGCTGACCCAGTCATCTTGGTGGACGTTGATGAAATGACGAAGATAGGAAGCCACAATTTGATTCGTACGTTCCGCTTGGCCGTTAGTCTGTGGATGATAAGCAGACGAAAAATCCAGCGACACCTTCAAGAGTTTGCATAACGCCCTCCAAAAATGTGACGTAAATTGAACTCCTCGGTCAGATACGATGTTTTGAGGAAAACCATGGAGTCTGAAAATATTGGAAATAAAAATTTTCGCCAACTCTGGAGCCGAGGGTAGTCCAGGCAGAGGAACAAAATGAGCCATTTTAGAAAACCGATCTACGACCGTTAGGATGACAGTACAACCAGAGGATTTTGGTAAATCAGTAATGAAGTCCATGGCGATATGTTGCCACGGACAGGAAGGTACGGGAAGTGGAAGCAGACTCCCCCGAGGTAATTGTCTTGGCACCTTGTACTTAGCACAGGAGGGACAAGAGGCGACAAAGTCTTTGATATCCTGGCGTAGCGAAGGCCACCAGTAGTAGCGAGAGATGAGAAGGAAGGTCTTCTTTATTCCGGCATGACCTGCCAATTTAGAGGAATGACCCCAACGAAGCACTCTCATCTTGTCATCCTCCGTCACTAGTGTCTTACCCGGAGGAGGGCGAATCATCTTAAGAGGAGCCACCGTGACGACTTTGCAGGGATCCAGGATATGCGCAGGTTCTTCGTCAATGTCCTCTGGCTGAGAAAGTCTGGACAGAGCATCTGCCTTGACATTCTTGTCACCAGGCCGAAAACGGAGCTCGAAATCGAAGCGAGCAAAGAACAGGGACCATCGAGCTTGCCGTGGATTAAGTCTGTGCGCAGTTTGAAGGTAAGCCAAATTCTTATGGTCAGAGAAAATCACAAAAGGATGAACAGCTCCTTCAAGAAGATGCCTCCATTCTTCCAAAGCTAGCTTTATGGCCAAGAGTTCACGGTCCCCAATGGTATAATTACGTTCAGAAGCAGAGAACGTTTTAGAAAAGAAACCGCACGGAACTAATCGACCCATTTGAGACCTTTGGGAGAGTACTGCTCCGGCACCCGTGGAAGAGGCATCCACCTCGAGAACGAATGGTTTATTAACCTCTGGATGGTGAAGTACTGGAGCGGATGAAAAGGACTTCTTCAGGAGTACAAAGGCATTCTCGACCTCCGTAGTCCAAGTCTTCGGGTTGGAACCTTTGCGAGTGAGAGCAGAGAGAGGCCGAATTTTGGAGGAGAAATGGGATATGAACTGCCTGTAGTAGTTAGCGAAGCCGAGAAACCGTTGAACGGCTTTTATTCCATAGGGACGTGGCCAATGGAGAATGGCATTCACCTTTTCAGGATCCATCTTGAGGCCGGCATCCGAAATGATGTATCCGAGAAAAGGCAAAGACGTTTGTTCGAAGAGACACTTCTCATACTTGGCATAAAGGCGATTCTCTCTTAAACGTTGCAAAACCAAACGAACACTTCTTCTGTGGGACGGTAAGTCTACAGAAAAGACCAGGATGTCATCAAGATACACCACAACACAGGAGTAGAGAAGGTCACGGAAGATGTCATTAACGAATTCTTGGAAGACCGCAGGAGCGTTGCAGAGACCAAACGGCATGACTAGGTATTCATAATGACCATCTCGAGTGTTAAATGCGGTCTTCCATTCATCACCGGCTCGAATTCGGACAAGGCTGTAAGCACCCCGAAGATCTAATTTAGTGAAAATTCGCGCTCCTCTAAGTCGATCAAAGAGTTCCGGAATGAGCGGCAGAGGATACTTGTTCTTGATCGTAATGTTGTTCAGACCCCTGTAGTCGATACAAGGACGAAGTGACCCGTCTTTCTTCTTGACGAAGAAGAATCCCGCACCTGCGGGAGAAGATGACTTTCGGATAAATCCTCTGGACAAATTTTCTTGGATATACTCGGACATGGCTTTAGTCTCAGCCAGAGAGAGTGGGTAAATTCTTCCTCTAGGCGGAGTGGAACCGGAAAGGAGTTCGATCGGACAGTCGTAGGCACGATGCGGAGGAAGAGTCTCAGCCTCTTTCTTATCAAAAACGTCTATGAAGGACCAGTACGGAGAGGGTAAACCAGAGGGAACGGAAACTGCAGAGGGCGGAACCACAGGGCTAACAGACAAGAGACACTGTTTTTGACACGTAGATCCCCAACAGAGTACGTCACCAGACCGCCAGTCAAGAGTAGGTTCATGCATTCGGAGTCAAGGCAACCCTAGAAGCAAAGCATGAGCGAGGTTAGGGAGAACATAGAAAGTGATCTTCTCACGATGTAGGGCCCCGATCCATAATTCAATCTCTTCCGTAACCAAGGTGATGGCATCCTGCAAGGGTCTTCCATCCACTGAAGCGATCAGACGAGGAGAGTCCAAAGAGAGAACTGGAACGCGAAGCCTCCGAACTGCCTCAAGACTGATAAAATTGCCTGCCGCACCCGAATCCACATACGCTATTTCAGAAAATCGTTTCTGATTAAGAACAAACAGGACAGACAGACACAAGGGTTGAGAGGAATCAGAAACACCTAGGGAGGCCTCTCTTACCTGTCCTAGGCGGAGGAGTTTTCCGGTCTCTCGGGGCATGCTCGCAGTAGATGGGAAGCACTACCACAATAAAAGCAGAGTCCCTGGGAACGTCTCTCCCGACGACGCTGCTCAGCCAGCTTGACCCGATCTACCTGCATAGGTTCTGGTGCAGAGGCCGAAGAAGACAACGAAGACCGCGGACTCCCTGACCTACGGACAGATGGTGAAGGACGAACAGACCTCCTCTCTCTAGTGGACTCACGAGTTCGCTCCTGGAAGCGAAGGTCAATGCGTGTTGACAGAGAAATGAGATCTTCTAACGAGGTCGGAGTATCCCGTCCTGCCAACTCATCTTTTATCCGACTAGATAGACCTCGCCAGAAAGCGCCAACCAGGACCTCATTGTTCCACCCTAACTCGGAGGCTAGGGTGCGAAAGCGGATGGCGTACTGAGCGACAGTAAGGGAGCCCTGTTGCAGGTTGAAAAGCGACTCGGTCGTGGAGGCTAGGCGCCTGGGCTCATCAAAAACCCGGCGGAAGGTCTCAAGGAAAAAGGCTAATTGCGAGACTATGGGGTCATCCCGCTCCCACAGGGGATTGACCCAAGCCAAAGCCTCACCCTCTAAATTCGAAACCATGAAGGCCACCTTGGCCCGATCGGTAGGGTATTGTTGGGGGAGGAGTTCAAAGTGGAGGCAGCATTGGTTAAGAAATCCCCTACAAAGCTTGGGATCTCCGCCAAACCTAGGAGGTTTGCCAAGACAAGGTGACGGATGGGATGAAGGAGCAAGATTAGAGTCTTGCGTACTTTGAGCAGAAGCCGTGGAAGCAGACTGCAAATTAAATAAACGGTCGTCTATGGAAGCCATATAAGACAGCATACGTGCCTGCGTATCCCGCTGCTGAGAAAGCTCTTGCTGCAGGCCTGCAATCTGAGAAGCGATAACTGGGTCGGAGGTTTGCAGAGAAGTCAGACGGGACTCCATGTTCTTTAAGAAGGACATAATGCGCCGTTGATTTTCGTGCAGATGTGCTAGCTCCTACTGAGCAGAGAACGCGGCACCTGCGGGGTCCATGGCCTGAGTGTACTATAACGTTTCAGGGGCAAGAACGAGAGTGGACCCTCTGGACCGTGGTAGACCTACCTCTGGGCGAGTAAACCAGATGTTAACCAACCCCTATACAGGGGCTGTCAGGAGCAGGCCCAGAGGTCTCCTATCCACGGTAGCAGATACCAAGAGGGGCGGCTCAGGAAAGGGAGAAAACAGAGGATGAGGCAAAAACAGAGAACCTGAACCAAGGACTACGGGACCAGAGACTGAGGACTTGGGAATGAAATGACAGGCTGGAGTAGTGGAATACCGGAGACGGAGCTGTAGGGAGAGAGGAGAGATGATGAGTGAAAATGGGAATGATGAACTGGAACAGAAGGAGAGCAAAGACGGAGCTGAAGGGAAAGCGGGAGAACCAGCACGAGACACAGAGACACAGCAGCAACGTGACCGGAGGCAAAAGCTAAAGCTAAAGACACTCAGGCACCTCCTAGCAAAGGAGGCGGCCTGAAATAGTAGGCACTCTACCTGGATTGGCTGCAGCACACCGGAGAGACACATCCGGTATCAGGAAACCAGGAAGGAATGCCTAACGCAGGATCCTGCGCACCTGCGCAGGAGCAGTATGTCTAAGACGTGGAGGAGGGGCCCGCCGTGGACGAGCGTACCGCCCACCGGAAGCCGGGCTGCAGGAACGAGCAGCAATGGAGGAAGACGGACCAGCGCGCCGGGACCTGGAGAACGAGCGGCCGAGAGGAGCAGCGGCGACAGCAGGAGAAGAAGCGGGACCAGCGCGCCGTGACCTGGAAGACGAGCGGCCGAGAGGAGCAGCGGCGACAGCAGGAGAAGAAGCGGGGACAGCGCGGCGGGACCCAGACAAGGAGCGGTGAGTAGCGGTAGCGGCCGTAACAGCAACTATTTGTAGAGCACAGATAGACCAGGAGTCTGATGGATATATCACAGTTTTCAATATGTGGCCTGAAGTTTTTTTTTTTTGTTTTTTTTCTTACCACAAAATACTGTATAGACTTAGGGTAGCGGACAGCCAAAAAAGTGGAATGTAGGTCTGAAAAGCAACTATTTGTAGAGGACAGATAGACCAGGAGTGTGACGGAGATATCACAATCTTCAATATGTGGCCAATATTTTTTTATTTTATAGCCCAAAATAGTGAACAGAACTAGGGTAACAGACAGCAAAGACAGTGGAATGTAGGCCTGAATTGCCACAATTTGTGGGCCACAAATAGATCAGGCGTCTGACAGCATTATCTGACTGTTCAATACCTGGCCTGTTTTTTTTTATTTTTTACCCCAAAAGTAGTGTTTAGACCTAGGGTAGTAGACAGCCTAAAAAATGGAATGTAGGCCTGAAAAGCAACTATTTGGAGAGCATAGATAGACCATGCGTCTGACGGAGATACCAGACTGTTTAATACGTGGCCTGTATTTTTTAATTTTTCCCCAAACTAGTGTATAGACCTATGGTAGCAGACAGCAAAAAAGTGGAATGTAGGCCTGTAAAGCAACTATTTGTAGAGCACAGATAGACCAGGCATTTGATAGAAATAGCAGACTGTTCAATACGTGGCCTGAATGTTTTATATTTTTTACCCCAAAATAGTGTGTAGACCTAGGGTAGCTGACAGCCAAAAAAGTGGAATATACGCCTGAAAGGCAACTATTTGTAGATGTACAGATAGATCTGGTGTCTGACGGAGATGTTAAATTTGTTGCCTGGTTATTTTTGGGCCCACCAAAATTGTGTCAAGTAGGCTATGACACTAAAAAAAAATGTTGGAGTACTAAAATTGTAAAATATTTAGCAGAATGATATGCAATGCATGTGGCGTACAAAAGACAGTGCTAAATATAAGAACTTTGCTAAATATTTTTTGGCCAGATAAAGATTTTATGCTGAGCAAAATGGTGTCCAAAAATGTTGTGTAAGACACTCCAAAAAAAACTACAGTACCAAAAAACCCCAGAATTTTCTGCGCACTTACATCTTATGCCTGGGACAGAAAAAGCAGTTTTAAATTGCTAGATTTTCACATTGTTGTATTAAGATGACCTGGCTGTGGTCTGCAGTGTGACCAAGCAAATAAATGTAGAAAAACAGGGCCTCTGGATTGTTTTGTGATAAAATTAGCAGGATTCAGGTGCCAAAAAAAACCCTGCCACAGATACCTGCAGCTAGGTGTATTGTTGTGGATTCTGTTTTTGGGCTCCCTCTGGTGGTTACAGATGGTACTGGGTGACTTGTGTTCTCTGCGGTCTCTGGTGTCCACCTGTTCTATCAGGATATGGGAGTTTCCTATTTAACCTGGCTTTCTTGTCATTTCCTCGCCGGCTATCAATGTAATCAGTGTGTCTTGTTACCTCTGCTTCCCGCTTCTGTATTCTTCAGGACTAGCTAAGTTTTTGATTTTCCTGTTCCACGTTTTGCTTAATTTTTGTCTTAGTCCAGCTTGCAGATATGTGATTCCTTTTTGCTGGTTGCTCTAGTGGGCTGATATTACTCCTCATGTTCCATGAGTTGGAACATGAGTTCAAGTAATTTCAGGATGATTTTTTGTAGGGTTTTTCGCTGACCGCGCAGTTCACTTTTGTATCCTCTGCTATCTAGCTTTAGCGGGCCTCATTTTGCTGAATCTGTTTTCATAACTACGTATGTGCTTTCCTCTCATTTCACCGTCATTACATGTGGGGGGCTGCTATTTCTGTGGGGTGTTTCTCTGGAGGCAAGAGAGGTTTGTGTTTCTTCTAATAGGGAAAGTTAGTTCTTCGGCTGGCGCGAGACGTCTAGAATCATCGTAGGCACGTTCCCCGGCTACAGCTAGTTGTGTGTTGAGGTTCAGGATCGCGGTCAGCTCAGTTTCCATCACCCTAGAGCTTGTTTTGTTTTTTGTGCTTGTCCTTTTGTGATCCCCTGCCATTGGGATCATGACAGTATAGCCAGCCAAAAAGTGGTAATCGTATTGGCTGAAGTAGGAGGAAAAGTAGTCTGAGGAAGTTTTTTTTTTTTTTTCCCCTCAGAGTTTGCTGCATAGCCTTAATTGCAGCCTGGCTGCGTCTTACCTCCTCTTAATCCTTGAATGGCTCTGACCTCAGCTGTTTATCATGGACGTCCAGAGTTTGGCTTCCAGCCTGAATAATCTTGCTGCTAAGGTTCAAAATATACAAGATTTTGTTGTACATGCTCCTATGTCTGAACCTAGAATTCCTATCCCAGAGTTTTTTTCTGGAGATAGATCTAGTTTTCTGAATTTTAGGAACAATTGCAAGTTGTTTCTTTCTTTGAAATCTCGCTCTTCTGGAGACAGAGCTCAGCAAGTCAAGATTGTTATATCTTTCCTGTGGGGTGACCCTCAGAATTGGGCATTTGCATTGGCACCAGGGGATCCTGCGTTGCTCAATGTGGATGCGTTTTTTCTGGCATTGGGTTTGCTCTGTGAGGAACCTAACCTAGAGATTCAGGCTGAAAAAGCTTTATTGGCTCTCTCTCAGGGGCAAGATGAGGCAGAAATATATTGTCAGAAATTTCGGAAATGGTCGGTGCTTACTCAGTGGAATGAGTGCGCCCTGGCTGCAAGATTCAGAGATGGCCTTTCTGAGGCCATTAAAGATGTCATGGTGGGGTTCCCTGCGCCTACAGGTCTGAATGAGTCTATGACTATGGCTATTCAGATTGATCGGCGTTTACGGGAGCGCAAACCTGTGCACCATTTGGCGGTGTCTTCTGAACAGGCACCTGAGACAATGCAATGTGATAGAATTCAGTCCAGAAGTGAACGGCAAAACTATAGGCGGAAAAATGGGTTGTGTTTTTATTGTGGTGATTCAGCTCATGTTATATCAGCATGCTCTAAACGCACAAAAAAGGTTGATAAGTCTGTTGCCATTAGTACTTTACAGTCTAAGTTCATTCTGTCTGTGACTCTGATTTGTTCATTATCAGCCATTTCCGTCGATGCCTATGTGGATTCAGGCGCTGCCCTGAGTCTTATGGATTGGTCATTTGCCAACCGCTGTGGGTTTAGTCTGGAGCCTCTGGAAGTCCCTATTCCTTTGAAAGGAATTGACTCTACACCTTTGGCTATGAATAAACCTCAGTACTGGACACAAGTGACCATGCGTATGACTCCCGTTCATCAGGAGGTGATTCGCTTCCTGGTACTGTATAATTTACATGATGTCTTAGTGCTTGGTCTGCCATGGTTACAAACTCATAACCCAGTCTTGGACTGGAAAACGATGTCTGTGTTAAGCTGGGGATGTCAGGGGGTTCATGATGATGCACCTCCGATTTCTATCGCTTCATCTACTCCGGTATTTTTGTCTGATTATCGGGATGTTTTTGAGGAGCCTAAGCTCAATTCGCTTCCTCCTCACAGGGATTGCGATTGTGCTATAGATTTGATTCCTGGCAGTAAATTTCCTAAAGGTCGTTTGTTCAATCTGTCAGTGCCAGAGCATACTGCTATGCGGGATTATGTTAAGGAGTCCTTGGAAAAGGGACATATCCGTCCATCTTCGTCCCCTTTGGGAGCAGGTTTTTTTTTTGTGGCCAAAAAAGATGGTTCCTTGAGGCCTTGTATAGATTACCGTCTTTTGAATAAGATTACAGTTAAATATCAGTATCCTTTGCCATTGTTGACTGATTTGTTCGCTCGCATTAAGGGGGCTAAATGGTTCACTAAGATTGATCTTCGGGGTGCGTATAATCTTGTGCGGATAAAGCAGGGTGATGAGTGGAAAACCGCATTTAATACGCCTGAGGGCCATTTTGAGTATTTGGTGATGCCTTTTGGACTTTCTAATGCTCCTTCTGTCTTCCAGTCCTTTATGCACGATATTTTCCGTGAATATCTGGATAAATTTATGATTGTGTATTTGGATGATGTTTTGGTTTTTTCGGATGACTGGGAGTCCCATGTTCAGCAGGTCAGGAACGTGTTTCAGGTCCTGCGGGCCAATTCTTTGTTTGTAAAAGGTTCAAAGTGTCTCTTTGGAGTCCAGAAGATTTCTTTTTTGGGGTATATTTTTTCCCCTTCTACTATTGAGATGGATCCCGTCAAGGTTCAGGCTATTTGTGACTGGACGCAGCCTACATCTCTTAAGAGTCTACAGAAGTTCTTGGGCTTTGCTAATTTTTTTCGTCGTTTCATAACTAATTTTTCTAGTGTTGTTAAGCCTTTGACGGATTTGACTAAGAAGGGTGCTGATGTTGCTGATTGGTCTCCTGTGGCTGTGGAGGCCTTTCAGGAACTTAAGCGCCGGTTTTCTTCTGCTCCTGTGTTGCGTCAGCCAGATGTTTCGCTTCCTTTTCAGGTTGAGGTTGATGCTTCCGAGATTGGAGCGGGGGCGGTTTTGTCACAGAGAAGCTCCGATTGCTCAGTGATGAAGCCATGTGCGTTCTTTTCTAGAAAGTTTTCGCCCACTGAGCGGAATTATGATGTTGGTAATTGGGAGCTTTTGGCCATGAAGTGGCCATTTGAGGAGTGGCGTCATTGGCTTGAGGGTGCTAGACATCGTGTGGTGGTCTTGACTGATCACAAAAATCTGATTTACCTTGAGTCTGCCAAGCGTCTGAATCCTAGACAGGCTCGTTGGTCACTGTTTTTCTCCCGTTTCGATTTTGTGGTTTCATACCTGCCAGGTTCAAAGAATGTGAAGGCGGATGCTCTTTCTAGGAGTTTTGTGCCTGACTCCCCTGGAAATTCTGAGCCCACTGGTATCCTTAGGGATGGGGTGATTTTGTCGGCTGTCTCCCCAGACTTGCGACGTGCTTTGCAGGAGTTTCAGGCGGATAAACCTGATCGTTGTCCGCCTGAAAGACTGTTTGTTCCGGATAATTGGACCAGTAGAGTCATCTCCGAGGTCCATTCTTCTGCATTGGCAGGTCATCCTGGAATATTTGGTACTAGAGACTTGGTGGCCAGGTCTTTTTGGTGGCCTTCCTTGTCGAGGGATGTGCGTTCTTTTGTGCAGTCTTGTGAAGTTTGCGCTCAGGCTAAGCCTTGCTGTTCTCGGGCCAGTGGATTGTTGTCACCTTTGCCTATTCCGAAGAGGCCTTGGACGCACATTTCCATGGACTTTATTTCGGATCTCCCTGTCTCTCAAAAAATGTCCGTCATCTGGGTTGTGTGTGACCGCTTTTCTAAGATGGTTCATCTGGTACCCTTGCCTAAGTTGCCTTCCTCCTCTGAGTTGGTCCCTCTGTTTTTTCAGAACGTGGTTCGTTTGCATGGGATTCCGGAGAACATCGTTTCTGACAGGGGATCCCAGTTTGTGTCTAGATTTTGGCGGACATTCTGTGCTAAGATGGGCATTGATTTGTCCTTTTCGTCTGCATTCTATCCTCAGACGAATGGCCAGACAGAACGAACTAATCAGACCTTGGAAACTTATTTAAGGTGTTTTGTTTCTGCTGATCAAGATGACTGGGTTACCTTTTTGCCGCTTGCTGAATTTGCCCTTAATAATCGGGCTAGTTCTGCTACCTTGGTTTCTCCTTTCTTTTGTAATTCGGGGTTTCATCCTCGTTTTTCCTCTGGTCAGGTGGAGCCTTCTGATTGTCCTGGAGTGGACATGGTGGTGGATAGGTTGCATCAGATTTGGAGTCATGTGGTGGACAATTTGAAGTTGTCCCAGGAGAGGGCTCAGCAGTTTGCTAATCGCCGTCGCCGCGTGGGTCCTCGACTTCGTGTTGGGGACTTGGTGTGGTTGTCTTCTCGTTTTGTTCCTATGAAGGTCTCTTCTCCTAAGTTCAAGCCTCGGTTCATCGGTCCCTATAGGATCTTGGAAATTCTTAACCCTGTGTCGTTTCGTTTGGATCTCCCGGCATCGTTTGCTATTCATAATGTGTTCCATCGGTCGTTGTTGCAGAAGTATGAGGTACCTGTTGTTCCTTCGCTTGAGCCTCCTGCGACGGTGCTGGTGGAGGGAGAATTGGAGTATGTTGTGGAGAAGATCTTGGATTCTCGTGTTTCCAGACGAAAACTCCAATATTTGGTCAAGTGGAAGGGTTATGGTCAGGAGGATAATTCTTGGGTGGTTGCCTCTGATGTTCATGCTGCTGATTTGGTCCGTGCATTTCATAGGGCTCATCCTGGTCGCCCTGGTGGTTCTCGTGAGGGTTCGGTGACCCCTACTCAAGGGGGGGGTACTGTTGTGGATTCTGTTTTTGGGCTCCCTCTGGTGGTTACAGATGGTACTGGGTGACTTGTGTTCTCTGCGGTCTCTGGTGTCCACCTGTTCTATCAGGATATGGGAGTTTCCTATTTAACCTGGCTTTCTTGTCATTTCCTCGCCGGCTATCAATGTAATCAGTGTGTCTTGTTACCTCTGCTTCCCGCTTCTGTATTCTTCAGGACTAGCTAAGTTTTTGATTTCCCTGTTACACGTTTTGCTTAATTTTTGTCTTAGTCCAGCTTGCAGATATGTGATTCCTTTTTGCTGGTTGCTCTAGTGGGCTGATATTACTCCTCATGTTCCATGAGTTGGAACATGAGTTCAAGTAATTTCAGGATGATTTTTTGTAGGGTTTTTCGCTGACCGCGCAGTTCACTTTTGTATCCTCTGCTATCTAGCTTTAGCGGGCCTCATTTTGCTGAATCTGTTTTCATAACTACGTATGTGCTTTCCTCTCATTTCACCGTCATTACATGTGGGGGGCTGCTATTTCTGTGGGGTGTTTCTCTGGAGGCAAGAGAGGTCTGTGTTTCTTCTAATAGGGAAAGTTAGTTCTTCGGCTGGCGCGAGACGTCTAGAATCATCGTAGGCACGTTCCCCGGCTACAGCTAGTTGTGTGTTGAGGTTCAGGATCGCGGTCAGCTCAGTTTCCAACAACCTAGAGCTTGTTTTATTTTTTGTGCTTGTCCTTTTGTGATCACCTGCCATTGGGATCATGACAGTGTATATAAAATAGGCAGCAGCAGACAGTGTTGGACCCTCTTGATGTATGCAGTGAGATCTATATACTCACTTACATGCATGTAATGTCTTGCACTGATGTGGATATGTGCATATAGACTCCCCTACCTAGCACTGCAATCATTATACCCCCTAATTAGCCATAAAAAAGACTGTTGGTTTATCTGCATTTGCGGATTCTGTGATGGTAGACCCACACTAACTAATAAAGGAACAAATCTGACCCTATCTCAGTAGCAGCTCTCCCTACACTAGCTGAGTCCGGAGCTGAATGTCCCAAGCAGGGCAGCATCCGGTCTCTTATAGAACTGATGATGCTATTTGGCTAGCCAATCACTGTAATACCACAACAAAGATGACTGTGGTATTACAGTGCATGGCAGACAATTCCTGCATGTTCATTGGCACCAGAATTGCAGGGCGGAGACCCGAGCTCCCGCTGAATAATCCTGGAAATGCTCGGTGCTCGCCGAGTACACCGAGTACCGTGATACTCAGGTGAATAACGAGTAGTGGCGAGCACATTCACTTATGACTAAAAAGGAAATAAAATTACACTTGGCCCTGGAATCCACGCAAACCTCTGCAGAGAGAGATAAGCCCATGGGACAGTGTCACCTTAAACATAATTTTGCATGACAACGCCACCGTGTCTAGTGAGCCTCCTCCAATGGCCACTAGACACGGTCGTTACCCTGCCGCTTGGGACACTTGTTGGCATAATGACTAGACTGCCTACAAACATGGCAGATTGTAGGTGCTCGAGCGGGACTAGACTTGGATCTCCAAAACCTAGGCCGGAGATTCTAGAGGCTTGGCGAAGTTTGGAGCTAGCCGAAACCTCTGTTGACACTGGGCTCACTCCAACCCTCACTCAGAATGACAAAGGTAGATGCGATTGGAGGCAGAAATTAACTCCGCTAGTGTGGCAGGAATCTCCCTAATGGCCAGAGCAGAGCATGTCTTACACGATCAGCCAATCCCTTCCTGAAGACAGGGATAAGAACTTTATCTGGCCACTCCAACTCAGAGGCAAGAGTCCAGAAATGGATGGCATAATGGCTGACTATGGAGGAGCCCTGGGTTAAAACCAGAAGTTGGAGCGAGGTATCGTGGGTGACACGAGGCCCTAAAAAGTCCTGCTTCTGGGCGCTCAGAAAACACGTGACACTCTGCACCACCTGATCATTGCGCTTCCACAGCTTCCACAGCTGCGTTGCCCACTCCAATGCTCTGTCCGTTAGCAGGGAGATCAAGAATCCCACCTTAGCCCGTTCAGATGGGAAACATGACGCCAGTAACTCCAAATGTGTAGCACACTGGTTCACAAATCCCCAACAGGTTTTACTGTCTCCCATTAACTTAGCTGGCTGAGGGAGATGAGAGAGGGATGGAACAGAGGTGGCAGCGGACACATGAGGCACAGCTTCAGAGGCTGCATGAACCGCTACCTAGATAACTTTTACAGCGGAGATGACGAGCTTAAGGGCAAACAGCCTGCCCTCCAGCTGCTGAATGTACCACTGTAAATGCTGCTCGTCCGCCATTGCTAGCCAGATCCTGGTGCTAAGATACTGTTAGGGTTGGTGGATCGCACTAAATATAAATTAAGATGAAGTGCGATCGCAACTCGGGGTCCACCGTGCGGATCTAGTAAACAATGGTGGAAGCATGCGGCAAGCGATCTTGAAAACACACGGGGTTAAATATTACCCTGTGTGAATAAAAAATTACCTAACTCTGTTAGCTTCACAGAGGGGTAGAGACAGAAATACAGCTGTCCCTGGACAGTATGGCACAGCTAGATTCCACGCTAGAGAAAATGGTGCTAAATCCCCTGTTACTTCACAGGTGGACAATACCCGCTCAGGGGCAAGGAAGCAGGTAGTAGTGGACACAGTCACAGTATATGCTCTCACACAAACTCCTCTCCATAGGTGCTTGAATTCTAAAGACTATATGCCTGCCCTGAGCACACACAAAAAAGTCCACACTACCTTAGTGTTCCACACACACATGTCATAAATGATCTTAGCGTACCGATTGGGCGCGCCCAAGATCCCTTCATAGAATGTGCCAATCAGACAGGATTTTGCCCATTGGCCAATCCGAAGCAGGCACAGGACATGAGCAGCTAACAACCAACCACCAATGAGAGGTCACCACCTCACGAGCATGCTCAGTAGAGTGAATCCTGGACTTAGTCTCAGGAATGACTGCTCGCTGCTGTATATTATTAGTTACCATAGCTGAACCTGGTGAGGCAGCGTTAACAATGTGCACAGTTCAATTCTGAGCTAGACGCTGAGACCAATGTCTTTGCTGAGTAGCATCTACTGTGGTCGAGACCGAATAGGAGACTGCAGGAGAAAATAAGGCTTGGGATCCATCCTACGCACAGGGAGAATCCCTGCGCCTAACATGATCAATGCATCCCTAGAGAAGTTCCTTGAAAGGATTAGTTAGTAAAATGGTCATTTATGGGGAGTTCAGATGTTCCTGCACCTTGGGGCTCTACCAGTGTGACATGGCACCCTCATTCCAGTCCAGCAAAATCAGAACTTCAATATGGCGCTTCTTTCTTTTTGAGCTTTGTACTGTGCCTCAAAAGTAGTTTTTGATCACATGTGAGGTATTGCTGCACTCAGGAGAAACTGCACAAGAATTTTTGGTGTCCAATTTCTCTTGCTATCTTTGTTAAAATTAAAAATGTGTGGCTAAAGCAACATTTTTGTGGAAAAAAATAGATTTTTTTTTATTTTCAAGGCTCAATGTTATACTCATGTGAATCTTTTGGGGGTTCAGGGTGCTCAACACACATGTAGATAAATTCCAAGAGAGGTCTAGGTTACTTGTGAAAGCTTTCGCTGTTTAGGCACATCAGGGGCTCTACAAATGTGATATAACACTGTCAGAACATTCCATCATTATCCATCAATCAATATTCATTCTAAAATGTCACTTTATCCTTTCTGAGCCATGCCATGCTCCCAAAAAGTAGTTTTCCCCCACATTTGGAGTATAGGTGTTTTCAGGAGAAGTTTGGTAACAAGTTTTTGGGTTCATTATCTCTTGCTACCCTTATGAAAATAAAAAATTGTGGCTAAAATATTTTTTTTGTATATGGCTGAACACTATAAATGAAGCACCGGGGGGCTCAAGTTGCTGACAACATATCTAGATAAGTTCTCTGAGGGGTCTAGTTTCCAAAACAGGTTCACTTGTGTTTCCATTCTTAAAACACATCAGGGGCTCTCCAAATACAACATGGCATCCGCAAATGATTCCAGCAAATTTTACTTTCAAAAAATCCAATTGTGCTTCTTCCCTTCCGTGTCCTGCCGTGCGCTTAAACATATTTGGTATCTGCGTACTCAGGAGACATTTTTCAACAAATTATATATAATTATATTTTCTCCTTTTACCCTTGTGAAATTAACCAAAAATTGGGCACAAGGTAATATTTTTGTTGGAAAAATTATTTTTATTGCTCAACGTTATAAACTTTTGTGAAGCAACTGGAGGTGAAAACTAGATAAGTCCCCTGATTGGCCTAGCTTCCAAGATATTGTCTCTTGTGGGGGTTTCCATTCTTTAGGCATATCAGGGACTCTCTGAACGCTAATTGTTCCAGCAAATTTTATATTCAAGTCAAATGGTGCTCCTTCCCTTCAGCACCTTTCCGTGTGACCAAACAGTGGTTTCTCCACACATATAGATCATCAGCATGCTCAAGGGCAATTGCACAACAAATTTTGGGGTCATTTTTTCCAGTTTCCCTTGTTAACATTAAAAATACATTGGGTCTAAAGTTACTTTTTTGTGAAAAAAAAGTTATATGTTTTTTTTTGTTTCACATTCCTTTAATTCCTGCCAATCACCTGAAGGGTTAATAAACATGTTTAGGGGTACAGTTTTAGAATGGTATAACTTTTGGGTATTTTCTGTCATATAGACCCCTCAAAGTCACTTCAAATGTGATGTGGTCCACAAATTTTGGTGGAAAAATTAGAAATCACAGGTCAGCTTTTAACCCTTTTAACTTTTTTCAAAAATTGTGCTGATGTAATTAGACTTGTTGGAAATGCTATTTATTAACAATTTTTGGTGACATATCTCTTTGATTTAAGGACATAAAAATAAAAAAATGTGAAAATTGCTAAATTTTTAAAATTTTTGCTAAATTACTTATATTTTCACAAATAAATGCAAGTCATATTGAAAAAATGTTACCAGTATCATGAAGTACAATATATCCTGAGAAAATATTCTCAGAATCGGTGGGATCCGTTGAAGCTTTTCTGAGTTTTCACCACACAAATTGTCACTGTTCGAAATTGCAATAGTTGGCAGTAAAGTGAAAACAGGCTTCTGGGTGAAGAGGTTAATGCAAATCTGATTATTTTGTGAAAACATGAAACCATTATGGATGCAATTATACTTCCAAATTAAGCAAGTTCTAAACCTTCCTTGGACACAGGTCTAACTCTACTTTTATTAGAACTAGATGATATATAAAAATGTGAATTATATCATTGTTACTAATATATGGCCTGGATAATTAAACCTCATTGTATCTCTCAATGTCAACACGTTTGACTTCTAAGAACACACATATCAGTATTTATTTAGATTTATAATTTTTAGATGTGTTTTAACTTTGATATAACGTAATATTCAAATAATTATTCTAATTGTATCATATCATCAATCAATCAATCAAATCATACTATAAGTCATTAGTAAATTAAAAGTCATTTAAAATGTTGAATTCTACTCATGACTAACAAATCTGTTTGCTCTTTTTTATACACTAGCTACCGTAAATAATTTGTAAAATCTCAATAAAGAGTGAGTTGGAAAAAAAAATGAAGCATTTACTGTTACTTTGTATGCCCCATCAATGGCATGGTAGATCAAACAGTTTTGTTTATGCTTGTCACTTCAAAAATAAAGTTTTTAGTCTTTGTAGAAAATGGTATGTAAGCTACTGTAACATATTATAATGCATGACTGCTGCCAGTCTTCTTCCTATGTTGTGCACAGCATGGTCAACCTCCAATAGCCATTGAGATTTTGTGCATGAGCAAGGTATTAATTTATTTGTTCTTCTACTCTGAATCCGAGAAAGCCTTTACAATATGAATGCAGCTTTTATCAATTCTCTGTCGGGATCTAGCATATACAGTAAACAAGATATATTCAGCCCATGCTATTAAGTCAGTGTGATAACTACAAAATATACTATGATTCAGCTAGATGTAATCCATTTATATTTAACACAGTTGAAAAAAAGCTATATTGATATAATTATTATTATTATCCATTTTAGGAGCATGCAATTTATTATATTATGAAGAATTTTACTTACATTGCTGAAGTAAAAATCCAAATCTACTCACGGTCCAGATCTGTTTTCTTTTATCTAAAATATGTAGGAAAGATTTATTTTCTTTTTATGTAGGAGATTACTACTTGGAAGTATCTATTTCCATGAGCTTACAAATTGAATTGATGGATTAATACAGCTTATCTCATCCTACTGTATGTTAAAGGGGTACTACAGGGAACATAAAAGGTGAATTTACTATTCCTGCATTCACACAATATAGAGATGAGATGGCCAGTTCAGATCTATTACCTTCATAGTTCATCTTGTACTCCCATACTCCTTTGTTTTACACATTGGCAGCAAGGCCAGCCCTGCTGCATAGTCAGTCATATGCACCCCATTATGCCTTGGAAACCACATACTGGATGGGCCCATGAAAATCCACTTCACAATATGCATATTATACTAAATACTCCTTTGTTTTACACATTGGCAGCTACGCCAGCCCTGCTGCATAGTCAGTCATATGCACCCCATTAGGCCTTGGAAACCACATACTGGATGTGCCCATGAAAGTCCAATCGTATTTTTTAATGGTAAGATGGTTCCCTCTTTGCCGATCTATTTGCAGGAGAATTTGGCAATTTATTTTCCATGTTTTTAACACTATGGTTCAGATACGGCTTTATAAAAGGCTAATACTTGCAATACAACGCAATTTTATTGCAAACTACAAAATTCAATTAGTAGTATGATTGAATAGTGTGAGTGCGTACAATTTTGTATATGTTAACATACAAAGGCTAATAAGTACATATAAGGATTAAATACATATAGTGATTACGTAAATATGAAGATTAACTACATACAGTATACTTACATCATCCACAAGAGGCTCTTAAACATCATCCGTCTGGAATATCAGAGAAGCAACACCAAGACAGAGAACCCCTAGAATATAAAAGACACAAGGATTTAGATCAAACCACCACAGGCAGAGTTTCAGTAAACCTTAATGTTTCACAATGAAAAACAGCAAACATTTAGAGGCTTAGAACTGTTTGTGAAGTGAATAAACAAACATTTCTCAAGATTGTGTCACTATGATCATTGTCTATCACATCTGTAAACGTTTTACCAGAAATGCAGCTATGTGATTGTCTGAATGCATTCAGTATACAGTATTTTAATCTGTATTCCAAATCGCCATTTGTATATTTGCCATTTGTACATTTGAGGCAGCCAAAGTTTTGGCTCTCAAAGAGAGAAACTAACATAGTCGGCAAAGAAATATTTGTAATGAACTACTGAGCCAAACTAAATGCATTGCTTTACCAAATTTATATGAAGTGTAATGTGTCCAATGTGAGCAACCAGGCAACACAAAAAGGAGCTTTTCAAGTGAGCTCTTTAACCCTAGAATGCGTGACCATAGAAATCTACACTATTACGTACCTGGGGCCTTTGAGGCCTGTTTTCAAATAACATGGAATAACTCAAAAAATTTTTTTTTTCAAAGTTATTTGAAAGTAAGCATGCATTTCCACTAGCTCTGGGGTCCGCCTGGACGGGATTTCGTAATGGATCTGACCTCCTGGTGACCCCGGCTAAGGCTGGTAGAACGCGTACCTGGGGCCTCGCAGGCCTGTCAGGTTACTTTTTTATTATTTTCTGTAAAACTACTTTAGTTACAATTTTGAAACTCTAGGTATTCCTCAGCTATATAGTTTTTAGTAATTTCCAGTTGTTCATATATTTTTATGTTATAGGCATTTCGTATAGCAACGCTTTTTTTGTG
Source organism: Ranitomeya imitator (assembly GCF_032444005.1). NCBI lineage: Eukaryota > Metazoa > Chordata > Amphibia > Anura > Dendrobatidae > Ranitomeya > Ranitomeya imitator. Next base: position 616,754,246 of record NC_091283.1, on the reverse strand, counting down.
ACTACCCCATATTCACGTACCTGGGGCCTTTTAGGCCTGTGTGCAAATAACATGGAATAACTCAAATAAAAATACTTTTCAAAGTTTATTTTAAATTTGCAAAGTAAGGATGCATTCCCACCAGCGCTGGGGTCCACCAGGAGGGGATCCGTAATGGATCTGACCTCCTGGTGACCTCAGCTAAGGCTGGTGGAATCCCGGCATTCCATCAGCCTTAGCTGGAGTTACCAGGAGGTCAGATCCATTATGGATCCCATTCTGGTGAACCCCAGCGCTACTTGGAACATAGCCTAAGATGTGTATAATTCCAAAAAAAAATTATGTACATAAAACAACAAAAATGTAACTAAACGGGCACGCCCAATATATTCACTCAGTACAATTTTTTATGATGGATACATTTTTTCTTATAAAAAGTTTTTACATAAAGTCTGTAGCAAACTTGGTGCAGGAATATTTATTTTCCACTTTACATATTCCCCCGACAATTCTTGCATATTATTTTTTCTTCAGAATGTTCCCTGCATACATTTTGTCCGCAAGTAGAACAGAAACGCTCCGATTTTCTTTCTTTCTTTGCTGGACAAATATAGCAGCGCTTTTTTTTTCTCTTTGCTCTGGCTGTTCCTGAAAGCATATTCCACATCGGATCATTGCCTCTGTAATTTGCCTTGATAAGCATTTTGTGCTGCTTCTCTCTAGCATAGTAGGCATCAAAAGTTCATAACAAAGTTCTGTCAAAAATATACGTCTATTGTCCTTCCTGTTGGCATGGAATTCTGGATTAGTTTGACAATAAACAATATAGCTATTGAGGGCTGACACATCAAGGATATTGGAAAAAAGGGCAACAGGCCAACGTTTAGTCTGCCTTTTACACGAATATTCAGTAATCATTTCGTCCATCTTGTCGACACCTCCTTTTGTCTTATTATAATGAAGTATAATTTCAGGTTTTTGTTTCCTGTCATTGGTGTCAATACTTTCATCGTGATGCATTGTGCTCAGTAATATCACAGATTTTTCTTTCTTGGCTTTATAGGACACCATTGTTGCCTCATTGCAGAAACCGAATACACTCTCGTAGATTGGTCGCTGTGCATTGTGCTTCATTATTGGTGGAATTTCGCGGCGGTTTGGTCTCATTGTACCAACAAGTGTTAGTTGTTTCTGAAGCAAAAAATTGGCCAGTTCTAAATTAGTAAAATAATTATCCATAGTGATATTTTTTCCAGAATGGAAAATTGGTAAAGCTACTGTTTTCACTATGTTGGAACATAGATCTTTCTGGACTGGAGCGTCAGCTTCTTTTCCACAGTAAATCATGCCATTCATCCCATAATAAGTTGCTGAATCGCACATCCAGAAAATTTTTATGCCGTATTTAGCTGGCTTACTGGGCATATATTGGATAAATTTGCAACATCCCCTAAAGGCAAGAAGTTGTTCGTCCACTGTCACATATTCGCTAGAATTGTAAAGTTTGTAACAGTTCTTGACAAAAAGATTCCATATATAGCTAATAGGCGCTAATTTATCGGTTGCCAACTTCACAGGCCGAGTTCTCTTTTCATCAAAACGAATGCATCTCTGAATAGCCTCAAATCTATCTACGGACATAGTGGCTTTGTAATGTGGATCTGCAAATGGGTTCAGAAATAACTCTCTGATTGGCACATCATATGATTTAGTCGACCCTGCCAGAAGAGTAAGGCCAATATAGGCATATAGTTCCTCTTTAGTTAAATTTTTCCAAGTTTTTTTTTTTTCCAAAGCAATACGTTTACCTTCCACATTCGTACACATAACTACCTCATCTGCAATATCATCTGAAACAAATTTACTGAAAACATCTTTTTTGGACATGAATTGGGAAATTCCGACAGCTCCTTGAGGAACTCTAATAATGTTATGTGATGGGGTGCGTGCATGAGCCACAGCAGTACTGTTCCAAAAAACATTTGTTTTAGATGTTCTACTTGCACATTCTGCTGCATCCATTACTTCTTCATCATCTGAGGAATCGCTGGACGATGAAGTTGATACATTAGCTGGTGGAATATACTCTTCATCCGACAAAGAAATGTCATTGTCTTCATCACTATTGAAAATAATCGCCTCAATTTCTTGGACAGTCAATCCCCTTGATGTAGACTGTGCCATTGTAATCTTAGATGTGAGTAAACTAAAATGAAAAGTAAAAAATAAAGATTACAATCAGGCTTGTGCATTATACACTGTGTGTGCTAAGACTTTGTTAGTGTTTGTGTGCTTAGGGTAAAGTACAGCCCCCCTACTCTTACCTTCAACAGATCACTTTCTTGTAAGTGCAGTAGAAGCCTCTGGTTTTGGAGCTCAGAAAGGTTCTTTGTTACAGACCAAAGAAAGCTGACTTCTTCCTCCAAAGTCTCTCCAGCAACTAGGATTTAGGACTAAAGGACCTGTACTGACATCATAATCACGTTACTTTGTGAGGGGAAACTCCCTTCCAGGATCACATTACCATGTCAGGCAGAATCCACACTCTTCCCAACAACAGCCATCGACCAATAGTCATAAAGACTGAGTCATAAGTTCTTCCCCAACAACAGTACAGACAAAAAGACTGAGGAGTACATGTAAACCAAAGCAGGCCTCAAAGGCCCCAGGTACGTGAATCTGGGGTAGTCACAAAAAAAGCGTTGCTATACGAGATGCCTATAACATAAAAATATATGAACAACTGGATATTACTAACAACTATATACCTGAGGATTACCTTGAGTTTCAAAATTCTAACTAATGTAGTTTTACAGATAATAGAAAACAAGTAACCTAGCAGGCCTGTGAGGCCCCAGGTACGCGTTCTAGGGTTAATGTACACAAATGTTATGAAGTCTTTGCAAACAAGGATGTGGTTTTACCAATGGGGGGTACCTTTTTGAAAAATATACTATTGCCATCATAATCCCCCTTGCTCAAAATTCTGGGGCTTATAAAAGTATAGAACACGTTCACCCAGGTGTCACGCACTCGCCCTAACTGGTGGGCGTGAGCTCGGGGGGTTAGTGGCCCCACTGTGCCACAAACCAGACTACCCTGGAAGGGGCGTGACTATGACAGCTGCCTGGGTTTTCACTGGAGCCTCTGATGGTGAGGTCAGGCTTGTGCAGCAGGCAGCTGCCACGTGCTACTCCAGGGCAGGCAGGAACACGGCAGAGAACACAAGTTTGGCAGGAACATGGCAGAGAACACAGGGCTGGCAGGAACACGGCAGAGAAGACATGGCTGGCAGGAACACGGCAGAGAACACAGGGCTGACTAGGACGGTAGGAACACAGGACTGGAAGGCATGGCAAGAACGGCAGGACTGGCAGGAACACTGGAATGGAAGGCATGGCAGAGAACACAGGACTGATTGATGTGGTGTATGAAGGAACAGGTAGGGACCTGTTCACACAGGAGGTGCAGGTACGGATATGTAGTTTGGAGGAACAGGTAGGGACCTGTTGTGAATTCTGCTCTTGGGCTCCCTCCGGTGGTTATGAGTGGTAGTGCTTCTGTCTTTGGATCGCAGCATTTATCAGGTGTATCCACTTTTTGCAATTTGGGCTGGGCTATTTAGTCCTGCTTTATCCTTTAGTCAGTGCCAGTTGACCATTGTTTTTGGAGGATTCACATCCATACCTGGTCTCTCCTGTTTTGCTGTTCATTTCAACAAAGATAAGTTCTGGCTTTGTTTTTGCTGTCCACCTGCTGTGGACCTTATAGTTCTGTGCATTTTCATGTTTTGTCTTGTCCAGCTTTGTCTGTGAAGGATTTTTTGCAGCCAAGCTGTGTCTCTGGAGATGCAGATATACCCTCCATGTCTTTAGTCAGATGTGGAGATTTGTATTTTCTGTGGTGGATATTTTCTAGTGTTTTAATACTGACCGCATAGTACTCTGTCCTATTCTTTCTTTTTAGCTCGAATGGCCTCCTATGCTAAATCCTGATTTCAAGTCTGCGTATGTTATTTCCCTCTCCTCTCACAGTCAATATTTGTGGGGGGCTGTCTATCCTTTGGGGATATTCTCTGAGGCAAGATAGTTTTCCCATTTCTGTCTTTAGGGGAAGTTAGTTCTTAGGCTGTGCCGAGGGGTCTAGGGAGCGTTAGGTACTCCCCACAGCTACTTCTAGTAGCGGTGCTAAGTTCAGGGTTTGCGGTCAGTACAGGTACCACCTTCTCCAGAGTACGTCAAATGCTGCTCCAAGGCCACCAGATCATAACAGGGACCTGTTCACACTGGAGGTGCAGGAACGGATATGGAATATGAAGGAACAGGTAGGGACCTGTTCACACAGGAGGTGCAGGAAAGGAAACAAGCAGAAAGGAATGAGGTTTGAAGAAACAGGTTGGGACCTGTTCACACAGGAGATGCAGGTACGGAAACAAGCCAGTAGGAAAGGAGCATGAAGGAACAGGTTGGGACCTGTTCACACAGGAAGAGAAGTGCAAGACTGCAGATAGGAGCGGAAGAGCAGCAAGAGATAGCGTAACTAGGGTTGAGCGAAACGGGTCGTTCATTTTCAAAAGTCGCCGACTTTTGGCAAAGTCGGGTTTCATGAAACCCGATCCGACCCCTGTGCGGGGTCGGCCATGCGGTACGCGACTTTCGTGCCAAAGTCGCGTTTCAATGACGCGAAAAGCGCCATTTCTCAGCCAATGAAGGTAAACGCAGAGTGTGGGCAGCGTGATGACATAGGTCCTGGTCCCCACCATCTTAGAGAAGGGCATTGCAGTGATTGGCTTGCTGTCTGCGGCGTCACAGGGGCTATAAAGGGGCGTTCCCGCCGACCGCCATGTTACTGCTGCTGATCTGAGCTTAGGGAGAGGTTGCTGCCGCTTCGTCAGAAGCAGGGATAGCGTTAGGCAGGGTCCATTAACCACCAAACCGCTTGTGCTGTAGCGATTTCCACTGCCCAACACCACCTTCGGTGTGCAGGGACAGTGGAAGCTAAATTTTTATTTTTTTTCCCCTCAGCGCTGTAGCTCATTGGGCTGCCCTAGAAGGCTCCCTGATAGCTGCATTGCTGTGTGTACGCCGCTGTGCAAACCAGCTGCTTTTTTCAAAGCACAAATCCTCTTGTTCCTTCCTTTCTGCACAGCTATCTTTTTTGTTTGTACACACTTTTTATTTAATTTGTGCATCAGTCCACTCCTTATTGCTGCCTGCCATACCTGGCTGAGATTACTGCAGGGAGATAGTAATTGAAGGACACTCCCTGTTTTTTTTTTTGTTTTTTTTTTGTGGGAGATTAAGATTGACATTTCTGCTAGAGTGCCATCCCTGTGTGTGCCATCTCTCACTCAGTGGGCCATAGAAAGCCTATTTATTTTTTTGCTTGATTTGGGTTATAAAATCTACCTGAAAAAATCACTACATCAATCAGTGGGAGAAAAATATTGGCCTCAGGGCATGTGTGCCACTCTTGACTCCTGCGTGTGCCATCTCTCAGTCAGTGGGCCATAGAAAGCCTATTTATTTTTTTGCTTGATTTTGGTTCTAAAATCTACCTGAAAAAATCACTACATCAATCAGTGGGAGAAAAATATTGGCCTCAGGGCTTGTGTGCCACTCCTGACTCCTGTGTGCATCATCACTCACTCAGTGGGCCATAGAAAGCCCTTTTTTTTTTTTTTTGCTTTATTTGGGTTCTAAATTCTACCTGAAAAAATCAATAAATCAATCAGTGGGAGATTAATATTGACCTTTGGGCTTGTGTGCCAGTCCTAAGCGTGCCATCTCTCTCTCTCAGATAGTGGGCCATAGAAAGCCTATTTATTATTTTTTTTATTGGGTTTATAAATTTTCCCTGGAGCCAAAAAAAAAAAAGTGGGAGATTAATATTGGCCTCTGGGCTTGTGTGCCAGTCCTGAGCGTGCCATCTCTCTCACAAATAGTGGGCCATAGAAAGCCTATTTATTTTTTTGCTTGATTTGGGTTCTAAAATGTACCTGAAAAAATCACTACATCAATCAGTGGGAGAAAAATATTGGCCTCAGGGCTTGTGTGCCACTCCTGACTCCTGTGTGCATCATCACTCACTCAGTGGGCCATAGAAAGCCCATTTTTATTTTTTTTTGCTTTATTTGGGTTCTAAATTCTACCTGAAAAAATCAATAAATCAATCAGTGGGAGATTAATATTGGCCTTTGGGCTTGTGTGCCAGTCCTAAGCGTGCCATCTCTCTCTCTCAGATAGTGGGCCATAGAAAGCCTATTTATTATTTTTTTTAATGGGTTTATAAATTTTCCCTGGAAAAAAAAATAAAAAAGTGGGAGATTAATATTGGGCTCTGGGCTTGTGTGCCAGTCCTGAGCGTGCCATCTCTCTCACAAATAGTGGGCCATAGAAAGCCTATTTATTTTATTTTTTTGGGTTTTATAAATTCTCCCTGAAAAAAAAAAGGGAGATTAATATTGGCCTTTGGGCTTGTGTGCCAGTCCTAAGCGTGCCATCTCTCTCTCTCTCTCTCAGATAGTGGGCCATAGAAAGCCTATTTATTATTTTTTTTATTGGGTTTATAAATTTTCCCTGGAACAAAAAAAAAAAAGTGGGAGATAAATATTGGCCTCTGGGCTTGTGTGCCACTCCTGACTCCTGTGTGCGTCATCTCTCACTCAGTGGGCCATAGAAAGCCTTTTTTTGTTTTATTTGTTTTCTAAATTCTCCCTGAAAAAATCATTTTATTTTATTTGGTTTCTAAATTCTTCCTGAAAAAATCATTTTATTCTATTATTTTTTTTTCCTAAAGTCTCCCTGAAAAAAACAAAAAAAAACAAATCAGTGGGAGATTAATATTGCCCTTTCTGCTTGTGTGCCAGTCTTGACTCCTGGGTGTGCCATCTCTCTCTCTCTCTCTCCAATTGTGGGCCATAGAAAGCCTATTATTTTTTTAGCTTGATTTGGGTTCCAAAATCTACCTGAAAAAATCACTACATCAATCAGTGGGAGATAAATATTGGCCTCTGGGCTTGTGTGCCACTCCTGACTCCTGTGTGCATCATCTCTCACTCAGTGGGCCATAGAAAGCCTTTTTTTGTTTTATTTGTTTTCTAAATTCTCCCTGAAAAAATCATTTTATTTTATTTGGTTTCTAAATTCTTCCTAAAAAAATCATTTTATTCTATTATTTTTTTTTCCTAAAGTCTCCCTGAAAAAAAAAAAAAAAACAAATTAGTGGGAGATTAATATTGCCCTTTCTGCTTGTGTGCCAGTCTTGACTCCTGGGTGTGCCATCTCTCTCTCTCTCTCCAATTGTGGGCCATAGAAAGCCTATTATTTTTTTAGCTTGATTTGGGTTCCAAAATCTACCTGAAAAAATCACTACATCAATCAGTGGGAGATAAATATTGGCCTCTGGGCTTGTGTGCCACTCCTGACTCCTGTGTGCGTCATCTCTCACTCAGTGGGCCATAGAAGGCCTTTTTTTGTTTTATTTGTTTTCTAAATTCTCCCTGAAAAAATCATTTTATTTTATTTGGTTTCTAAATTCTTCCTGAAAAATCATTTTATTCTATTATTTTTTTTTCCTAAAGTCTCCCTGAAAAAAAAAAAAAAACAAATCAGTGGGAGATTAATATTGCCCTTTCTGCTTGTGTGCCAGTCTTGACTCCTGGGTGTGCCATCTCTCTCTCTCTCCAATTGTGGGCTATAGAAAGCCTATTATTTTTTTTAGCTTGATTTGGGTTCCAAAATCTACCTGAAAAAATCACTACATCAATCAGTGGGAGATAAATATTGGCCTCTGGGCTTGTGTGCCACTCCTGACTCCTGTGTGCGTCATCTCTCACTCAGTGGGCCATAGAAAGCCTTTTTTTGTTTTATTTGTTTTCTAAATTCTCCCTGAAAAAATCATTTTATTTTATTTGGTTTCTAAATTCTTCCTGAAAAAATCATTTTATTCTATTATTTTTTTTCCTAAAGTCTCCCTGAAAAAAAAAAAAAAAACAAATCAGTGGGAGATTAATATTGCCCTTTCTGCTTGTGTGCCAGTCTTGACTCCTGGGTGTGCCATCTCTCTCTCTCTCTCTCCAATTGTGGGCCATAGAAAGCCTATTATTTTTTTAGCTTGATTTGGGTTCCAAAATCTACCTGAAAAAATCACTACATCAATCAGTGGGAGATAAATATTGGCCTCTGGGCTTGTGTGCCACTCCTGACTCCTGTGTGCGTCATCTCTCACTCAGTGGGCCATAGAAAGCCTTTTTTTGTTTTATTTGTTTTCTAAATTCTCCCTGAAAAAATCATTTTATTTTATTTGGTTTCTAAATTCTTCCGGAAAAAATCATTTTATTCTATTATTTTTTTCCCTAAAGTCTCCCTGAAAAAAAAAAAAAAAACAAATCAGTGGGAGATTAATATTGCCCTTTCTGCTTGTGTGCCAGTCTTGACTCCTGGGTGTGCCATCTCTCTCTCTCTCTCCAATTGTGGGCCATAGAAAGCCTATTATTTTTTTTAGCTTGATTTGGGTTCCAAAATCTACCTGAAAAAATCACTACATCAATCAGTGGGAGATAAATATTGGCCTCTGGGCTTGTGTGCCACTCCTGACTCCTGTGTGCGTCATCTCTCACTCAGTGGGCCATAGAAAGCCTTTTTTTGTTTTATTTGTTTTCTAAATTCCCCCTGAAAAAATCATTTTATTTTATTTGGTTTCTAAATTCTTCCTGAAAAAATCATTTTATTCTATTATTTTTTTTTCCTAAAGTCTCCCTGAAAAAAAAAAAAAATCAAATCAGTGGGAGATTAATATTTACATTTGTGCTTCAGTGACAGTCCTGCGTGTGTGGCATCTCTCTCATTTGTTGCCACCAACAACAGAGTGTGTAACATTGTGCCTGATTTTCGTTGTGGTCTCACTCACCTGTAAAGGGGTAGCTAAATCATACTGAAGTTATAGCTCACCGTGTAATTTGTGTGACAGCAACAAATACCGTTAGTTTGTTTACGTTTTTAAAACAATGAGGAAGTCTGGTGGAAGAGGTCATGGCCGGGGGCGTTCATTGTCAGCTGGTAATGAGGGTAGTGGTAGTGGTGGAGCATCAGCTGGTCGTGGGAAAAAAAATATTGCACCTAAGTCTGGAGCTGTGGAGCCAGGTTCGTCGTCTGGCTACACAAGGCCTCGAACGCTCCCGTTTCTGGAAGTAGGAAAACCGCTTTTAAAGCCGGAGCAGCAAGAGCAAGTTTTGGCTTATCTTGCTGACTCAGCCTCTAGCTCTTTTGCCGCCTCTCGTGAAACTGGTAAATGTCAAAGCAGCGTGTCGTTAGTGGATGTTCACGGTCAGGGACAAGTCGCTTCCTTGTCCTCTTCAGCAAAAACAACAACAGAGAAGAATGCAGCAGGAGACACAACGGGTTACTCCATGGAGCTCTTTACACATACCGTCCCTGGCTTAGAAAGTGAAGCAGTTAACAGTCCATGCCCATTACAAGTTGAATCTGACATGGAGTGCACTGATGCACAGCCACAGCCAGACTACTATGCTGGTCCTTTGACTCAGACCACAACATTGCCCTCGCAGGGTAATGATCAAGAATCAGACCCTGATGAGACTATGTTGCCCCATCACGAACGCTATACCACCGACCGACACAGTGACACAGACGAAGTTGCACACGAGCTACAAGAAGAGGTAATAGATGACCCAGTTATTGACCCCGATTGGCAGCCATTGGGGGAACAGGGTGCAGGCGGCAGCAGTTCTGAAGCGGAGGAGGAGGGGCCGCAGCAGGCATCAACATCGCAACAGGTTCCATCTGCCGGGCCCGTATCTTGCCCAAAACGCGTGGCAAAGCCAAAACCTGTTGGAGGACAGCGTGGCCATCCGGTTAAAGCTCAGTCTGCAATGCCTGAAAAGGTATCCGATGCTAGAAAGAGTGCAGTCTGGCATTTTTTTAAACAACATCCAATTGATCAGCGCAAAGTCATCTGTCAAAAATGTTCAACTACCTTAAGCAGAGGACAGAATCTGAAAAGTCTCAATACAAGTTGCATGCATAGACATTTAACCACCATGCATTTGCAAGCCTGGACTAACTACCAAACGTCCCTTAAGGTTGTAGCACCCTCAGCCAATGAAGCTAGTCAGCAACACAACATCCCTTCCGGCAGTGTAGGGCCACCATTTTCCGCACCACCTGCAGTATCTGTGCAGGTTTCTTTGCCAAGCCAAAGCAGTCAGGGTCAGGGAATCACCAGTTTCGTAGTAGGAAACACTGCATCTAGGGCACCGGCGGCAACAATACCATCTCCCACCGTCTCTCAGTCTGCCATGTCCACCGGCACCCCCGCTAGTTCCACGATCTCCAGCTCTCCAGTCCAGCTCACCCTACATGAGATTATGGTTAGAAAAAGGAAGTACTTAGCCTCGCATCCGCGTACACAGGGTTTGAACGCACACATAGCTAGACTAATCTCGTTAGAGATGATGCCCTACCGGTTAGTTGAAAGCAAAGCTTTCAAAGCCCTGATGGACTACGCTGTACCACGCTACGAGCTACCCAGTCGACACTTTTTTCCAGAAAAGCCATCCCAGCCATCCACCAGCATGTTAAAGAGCGCATCGTCCATGCACTCAGGCAATCTGTGAGCACAAAGATGCACCTGACAACAGATGCATGGACCAGTAGGCATGGCCAGGGACGTTACGTGTCCATCACGGCACACTGGGTAAATGTGGTGGATGCAGGGTCCACAGGGGACAGCAAGTTTGGGACAGTTCTGCCTAGCCCACGGTCTAGGAAACAGTTGGCTGTAGCCGTTCGCACCCCCTCCTCCTCCTCTTCGTCCTCCTGCAGAAGCGAGAGCTCGTCCACAGACCGCAGTCGCACAACCACTCCATCCGCAGCTGCCACTGTTGCACACCAGGTCTCCCATTATGGGGCAGCTACTGGCAAACGTCAGCAGGCTGTATTGGCTATGAAGTGTTTGGGCGACAACAGACACACCGCGGAAGTTCTGTCCGAGTTCTTGCAGAAAGAAACGCAGTCGTGGCTGGGCACTGTAGATCTTGAGGCAGGCAAGGTAGTGAGTGATAACGGAAGGAATTTCATGGCTGCCATCTCCCTTTCCCAACTGAAACACATTCCTTGCCTGGCTCACACCTTAAACCTGGTGGTGCAGTGCTTCCTGAAAAGTTATCCGGGGTTATCCGACCTGCTCCTCAAAGTGCGTGGACTTTGCTCACATATCCGCCGTTCGCCCGTACACTCCAGCCGTATGCAGACCTATCAGCGTTCTTTGAACCTTCCCCAGCATCGCCTAATCATAGACGTTGCAACAAGATGGAACTCAACACTGCACATGCTTCAGAGACTGTGCGAACAGAGGCGGGCTGTTATGTTTTTGTGGGAGGATACACATACACGGGCAGGCAGTAGGATGGCAGACATGGAGTTGTCAGGTGTGCAGTGGTCGAAGATTCAAGACATGTGTCAAGTCCTTCAGTGTTTTGAGGAATGCACACGGCTGGTTAGTGCAGACAATGCCATAATAAGCATGAGCATCCCCCTAATGCGTCTGCTGATGCAAAGTTTGACGCACATAAAGGATCAGGCGTCTGCAGCTGAGGAAGAGGAAAGCCTTGATGACAGTCAGCCATTGTCTGGCCAGGGCAGTGTACAGGACGAGTTAGCGGGCGAAGAGGAGGAGGAGGACGAGGAGGATGATGGGGATGATTATATTTTTAATGAGGAAGCTTTTCCGGGGCCACTGGAAATTGGTGGCGCGGCAAGGCCGGGTTCTGGTTTTTGGAGGGACACAAGTGACGTGGATTTGCCTGAAACTGCCCCTCAACCAAGCACAACCGCAGATTTGAGAACTGGAACTTTGGCCCACATGGCGGATTATGCCTTACGTATCCTCAAAAGGGACACACGCATAACTAAAATGATGAACGATGACGATTACTGGTTGGCCTGCCTCCTTGATGCTCGCTATAAAGGCAAATTGCAAAATATAATGCCACATGAGAACTTGGAACTAATATTAGCAACCAAACAATCAACTCTTGTTGACCGTTTGCTTCTGGCATTCCCTGCACACAGCGCCCGTGATCGTTCTCACACGAGCTGCAGGGGCCAGCAGACCAGAGGAGTTAGAGGGGCAGAAATCAGAAGTGGCGTTGGCCAGAGGGGTTTTCTGACCAGGTTGTGGAGTGATTTTGCTATGACCGCAGACAGGACAGGTACTGCGGCATCAATTCAAAGTGACAGGAGACAACATTTGTCCAGTATGGTTACAAACTATTTTTCATCCCTTATCGATGTTCTCCCTCAACCGTCATTCCCATTTGATTACTGGGCATCAAAATTAGACACCTGGCCAGAATTGGCAGAATATGCATTGCAGGAGCTTGCTTGCCCGGCAGCTAGTGTCCTATCAGAAAGAGCATTCAGTGCTGCAGGTTCAATACTAACAAAAAAAAGGACTCGTCTGGCTACCCAAAATGTAGATGATCTAACCTTCATTAAAATGAACCACAACTGGATTTCGAAATCTTTTGCCCCACCTTGCCCGGCTGACACCTAGCTTTCCTATGAAAAGGTCTTGCCTGTGGACTATTCTGAATGCCTTTTCCAATCTCGTAATTTTCTGCACCTGATTGTCCAGCATACGACATGTTTACACCTCACTAAATGGCCAAACTCCCCACACGGGGCCGTGGTATCGACACTTGGCGACAGCACCCGTGAAAGTGCTGTTTGTCTGAAGAGGTGGGTGTGCCCGCTTTTGGTCGACGGCACTGCCACTGGGTCCCTCCTAGTACAATAAAGAGTCTCTGGCGGTGGTGGTGCGCACCCAACGTCAGACACACCGTTGTAATATGAGGGGCCCTGGGCCTGTACCGCCGGCCACAAGACAGTTCCCCCCCAGCTCAAACAGTGCTCTACCACTTGCAAAATTATCTCACAGCTCCACCAATGTTTAGTCTATGCGCTGACATCCTTCAATGCCTGCCACTGACAATACCATTGTATTGACATTTTTGTTATGTTAGGCCTTCGAAGCCTGTCTGCGGTCACTCCTTCCACTATGCCTCCACTGACCACACCACTGCTGCCCGTGTACCCCTGGAACCAATTTAAAATTGCCTACAGCCAGCCCAATTTTTTTATTTTAGGCCTTCGATGCCTGTCTGCGGTCCATTCTTTCTACTACTACTACACTGACCAGGCCACTGCTGCCCGTGTACCCCTAGAACCAATTTAAAATTGCCTACAGCCATGTGTTATTATTTTAGGCCTTTGATGCCTGTCTGCGGTCACTCCTTCCACTTGGCCTCCACTGACCACACCACTGCTGCCCGTGTACCCCTGGAACCAATTTAAAATTGCCTACAGCCATGTGTTATTATTTTAGGCCTTCGATGCCTGTCTGCGGTCACTCCTTACAATATGCCTCCACTGACCACACCACTGCTGCCCGTGTACCCCTGGAACCAATTTAAAATTGCCTACAGCCATGTGTTATTATTTTAGGCCTTCGATGCCTGTCTGCGGTCCGTTCTTTCTACTACTACTACACTGACCAGGCCACTGCTGCCCGTGTACCCCTGGAACCAATTTAAAATTGCCTACAGCCATGTGTTATTATTTTAGGCCTTCGATGCCTGTCTGCGGTCACTCCTTCCACTAGGCCTCCACTGACCACACCACTGCTGCCCGTGTACCCCTGGAACCAATTTAAAATTGCCTACAGCCAGCCCAATTTTTTTACTTTAGGCCTTCGATGCCTGTCTGCGGTCACTCCTTACAATATGCCTCCACTGACCACACCACTGCTGCCCGTGTACCCCTGGAACCAATTTAAAATTGCCTACAGCCATGTGTTATTATTTTAGGCCTTCGATGCCTGTCTGCGGTCCGTTCTTTCTACTACTACTACACTGACCAGGCCACTGCTGCCCGTGTACCCCTGGAACCAATTTAAAATTGCATACAGCCATGTGTTATTATTTTAGGCCTTCGATGCCTGTCTGTGGTCACTCCTTCCACTAGGCCTCCACTGACCACACCACTGCTGCCCGTGTACCCCTGGAACCAATTTAAAATTGCCTACAGCCATGTGTTATTATTTTAGGCCTTCGATGCCTGTCTGCGGTCACTCCTTACAATATGCCTCCACTGACCACACCACTGCTGCCCGTGTACCCCTGGAACCAATTTAAAATTGCTTACAGCCATGTGTTATTATTTTAGGCCTTCGATGCCTGTCTGTGGTCACTCCTTCCACTAGGCCTCCACTGACCACACCACTGCTGCCCGTGTACCCCTGGAACCAATTTAAAATTGCCTACAGCCAGCCCAATTTTTTTATTTTAGGCCTTCGATGCCTGTCTGCGGTCCGTTCTTTCTACTACTACTACACTGACCAGGCCACTGCTGCCCGTGTACCCCTGGAACCAATTTAAAATTGCCTACAGCCATGTGTTATTATTTTAGGCCTTCGATGCCTGTCTGCGGTCACTCCTTCCACTAGGCCTCCACTGACCACACCACTGCTGCCCGTGTACCCCTGGAACCAATTTAAAATTGCCTACAGCCATGTGTTATTATTTTAGGCCTTCGATGCCTGTCTGCGGTCACTCCTTCCACTAGGCCTCCACTGACCACACCACTGCTGCCCGTGTACCCCTGGAACCAATTTAAAATTGCCTACAGCCAGCCCAATTTTATTACTTTAGGCCTTCGATGCCTGTCTGCGGTCACTCCTTCCACTAGGCCTCCACTGACCACACCACTGCTGCCCGTGTACCCCTGGAACCAATTTAAAATTGCCTACAGCCATGTGTTATTATTTTAGGCCTTCGATGCCTGTCTGCGGTCACTCCTTCCACTAGGCCTCCACTGACCACACCACTGCTGCCCGTGTACCCCTGGAACCAACATCAGAAAATATAAAAATAAGTATTTTGCTTATAAAAAAGAAAATACTGGAGAGATATCAAATGCAGACATTTTAACATTAAAAACAAACACATACAACAAAAATCTGGTACAGTACTAAAAATGGCCACCAGCTACAATAACTTTCTCCTGCAAGTAGTTAATTGAAAGTTTTTTTCAATTTAAAACACAGATATGGCATCCACCGAGTGTTGTCCTGTCGCGTCTTCTTTATATTATTGCCAAGAAGATGCAAAACAATGAAAATAATAAAATCATTATTTACCAAAAAAATAGAGTAAGTCAAAACCACATTGCAAATAAACATTCATTACAAATAAAGAAGCAGGGCGCGTCCGAGGGTGAGTATATACCTAATAAGAATATAATCACCCTCGGACGCGCCCTGTTTCTTTCCGACAGCCTTCCTTCCTAAGAATCAGCCCTTCCGTGGTGTAGAGAGAGGGTTTGTTACACTCCAAGGTGTTCCCCAGGTTGCCTTTCCTGAGCTTCGATCTTCATGCTCTCGTTTAGTAGTTGTCGGAAAGTAGGCTGCATTAGGCCTACAAATTGGGTATGGGGTGGAGAGAGATGGTGTGTTACACTCCAAGGTGTTCCCCAGGTTTCCTTGCCATTGCTTCGGTCTTCCGACTCTCGTTTAGTAGTTGTAGAAAACTACACTGCATTAGGCCTACAAAATGGGTATCGGGTGGAGAGAGATGGTGTGTTACACTCCAAGGTGTTCCCCAGGTTGCCTTTCCTGAGCTTCGATCTTCCGGCTCTCGTTTAGTAGTTCTTGGAAACTACACTGCATTAGGCCTACAAATTGGGTATGGGGTGTAGAGAGATGGTGTGTTCCACTCCAAGGTGTTCTCCAGGTTGCCTTTCCTGAGCTTCGATCTTCCGGCTCTCGTTTAGTAGTTCTTGGAAACTACACTGCATTCGGCCTACAAATTGGGTATGGGGTGTAGAGAGATGGTGTGTTCCACTCCAAGGTGTTCCCCAGGTTGCCTTTCCTGAGCTTCGATCTTCCGGCTCTCGTTTAGTAGTTGTTGGAAACTACGCTGCATTAGGCCTACAAATTGGGTATGGGGTGTAGAGAGATGGTGTGTTCCACTCCAAGGTGTTCTCCAGGTTGCCTTTACTGAACTTCTATCTTCAGGCTCTCATTAAATTTTGGTTAAACGGAACAACTGCATTTGGCGTACTAGTTGGTTTGGGGCCTACTATCGATGTCTGCCACTCCTTGCTGTCCTCCTGGTTTCCTGTCCTGAAATTCCGTTTTCAGGCGCTCGTTAAGTAGTTGTTAATGTTAGACTGCATTTGGCCTACTAGTTGGGTTGGGGCCTACTATCGGTGTCTGCCACTCCTTGCTGTTCTCCTCCACTGAACAAAGCTGTGCCGCCTGTTTACTACGGTTGCCAATTTTGAACTGCATTTCGACTACTTACTGATTTGGGCCTACTCTCTGTGTCAGCCTCTCATTCCAGTTGTCCTCCACTGCAATGCCTCCTGGTTATTCCTGTGTTACCAATTTTGAACTGCATTTAGCCAACTTTATTCTTTGGGCCTATATCTGTGTTTCCTCCTCATCCTGCCCATTGCCCAGCCAGTGATAGATGAGTCTGCTGGTACATTGACCCATAACGCAACATTCCCCGTGCACGCTACACAACAACATTGTGACCCTGCTGAAAGTCAGGTTGCTCTTCCCGCATACCATACCACCTTACACGGGGACAAAGAGGAAGGTGCAGATGAAAGTGCAGGTTCCTTCATCAGGTGGGGGGAGGAATACTAGTTGGCGACGTCACTGGCACAGGGCCTCTCATAGTACGCAAAAGTGTTGCTGCCGGTGGGAGGCGCCCCCGCCGTGCAAACACACCGCTGTACTTTGAGGGGCCCTGTGCCAGTGCCAATGCCAACGAGTGGGCCCCCCCTGCTTGCTCAGGTTCACAGCACTTGCAAAGTTGAAATACTTACCTCTCCCTGCTCCACTGCCGTGACGTGGTCCAGATTTCCTGGGCCCACTAATTACTTGAACCAGCCCTACCCACCACAACTTTAGCCAAATGAACCCCAATTTCAAATGCCTTCCAATTATTATAAGGTAAATTACGCTTGACATTAAGAAGAATGGATGGTTTTGACATTAAAATGGGCACTCTAGGTGTTTTCCTGGCCCCCACTCACTGCCGACTATGCTGCCCCATTGACTTGCATTGGGTTTCGTGTTTCGGTCGATCCCGACTTTACGTCATAATCGGCCGATTTCACTCGACCCGACTTTTGAGATAGTCGGGTTTCGCGAAACCCGGCTCGACTCTAAAAAGGTCAAGGTCGCTCAACTCTAAGCGTAACAAAAAAAGCTAAGCAGAGCGGAGCCACAAGGAATGTGGAGAGGAGCTGCAGCAAGAGATACTGCAGAAGCTAAGCAGAGTGGAACCGCAAGGATTGCGGAGAGGAGCTGCAGCAAGAGGTTTCTGCAGCAACGGGAGCTGAGCAGAGTAGAACGGAGCAGAACCGCAGGAGTGCGGAACAGCGGTAAAGCCACTAAGATACAGAGCAGAACACAAGGAAAGACACAGCAGGGAAGGAAGCCACAGACAAGGAGACCGAGATAAGACTAAGTACAGACAAGGCAATGGAACAAGACACAAGGACAAAGACACAGGGACCAGGATATTCTGCCTCCTGGAGCGCTGACAACAAGATCAAGGCAATAGCACAGAGAAAAGCCGCCAGAGAGGGAGTAACTCAGAGCAAGGCCTGGCAAACTCAGCAGCTAAACACTAACTGAGCTAACACATTGCACAGGCCCAGTCCACTGGGTGGAGCTGCACTATATACTGGAGGCCTCTTGGTAATTGGTCAGGAACAGATTAGACAGATGCACCTGATTCCTATAAGAACCAGAGAGTTCAGGCGCCGGCCCCCTATGCACACAGCCAGGAAGCATGCAGAGAGCAGAGAGACAGAATATGCAGCTGGCATGAAACAGAAACCACATCATGGCCTGGAGCAGTGGGTAAGATTGTGTGAGAGATGCGAGGCCATGCCGTGATGCCAGCAGAGTTGTTACACCAGGTCATGTCATCAGAGATAAGGAAGAGACATTGCAGGAAACAGAGTTAAGAAGTAGGCCCAATGTAATGTCATGCCCAATTCCCCAATGTAGGGTCCTTTCTTTACTAAATAAAACAGTGCCATCACAGCCCCTTTGCCCAAAATGCACCGTACAGAGCATGTTCACCCTATTGATCTAGTGGCAGTTAAAGGACACATTGCAGGAGACAGGGTTAAGAAGTAGGCCCAATGTAATGTCATGCCCAATTCCTCAATGTGGGGTCCTTTCTTTACTAAATAGCAAAGTGCCATAACAGCCTTTTTGCCAAAATGCACCATACAGAGAACGTTCACCCTGGTGATGTAGTGGCAGGTAAAGGACTCATTGCAGGAGACAGAAGTAAGAAGTAAGCCCAATGGAATGTCATGCCCAATTCCCCAACGTGAAGTCCTTTCTTTACTAAATAAACTAGTGCCATCACAGCCCTGTTGCCCAAAATGCACCGTACAGAGCACATTGACCCTGATGATCTAATGGCAGATAAAGGACACATTGCAGGACACAGAGTTAAGAAGTAGGCCCAATTTAATGTAATGCCCAATTCTCGAATGTGGGGTCCTGTTTTTACTAAATAAAATAGTTCCATCACAGCCCCCTCGCCCAAAATTCACTGTACAGAGCACGTTCACCCTGTTGATCTAGAGGCATGTAAAGGACACACCGCAGGAGGCAGAGTTAAGAAACAGGCTCAATGTAATGTCATGCCCAATTCCCCAACGTGGGGTCCTTTTTTTTACTAAATAAAATAGTGCCATCACAGCCCCCTTGCTCAAAATGCACCATACAGAGCATGTTCACCTTGGTGATCTAGTGGCCGTTAAAGGACACATTGCAGGAAACAGAGTTTAGAAGTAGGCCCAATTTAATGTAATGCCCAATTCCCGAATGTGGGGTCCTGTTTTTACTAAATAAAATAGTGCCATCACAGCCCCATTGACCAAAATGCACCGTACAGAGCACGTTCACCCTGGTAATCTAGTGGCAGTTAAAGGGAAGGTGCTACCAGTTTTCTTGTAGTTTGTTTTTTTGTGAAATTAAGCTTAAAATTGTAAATAAAATGTATTAATGCAATGTTTGCACTGTTTGCAAACAGATTTCCACCTGGATAAGGGGCCTCTGGACTCCCCTTTGATACGGACGCCCCAGGGCCACGGACCGGGTCAGCCACCGTTACATCCCCCTGTGAACTGCAGGATCCTGTACTGAGTACCCCACGGCCCTTGGGGGGCGATCCAGTTACTGATTTGGCTTTTATCCTAAGTCATACAGACTCATTAAAGGGTTGATTGTGACTTGTAGGATCACTACTTCTAACAGGTGGCGCTATAGAGTTCAAGTCCTCTTTTTCTCTGAAGAGGCAATTTGCATATATGATTCACTACTAAAATTTAACCTTCCCCTAGTGTTAGGGTCGTGACCGACCCGTTTTAGGTTTTAAATGCATACAAATTCTACATACATTTGTTTATTGCATCAAGACTTTTTGACTTTTTCAGGAACTTATTGTTAAACAAAATGCAATAAAATAAAACTATTTTACTAAATTGTAAAATGCTCTTATTAAAATTATAACATTCATGTTGTTGGGGTCAATTTCGACCCAGGTCTAATATAAGAGTAAAAAAACAATAATAAGTCCCAAAACTGAACTCATAAACACAAACAAAACTCGTAAACAAAACTCATACACAAAAAACAGACAACAGCCCACAGCCAGCTCTACCTCCAACAACTTGAGTTAGGGACATGTCCAGTCATGTATGGCCAAAGCAGCTTAGAGTTGGTACTTTGCAGAGTATACATCTCCAGTTTACACATGCAACAATGAGGAGAAGATTTTATGTAAGCCAAATTCTCAATTATATCTTAGATGATAATGAATCAGAGGACACACAGCAGCAAACTGATACAGATGAACAGGTTTCTGAGGAGGAAGATGATGTGGAGTATCAACCGGAAGACACAGACAGTTCTGATCAGTCTGATAAGGAGGTCACTGGTGCTGAAGCTGCTCCCGCTGAAAGATTCAAATCCAAAAGTGGCAAGATCAGTTGGAGCTCAGTACCTCCAGATGTACATGGCAGGGCAGATGCTGCAAATGTCATAAAAATGACCCCTGGGATCACAAGGTTTGCTGTGACAAGAGTAACTGACATCAAGACATGTTTTGATCTGTTTATGCCATTGTCAATAAAATAAGTCATTATTGCTATGACAAACCTGGAAGGAAAAAAAGTCCATGGCAACATGTGGAATGACCTTCATGATGATGTCCTGGATGCCTACATTGGTGTTCTTCTCCTTGCTGGAGTGTACAAATCCTGCAATGAGGCCACTGATAGTCTCTGGGACGCATCGACAGGCAGGAATATTTTCCGGGCAACAATGTCACTTCAAAAGTTTCAAATGATATCAAGGGTCCTCAGATTTGACAACAGAGACACCAGAACAAAATCTAACAAACTTGCTCCCATCAGGGATGTTTGGGAGAAATGGGCGCAGTTCCTTCCACTGATGTTCAACTCAGGGCCAGAGGTGACAGTAGACGAACGTTTTCTCCCTTTCCGCGGAAAATGCAATACATGCCAAGTATGCCAGGCAAATATGGCATAAAAATTTGGGCAGCCTGTGATGGAAAAACTAGCCATGCATGGAATCTACAGATTTACACAGGCAAGTCTGCAAGCAGCATCCCTGAGAAAAACCAATGAAAACATGTAGTCCTCGATATGACTACTGGACTGCAGGGTCACAACATTACTTGTGACAATTTTTTTTACCAGCTATGACCTTGGACAAGAACTTCTCAGGAGGAAAATCACCATGGTGGGCACAGTGAAAAAAAAACAAACCTGAGCTGCCCGCTGAATTGTTAAAAGCAAAGCAATACTACAGGGATCAAAAAAGAAGAAAAACATACAAGGCAAGGAACTATTAAAAATAAGGCTTTATTAAAGGAAATGCCAATGATTACACAATCAAAGGCAAAGAACCACTAAGAACTTAATCACCACCAGCATGATGAGGCACATGTCATCTAAGAATGCCTGGGAAGACGCCATTGCCTCTTCCCATATGCTAGGTGCTTCCCAATCCCCTGTCCAAAACACAGGTGCAGATGCCTCCTTTCCTACATTTATCTTTGCACATTCTAACTCTTCATCAGTAGAGTTGAGCGAATATGTTCGGTTCCCTCTTATTCGGCAAGCTATAGCGCTAAGCTGCAGAGGGAACCTGGCTTCCTGGATCATGTTGGTCGATCAACTGATCGGCGTGGCAGCTGCATGTTTCCTGGCTGTGTCACAGTCATGACATATGCATGGAGAGACCAACAACCAGTCTCTCCATGCATCCAGGAAACCACGTTCCCTCTGCAGCTTATTCGACAAGCGCTAGAGATTGCCAAATAAGAGGGAACCCGAGCAAATTTGCTCATCTCTAATCATCACGCACTTCCAAATCCTTGTCCCAGCCCAGCATTCCAGGCAGAGACAAGCAAGTGTTGGCAGTATGAAGCTTGGCACATATGGGCGACTTTATGTACGACTGCCTTTCCCATGACCCTCACATTATATTAATCTTGGCCAAAAAAGAGTACTGGTTGTTCACCCTGCTAGACCCATGTTAGAAAGAGAACTTTGCATCTCGTCTTCCCTATGTGGAGAGGTATTCTACAATTGTGCTATACCATTGTACACTATGTTCCAAATTATTATGCTCCGCCTACTGCAAAGGATTCTGGGTAAACCTGCTATTCTTTGTGCTGCTTGCAAGTACTTTCCGTTTCAGGAAAGCATCCACTATGTATTTCCTTTAAGTAGAGGGCTTTTCGGTCTCTTTCGTCCCGCTACATTTAGCCCAACTTGGGTCTCTCCCTAAGGTGGCTAGCATGTGTGTATCGCTTGCTCACCGAGCCCCACTCCATACAGCCAACCAATTCCAGCCCTGTGCTGATGAGGGCCTAAAGCCCGAAACACGTGTCCACAGGTAGGAATTGGTTGGCTGTGTAAATTTAGAAACTAATCCGCAGCATTGCACGCTTGGCGGTTCCAAGCGCTGTGGATTAGACTGGGGTGGAAAGAGATGATTTGCATAGCTCCGCCTACTGCAAAGGATTCTGGGTAAACCTGCTATTCTTTGTATTATGCTGCTTGCAAGTACTTTCCGTTTCAGGAAAGCATCCACTATGTATTTCCAAAATGAATAAACACTCAAAATACACTGTTCCAAATTATTAGGCACAGTAGAATTTCAAAACATTTGATATGAACTGAAAATGCTCATATGTGCATATTCATCACTGTAATGAGCGGTACCATGTGACCGCTCACACAGGACCTGCTGCCAGCGCTGAGAGGAGACATCGCGGGAGCTGGGTGAGTATTTCTCTGCAAGCGGGCGGGCACACAGGGGATGGGAGGCGGGAGGTGACCCCCAAACCTTATTTTTAACACACAAAAAAAAACTTGATTTTTCATCTCTTCTCTCCTGGGACAAGAGATGAATGTCACCTTCAGCACCACACGCAGTGGGGACAGCGCTTACAGTAGCGCTCCTGCTCCTGCGGGCGGTACGTGCACATGGAGGAGAGTGCAGACTGTTCTCCGTGTGCACGTGTGCGGGACGTATTGTGGTACATGCTGCTGGAGAAAAGTGGACATGTCTCCGTGTTTTGCACACGGACACACCGTCTGTGAAAACACAGAGACATGTGCATAGACCCATTCATTTGAATGGGTCTACGTGTGTCAGTGTCTCCGGTACGTGAGAAAACTGCCAGTACATGTACCGGAGGCACTGACGTGTGAAAGAGGCCTAAAGTGGAGTAAAAGTGTAACACCATTGTTCTCAGCAGGGATCCGGGAGTCAGAGATGTTTCCAGGGGTCTTCCCCATGCTGTTCTCCTTTCATTCAGCAGTTTTCCCATCCTTTTGAACATTTTCACTGCCCCTCAGACACCTTTGTAGGGTCTGTTAGAAAAAAGCTTTGCTTTCCCTTTGACTCCCATTATACTCGTTACTCGAAATAAGCATGTGAGTATTAAGAATTGCTCTGTACAACAATAAGCACCAGAGCATTTTAGTGCTTGCTCATCTCAGTCAATGCAGAATCATCAGATGACAACTAGAAAATTTATGAGTATAGCTCTGACACATACACAAACTTCAACTCAGGATCTGTGCAAGAACAGCAATTCATTATATGGGCCAAATTATTATTTTTTTAATAATAATAATAATAGAATAGCAGTATTAATAACAGTATTATTTAGAGTTATATATTTAGAGTATATATATACCTGTAAAGTAATTTGTTGATGGAAGGTTTTATATACACATTGAGGCAAAACAATCCCCTTATACAGCTAAATAGTAGAGGCATTGTTTTGGGTCATTTCATTAAAATTTAAATTACAGGTTTTGCTGACCAGGCAATAAGCCAGCACAAAATACTTGTCGAAAAACAGTTCTAAAGCCTCTGAATATTATGCCAATTATTTCTGTATACCCTTCGGCCATTACCAAGCTTCTGAGTGTGGAGACTTTAATATGAGTCCTTTGACACAGCGCTGAAATTTAATGGAAAGTTGACTAGTACACATTTCAGAACAAGAACTAGAAGCTTCAGGATATTTCTCTGTGGGCCTAATTCTGTGATTACAGTGGTTAAACTGACAGTGCTCTTTGAAAGCTATTCCTTATGAAAGCATGTGGAAGGAATGCAGGACATGGACATGGTATTTTATGTTCTCTTATCAAGAGCTTATTATGTTCATAGACTGATTAAAAAGGTTTATCAGAATCGTATATTTACACAAAATACATCCCTCTAATTATCACTTCACAATGGTCAATCGATATTTTCGATATGTTGTGAGGTGTACGAAACATGATGTCTGTCATTGACTGTTTCATCTTGAGAAGAAAATGTGCTGTTCTGTGTAACATATTAATACAATGATTTTACTTACATTTAATGAAAGTTTTACTATTAATATTATAAGTGAGAAACAGCAATTTCAACATGTAAGTGGAAGACCAAAAAGATTAAAAAATGTTTTGGCATATTTCAAGAATGCTTGTGAGACAGGCACATCAACCAACTGTGTACATTTAATCGAACGCCTCAGTTTATTTTTGGTTCAGCTATCTAGGTAGTTCTTCTTTTTTTACCTTTTTTTTTTCAAATTAGAAACATGTTCTCATCTTGAGCATTGAAGCATATCTAAAGAATGGCAAAAATACCTAATCTCGGTTCCTTGTTTTGATCCCCCAGCTGTCTCAGATATTTCCGCAATACATGTATGTAACACTGGTGGGTGTGCACCCACTATGCCACTGGCTGGGTTTACCCAGGAGGGGCGTAATTAAGTGGAATTCACTAGAGCCACTGATGGTGAGGATAGGCTTGGCCACAGATAGTCACCAGGTTCCACTCCAGGCCAGTCACAGGGTTTGAAGCAGCTGACTGGAGGGCCAAAGACACGGCTACGAAGTACAGGTGGACGAACGAAAAGATGTGGTCAGACAATCAAAGGTCAAAACAGGGATCAATGGTTCAAAATACTAAGCCAAGGTCTGGAGTGGAGAAATCAGGATAAATGAGTAGGCTAGTTGGTTCAGAAAACAAGATAGGCAATATAAGAGAGCATTTCACATTGCAGGAAACTACACAGGAACTGAGCTAGAACCTTAGATCAGGCAAGAAGTGGTAGGAGGAGCCAGGTAATAAACAAACTACTGCTTGGAGGAGGCTACTTTCACACATCAGTTTTTTGCCGTCAGGCACAATCCAGGGATTTTTTTTTAAATGGATTCATCGGAAACTGTGAAAAACTGATGGGATGGATCCATTTTTTTGTAGGATTCGAATTTGTGGAACTGCCAGCTATTTTGGATTCTGGGGAGGAGAGAGAGAGGAGAGAGAGAGAGAGAGAAAGAGAGAAAAATGCATGATTTGTATAAAAAATGCATGATTTGTTTAAAAAAAATAGAATCTGTCGCCAGATTCCATCATTTGACCTCGCATTTCATCCGGTTTGGGCCGAATCCGTCACTGTCCGTTATTTCAACAGAAAAAACGTTTCTATGACCGTTTTCTCCGGCCACCGGAAAGCAAATTTTCAATGAATCTGGCAAAAAACAGGATGAAATGTGAGGCCATCCGTCACAATCTGGCGCTAATACCAGTCTGAGAAAAAAACGGATCCGGCGACAACTTTTGCCGAATCCGCTTTTTTCAAAATTCGCCGGATTGTGCTTGATGGCAAAAAATTGATATATGAAAGTAGCCTTACACATGGATAATAATCTCTGCAGGACACCGTGGGGTTAAGTTCCTGCAGAATATTGCCTCACTTCCCTATAGCCATGTGGAGACTCACCAGCAGCAGGAAGATGCAGAAGTGTTGGAAATGCTACAAAATGCAGCTCAGTGAGACAGCCTAAGACTGGGCAAAGCAGATCGGTGAATACAGTGAGTAGGGTGCAACCAGTGCGAGTCACTGGTGTGATACTGTGAACTTAATTGGCTGCAAATAAACATTGAATTTACCTAATCTACAGTGAATTTACCCAAGTCGTGTCAAGAATTTAGCAAAACAGGGATCATCTTTTGTTATTCCATACAGTTAGGGCCAGAAATATTTGGACAGTGACACAATTTTCGCGAGTTGGGCTCTGCATGCCACCACATTGGATTTGAAATGAAACCTCTACAACAGAATTCAAGTGCAGATTGTAACGTTTCATTTGAAGGGTTGAACAAAAATATCTGATAGAAAATGTAGGAATTGTACACATTTCTTTACAAACACTCCACATTTTAGGAGGTCAAAAGTAATTGGACAAATAAACATAACCCAAACAAAATATTTTTATTTTCAATATTTTGTTGCAAATCCTTTGGAGGCAATCACTGCCTTAAGTCTGGAACCCATGGACATCACCAAACGCTGGGTTTCCTCCTTCTTAATGCTTTGCCAGGCCTTTACAGCCGCAGCCTTCAGGTCTTGCATGTTTGTGGGTCTTTCCGTCTTAAGTCTGGATTTGAGCAAGTGAAATGCATGCTCAATTGGGTTTAGATCTGGAGATTGACTTGGCCATTGCAGAATGTTCCACTTTTTGGCACTCATGAACTCCTGGGTAGCTTTGGATGTATGCTTGGAGTCATTGTCCATCTGTACTATGAAGCGCCGTCCAATCAACTTTGCAGCATTTGGCTGAATCTGGGCTGAAAGTATATCCCGGTACACTTCAGAATTCATCCGGCTACTCTTGTCTGCTCTTATGTCATCAATAAACACAAGTGACCCAGTGCCATTGAAAGCCATGCATGCCCATGCCATCACGTTGCCTCCACCATGTTTTACAGAGGATGTGGTGTGCCTTGGATCATGTGCCGTTCCCTTTCTTCTCCAAACTTTTTTCTTCCCATCATTCTGGTACAGGTTGATATTTGTCTCATCTGTCCATAGAATACTTTTCCAAAACTGAGCTGGCTTCTTGAGGTGTTTTTCTGCAAATTTAACTCTGGCCTGTCTATTTTTGGTATTGATGAATGGTTTGCATCTAGATGTGAACCCTTTGTATTTACTGTCATGGAGTCTTCTCTTTACTGTTGACTTAGAGACAGATACACCTACTTCACTGAGAGTGTTCTGGACTTCAGTTGATGTTGTGAACGGGTTCTTCTTCACCAAATTAAGTATGCGGCGATCATCCACCACTGTTGTCATCCGTGGACGCCCAGGCCTTTTTGAGTTCCCAAGCTCACCAGTCAATTCCTTTTTTCTCAGAATGTACCCAACTGTTGATTTTGCTACTCCAAGCATGTCTGCTATCTCTCTGATGGATTTGTTCTTTTTTTTCAGCCTCAGGATGTTCTGCTTCACCTCAATTGAGAGTTCCTTTGACCGCATGTTGTCTGCTCACAGCAACAGCTTCCAAATGCAAAACCACACACCTGGAATCCACCCCTGACCTTTTAACTACTTCATTGATTACAGGTTAACGAGGGAGACGCCTTCAGAGTTAATTGCAGCCCTTAGAGTCCATTGTCCAATTACTTTTGGTCCCTTGAAAAAGAGGACGCTATGCATTACAGAGCTATGATTCCTAAACCCTTTCTCCGATTTGGATGTGGAAACTATCATATTGCAGCTGGGAGTGTGCACTTTCAGCCCATATTATATATATAATTGTATTTCTGAACATGTTTTTGTAAACAGCTAAAATAACAAAACTTGTGTCACTGTCCAAATATTTCTGGCCCTAACTGTAAATGCTTAACTTACTTAACGCTTCCGTTGCTCTAGTTGATCAAGGGTGAACCCACATTCATAAAGTTATTCTATGCACATTTGGGGTCTTCTCTAAGATTGGTAGCATATCCCATCACTGTTTCCACAACAGAAGGAAAGGTGCTATATACCTGATGGTCCCACCCACGGATCTCCGCACTCTTTTTTTGCATTTAAAAATGTAGTATAAGTCCATGGCCTTTTTTTTTGTGGCAAAGTACTGAACCTTACAGCTTAGATCTACGAGGCAGGTATTTCTTACAGGAGGCAGGCCTTAAATGTTAGCAAATTGAAAAACTGTGATCTTTTGAATCGGTTTTCATTGATCTTCTTCAAACACATCTGACTTTAGAGGATTTGGTCTATAAAATTGTACAAAAATAATCCTTTTCAAACATCTGCTGAGAGTGTCAATAAGTAAGAAAGATAATCCCACAGTTACTACAGCTAAATGGAGCGAAGCATGAGAGTTGTTCTTCAGTGTCTTTAGACACCAATTACCAAAAATCTTGTTAATATAATCAACACATATTTATCATTTGAATTTTAATATGTAATTTTTTTAAGCGAAACAAAATTAGTACTCTTCAGCTCCACCTTCACGTTAAATGGTGCCATGTATAGTACAATGATCAACCAACTTTTTATAGCATACAGTACTAACCAGGGCCGGACTGGGACTAAAATTCAGCCCTTGCATTTGAAGTTACACAGGCCCACTTGTCACATGGTGACTGTATAATATCTTTGTACACTTGTAGGTTACACGAAGTGAGGGAAGTGTAACACGACTATATAACATATAATCACAGCTGTATCCAGCCTTACAGCTCAGTCCTATTTATTGCTTTTAGTTGCAGTACCAAGAAAAGCCGCTACTCTACTTACATAACTGGATCTCATAGATAATGAAGGGATGAGATGACCAAAGGCTACGGAACCTCATTCTGATGCTCCATAAACTTTGCCTACAGACACTTTTGGTTCCGCTGCGCAGCACAAGACCCGGTAACTCTGAAGAGAGGTGACATCAGTAACGTCACAGCTCTTCAGATATTCCGGGTCTTGCGCTGAGCTCGGAGACTGTGAAGAGCGGTATTGTTACTACCATCGCCGCTCTTCAGAGTCGCTGGGTCTCGTCAGGTCTGGGCTAGTAGTGGGGGTGTCTGATAGACACCTCTCCGTTACTTACACCAGGGATTGATAGCAGCTGACATTACGCAGCTGACATCAACCCTAAAAATCACTACACACACCAGAATTAAATGCTCTGGGGGCTGGGAAAAGCAGTAGAGTTAGTGCTATTCCCAGGCGCCGGGTGCTAACTACAACTGTCATCATCCTTGCCTCATCTTCCTGCGAAGCATTTCTGCTGTATTTACATGCACTGATCTCAGGCTACTAAACGAGTGTGATCGACAATAGTGAAGTCGTTCGCTTGTTTCCTGGCCTCTTTACACCAACTGAGTAAGAATGAAGGGAACAGAACAATCACAATTAGATCAATCTGTCCCCATACAGTATCATGTTATCAGCAGCACAACTACAGTTTACACCGGCGATGTGCTGTTGAGAACAAGGATTTCTGTTCCCACATAAACAATCCAATCACTCAAAGAATAGGCAGCATTTTGCTTGTTTAGTATAATACACCCCATAGTCCTCCATATATTATAATGTGCACCTCAGTCCTCCATATAGTATAATGCACTCCTCAGTCCTCCATATACTATTATACACTCCTCAGTCCTCCATATAGTATAATACACTCCTCAGTCCTCCATATAGTATTATACACTCCACATAGTCCTCCATATAGTATAATACACTCCTCATAGACCTCCATATATTAAAATACACTGGGGTGTCTTTAGGCCAACAGACGGTCATCACATGTGCAGGGGGCTTATCTTAGTTATCCCTCCACTGCTACACTGTGATGAAAACACACACAAGGCTATTGACCTCTTAGTTTACCACAGGGGCTTATTTTAGTTATCCCACTGCTCTGCAATATAACACGGACTGCAGGGATTTATGTATATCCCGCTTTACAGTTCCGCTTGCAAACGTGCAGCTCTCTGGCGCCCCTTTACCCTCAGGTCAGATTAGATACTGCACCTAGGGTAATTAGTCACCAGAAAGGCTGCCTGCTATTTACTGGCTATTGGGCACGCTGCAGTGAGGCGATATAACTACTCCCAATCAGGCAGGAACAATAATTATCAACGCCGCCGTCGCTACAACGACTCCCAAAGGCACAGAACAAGGTATGCTGCCACCAGCTTCAATTGGTCAGAAGCTAACCCAAAACAGTAGCGTAATTCCCTTCCAGAGACTTAGGATACGTTTTAGAGCAGAAAGACCGAAACTAGTAATTTAGATATTTTACTCCGAAAGATAAGGCAGTGTTTATATAAAAATATTACAAAAATGTTACAAAAGAGACAATTGAAAATATGTACAAGGTAATTATAAAAATAACAGGGGTTAAATGAAAAATTAACACTTACATGTGTTCAGGACATTGCAGGCAACCAGGCTAGTGGGCGGAGTTCCCAAATATCCCAGTTCATCAGGGCTAGCAGTAAGGGCTCCTCAGGTAAGACTCACCACTGGGTGCCTGGCAGAAAACTTATAAACTACAGCCCTGTGATATCACTAACAGGGCTGGTTTCCCCAGCTCCTCCCCTCTCCTCAGACTTACCAAATTTAACACAAATTTGTATAATGTTCATATCTCCACTCCAGAGTATGTCAGAATTCAAGCACACCCCTCATTCTTCTTATTTTACAATTGGCTTTCTATTGGTACCAAGTTCGGGCTTTTTGGGACACACAGTTCTGGAGAAATCTATACGTTTTCACCTGTTTGAATTAGAGGCTTGCGCTTACAGTGGCTGATTGATCCACCGAATGGAGATTCACAAAATGGACTTATTATTTTCCTAGCCAAAATCGTTGGCCCAATATCTTACAATATTAGAATAAAAAACATCCTGTCTTTAGAGAAATTCTATACCAGTTCTAGCTGATTCCAGGTGAGAGGAGGGAAAATGAGCAGTGTAGGGAGATCGGCTTACAGCTCCAAGCGCAATAAAAATTCTTCTACACACACATTCCAGCAAGCAAAACACAGAGTGAAGGGGGGTCAACGCCCACCCTATATGTGCTGGCAAGATAAACTAAAACTTATATTATACATTATCCTCACAACAACCCCCATAGATTGTAATGCAGCACAGCCCCCATAGAATGTAATACAGCACAGCCCCCATAGAATGTAATGCAGCACAGCCCCCATAGAATGTAATACAGCACATCCCCCATAGAATGTAATGCAACCCCCAATAGCTCCACAATCCAGTTATCACTCAGTGATATATTAAAAAAAAAACACTCACCTCTCCTTGTGCTCCGCGCTGCTCCTGGCTCTGGTCTCAGCAGCTGCAGTCTGCCCAGTCACACAGCAGGTGCGCGATGATATGACGTCATCGTGCACCCGCAGTGTCAGCACCAGGCAGAGCGGGCAATGATGGGAATGGGAGCATCAGCAGACAGTCTCTCCTCCATCATTGCATTCAACTGTACCGGTGTCATAGACACTGGTATAGTTGAATGCGGCAGCGCTGGCGGGGGGGTGAGGCGGCAGTAGTGGGGGTGAGTGGGGGGGAGTCGGCACTGGCGTGAGGCCCACGACTGCCACCTGCCTTTCTGGCATTTGCCAGATGTGCCCAATGGCCAGTCCGGCCCTGGTACTAACAGTTTGTGTGCTGAACCAGTATAGTTCGGGCACTAAGTGTGGGACTAAGATTGAAAACTCTGTGTGACTAAGACAAAGCAGCTGTGACCATCTCCTGAAGTAAAAGACGATGACTATGTTCAATCCATAGGCATAAGTCTAAGTGGAGGCATTATTGTGAATAATCTTGGTGTCATTAGTTAATTCTACTCAGAAAAAGGGGAACTAAATTTAGACCAAGGGCTTCCTTGAGCGAAAACTAGGAATGCATACAAATATACTGTGGTATTGTTTGTTTAAATGTGTTGTGCTTTTAGGTGTTAGGGATAAGGACATGGATTTTTCATTAGCATTTTATACATCTTTTCTGTTGCGATTGTCAGCCTTTTAAAACATTTTATTTTATCTTATTATAGTTACCTTCTCATTTCTCTATGCCATGCCGGATCTCCTTCGGATAATGCTTTTGGTGGTATTTTGACACGATATGGGGATGTGATCAGTGTTGCATGCTTCGTTGCCCTTTCCTTTCAAAGGATGAACTGTTAATCATAAGATTTCCTTTGATTCCCGTCCAATGGATGTTCATTCACAAAATCTGTAAAATCAACTTAATTTAAGAACTTATCTATATACAGAAGTATGTTCTGACTGTAGGGATATGAATTTGAAATGGAAACTTTAATTATAAATCATTCTTTTATATAGGATCTCTCATTGACATGAGGGATGATGTGCCTGTTGATCTTTAGATTAATGTATTTATTCATTATTTATTATTTTTATATTTATTATTTTTTATTTTTCATATATATTTTCTCTTGTGTCCACAATGTTTACATCACATTTTTATAATGATATCCTTTAGTCATATGTATTTTTCAATAATTCACGTTCTTCCTATTGAGTCTATAATGTTCACATTACATTTCTTAGTCACAAATTCTCCACACGTATACACTTCTTCAGTATGCATACACTATTATGTTAGTATATATTTTATTTACATAACTTTATCATATTCCCTTTTCACATTATTCATTTACAGCATATTCAACTGGCTGATCTCCTACTCCCTCTGGTCACATGTTTTCTCCTGATACTTGAGGTATTTGCTTGGTTAGCTTGTTGTGAGTGAGCGAGGATGTCAATCGGAGCTGCCCTCTGACTTGCTCTGCCTCCAGTATTCTGACCCTGCTGGGACACACAGTGGCTATTATTCTTACTGCGCTGTGAGCTTGCGGGCCAACCACCAGAGGTGACGAGTCACTCCTGAGGGTGGGCAAATGACATAGTGCGTTGTGTCATACTCCCAGCAATCCCGACCACTCAAGTGACATGGTCATTCCACCTATCATTGGCACATCACTTCTTTAAAGGTCTGAGGTCCCTCTTCCACAACACGCCTCCCTGAGAAAGTGTGGACAAAATGCGCATCGGGGCTGAGGTATGCAGGACAGACGCAGCTCTCTTACTTGTAAAGTTACACGGCACAGACTAGACTATGTTATAACCTACGGTTGAATGTGGTTGTTATCGGATCTGTATTATTGTACCAGTCAGGCATACAGCATTTGGATACTCTTTGTTACTATATGCCTTATAATAATGATGATGCGTATATCTGTGGAGATGCCTTGACAAATGTACACTTTTGTTGTTTAATTATCATCATTGTATTATATTTCTCACAATGATCTTTTTTCTATGAATTACATTTTTATAATTAGTTTTTTTGGTCCCATTATATGAATGGAACCCCTACATGCACTGGCACTTTAAGAGTATTTTATGGTATATTTTTTCTTGATTTGAACTGTTGGTGACTTATTTTTACACATAAGTACAAGGCATAAATATTTATTGGACATTTGCACCTTGGGATTATAATTTCTATATACTGGGTCTTTATGTTTTAGCGTTCCTCGCACAAGATGCATCTGTTTTTGCTATTAATAGCATGTCCAATTTGTTTATTATGATTTAATAAAGCACATATTTGTATGAATACTTGTTTGTGTTGAAATCTGGCTACTTTGTGTCTTTAATATATTGAAGGGTGAATAGTGGTACAGTCTGATTTATAATTGTCTTGGTGACACAATACCGTGATATGGATCGCTAACTTTTGATTTAATGCATTACAAAAACATATAGCGTGAAATACAAACTTAAACAGGATTTTCATGATTTCCTTTTCATAGTTCATAGGCAATGTTAAAATAACAAAATTAGCATAAAGTCCCACGGCTCTAGTTCTGCCACTCAGCTGCTTTCTCCCATTTATTTTGGTATGGCTGCTGTGGTGATATAACAACTGTAATACATGACCGCTGGTCATGCCAAGGTAGACATATGTAAGTATGTACATACTTGACATCAGAGCCCAGTGAGTCTGGAATACTTAATTATATTTGTGAAAACCATCCAAGTTTTGGACTTATATTCAGAAAACACACATACAGTGGGAAAAATAAGTATTTGATACACTGCCAATTTTGCAAGTTTTCCCTCCTGCAAAGAATGGAGAGGTCTATAATTGTTATCGTAGGTACACTTCAAATATGAGAGACAAAATCTTTAAAATACATAAAATAAGATAGTATGATTTTTACATAATTAATTTGCATTTTAGTGCATGAAACAAGTATTTGATACAATAGAATAACAGAACTTAATATTTGGTACAGAAACATTTGTTTGCAATTACAGAGGTCAGATGTTTCTTGCAGTAGTTTACCAAGTTTGCACACACTGCAGCATGGATTTTGGCCCATTCCTCCATATAGATCTTCTCCAGATTGCTCAGTTTCAGGGCTGTTGCTGAGCCACAATAAGTTTCAGCTCCCTCCAAAGATTTTCTAATGGGTTTAGGTCTGAAAACTGCCCAGGCCACTCCAGGACCTTGAATTGCTTCTTACGGAGCCACTGCTTGATTATTCTGGATGTGTGTTTCGTATCATTTTCATGCTGGAAGACCTAGCCATGACAAATCTTCTATGCTCTTACTTAGGCAAGAAAGTTGTTGGCCAAAATCTCATGATATATGACCCCAAAAGTGCAGTCGTCCTATCCTCTTTGACGAAAAGCCCCCCAAAGGACTATGCTTCCCCACTATGCTTCACAGTTGGGACTGTGTTCTTGGGGTTGTACTCATACTTCTTTTTCCTCCAAACATGGTAAGATAAATTGATATAAAAAAGTTCTATTTAGGTCTCATCTGACCACATGATCTTCTCCCATGCCTCTTCTAGATCATCCAGATGGTCACTACATAGTTACATAGGTTGAAAAAAGACTTAGGTCCATCAAGTTCAACCTTTCGCCACCAATTGTGCATTTTATCACTAAATTAAATATAACCCACAATGTTAGGTGTATTGAACCTCAAACGTGCTGGCGTGCTGGGGTGACCTTGCGTGCCCTGCTGGATTTTAATGTATGTGTAGTTTGTTACTAATGGTAATACTTGAGAATAGTGGTCACAGCTCTCTTCAGGTAATTGACCAGGTCACCAAGTGTTGTTCAGGGCTGATTCCTAGCCTTTCTCAGAATCATCCTTACCCCACAAGGTGAGATCTTACGTAGACCGAGGAAGATTGACAGTCATCTTGTGTTTTTTCCATTTTCTAATAATTGTGCCAACAGTTGTTACCTTCTCACAAGGCTTCTTGTCATGTAGCCCATCCCATCCTTGTGCAGGTCTCCAATTTTGTACCTAATGTCCTTAGACAGCTCTTTGGTTTTGGCCATGGTGGAGTAGTTGGAGTGTGATTGATTGAGTCTGTAAAGCGGTGTCTTTTACACAGGTAATCAGTTCAAACAGATTCAATTAATACAGGTAATGATTTCAGAGTAGGAGGGCATCTTAAAGAAAAACTAACAGGTCTGTGAGAGCCAGAATTCTTGCTGGTTGGAAGGTGATCAAATACTTATTTCAAAAAAATAAAATGTAATTTAAAAATCATACAATGTGATTTTCAGTATTTTTTTAATGTTCTGTCTGTCACAGTTGAAGCGTACCAACTATAAAAATTACAGACCTCCCCATTCTTTCGTAGGTTGGAAAACTTGCAAAATCTTCAGTGTATCAAATACTTATTTTCCCCACTGTACACACACAAAAATGTATTTGAAAAATGTGAATTAAAAATACAATAAAAAGTGAAACAAATGTTTACATCATTAGGTCAATGATTTCAACAACAAATGAAACGTAAAACCATAGCTTCTATTGTCAAGCAAACATCGGAGCTATAAGTTGAATGTATTATGAGAGAGGGATGTTTAGATTAGGCCTGGTGATATTTTCACCAAGATTTTCTTTTAAAACCAGTGTTACCTCTGAATCATATTGCAATTGGATGTTTTGCATATACTATGAACATTACTTTGGTGAGGTGTAGTTATTATGCAGCATGCAAAATCTTACTCAAGGACAATTGAAGGTTCCTTTGCAAAAAAAAAGTACAAATCTGCCAAGTAAAACTTTAAAACATTCAACATTTCTTAATAATTGGCTTACTTTGCGTCATTGATAGTGTTGAGCATTCCGATACCGCAAGTATCGGGTATCGGCCAATACTTGCGGTATCGGAATTCCGATCCCGAGTTGCTCAGGAAGGATATAATGGAACTAGAGAGAGTACAAAGGAGGGCAACAAAATTAATAAAGGGGATGGGAGAACTACAATACCCAGATAGATTAGCGAAATTAGGATTATTTAGTCTAGAAAAAAGACGACTGAGGGGCGATCTAATAACCATGTATAAGTATATAAGGGGACAATACAAATATCTCGCTGAGGATCTGTTTATACCAAGGAAGGTGACGGGCACAAGGGGGCATTCTTTGCGTCTGGAGGAGAGAAGGTTTTTCCACCAACATAGAAGAGGATTCTTTACTGTTAGGGCAGTGAGAATCTGGAATTGCTTGCCTGAGGAGGTGGTGATGGCGAACTCAGTTGAGGGGTTCAAGAGAGGCCTGGATGTCTTCCTGGAGCAGAACAATATTGTATCATACAATTATTAGGTTCTGTAGAAGGACGTAGATCTGGGTATTTATTATGATGGAATATAGGCTGAACTGGATGGACAAATGTCTTTTTTCGGCCTTACTAACTATGTTACTATGTTACTATGATACTTTTGTGGTATCGGGAATCGGTATCGGATCCATATTAATGTGTAAAATAAAGAATTAAAATAAAAAATATTGATATGCTCACCTCTCCGGAGGCCCCTGGACATCACCGCTGGTAACCGGCAGCCTTCTTTGTTTAAAATGAGCGCGTGTTAGGGCTAGCAGAACGCACCAAATAATAAGACTGATAGTGTACGGTGCGTTCGTAGCCCGGGGTCCACCGTGCAGAGATGGAACCTGCTGCTGAGTAATGACGGACTATATGGCGGTACTCATAAGTATACTCGCGTGGGTTAAACTTCACCCAACGTGAAGGAAGCAATCCTGTTGCGTCACAGGATCGCGGTACCGCACATAGAAGGCGAGCAAGCAGTCAGCGAACTTAACCCCAACTAGGATTGAAGTCCGATTAGACCACTTGCTGACACAACACTGCAACAGGGTGTATTAGGCAACTCTTATAATTAGAGCACCGAAGTGCGAACTGTGCCGTGCTGGCAGGCACCACTAAGCACCCAGACGTGGGTCAGGAAGCGCACTACTGGCGCGTGGCGCCGCACTGGCGGTCACAGCAATAGACGCTGATACGTGTGTGACACGTTGAGTGATTTGTCGGGCGCTAGATAGCAGCCATACTCCATACGCGAACAGTCATACAATAGGGTAGGGGTATTTAATGAACGACTTGCACTCACAACAAACACACGTATTCAATTGTACACTAGCGCATGGCCGTGCGGTCATGCGCAGTTTATATCATTGCAGGACAGGAAGTGGCCACAGAAACTTTGCCCTTCCAGGGCCTGCCAAGAGGACCAATGGAATGCGCTGCAGAGCCAGAGCACATGACCCTCGATCTCCAACGGGAGATCTTGCTCTGGGCATGCTCAGTGTGCGCAAACAAGGACTTAGTCCCAGGGAAGTCCGCTCGCCGCTGACCAGCACTGACTTTAATGGCAGGAGCTGAAGAAGCAGCAGTAACTCTCTGTACAGAGCGAGAGCGAGCAAGACACTGGGAGCGACGTCCCTGCTGAGCAGACTCCACTGCGGCTGGAGGAGAATGGGAGACCGCAGCAGAGACGGATCGAGATTCCCCCTGTGCAGCAGAGGAAACTCGACTCCTAACATTACCCCCCCTCCTAGGGCCCCCCCTCCTTGGGCCTCGCTACGCTCGAAGGCAGCAATGAGCTATGGGGCCCGAATGTTTTCAGCAGGCTCCCAAGACCTGTCCTCTGGACCATAACCCTTCCAATCCACCAAATAAAACTTTTTGCCGCGTACCACCTTGCACCCCAAAATAGCGTTCACCTCGTAATCGTCCGTAGACGAACCCGATGTCCCGGCAGATGACTCGGAAAACCGGGACATGTATACGGGTTTCAAGAGGGACACATGAAAGGTGTCGGTGATACCCAAGCGTGGAGGAAGAGCCAGGCAGTAGACCACAGGATTAACCTGTTCGAGAACCTTGAAGGGACCCAAGTAGCGAGGAGCAAACTTAGTGGACTCAACTCGCAGCCTGATGTTACGGGCGGAGAGCCACACCAAGTCGCCAGGGGCAAAAGTCGGAGTGGGGCGCCGATGAACATCGGTGGAGGACCTCATTCTCTCCTTGGAGGCCCGAATGGCATCCTGCGTGCGATCCCAAATGTCCCGTGCCTCCACAGCCCAGTCTGCCACCCTGGGATAAGCGGAAGACACAGGCATGGGCACAGGAACACGCGGATGCTGGCCGTAATTTAAGAGGAATGGAGTCTGACCGGTAGAGTCGGCTACGGCATTGTTAAGTGCAAACTCTGCCCACGGTAGCAAGGATGCCCAGTCATCCTGTCTGGCAGAAACAAAATGTCGCAGATATGTGATCAAGGTCTGGTTGGCCCTTTCTACCAACCCATTCGTCTCGGGATGATATGCCGAAGAGAGATTTAACTCAATACTGAGTAGACGACATAGCTCCCTCCAGAATCGAGACGCAAACTGGGGACCCCGGTCACTAACAATTTTGTCTGGCATACCGTGTAGGCGAAAGATATGCTTGATAAACAAGACAGCCAGCACCCGTGCAGATGGTAGCCGTGGAAGAGGCACCAAATGCACCATTTTGGAAAAATGATCAGTGATCACCCAGATAATGGTGCATTTACGAGACTTGGGTAAGCCAACCACAAAGTCCATCCCGACCATCTCCCAGGGCCTGTCAGCCACGGGCAGAGGATAAAGCAACCCAGCTGGCCATTGCCGAGGAGTCTTGTTCCTGGCGCAAGAGACACATGCCCGAACGTACTCCGCGACATCACGAGCCATATGCGGCCACCAGTATGTCCTCGCCAGTAACTCTGATGTCCTTTTAGTACCAAAATGTCCACCCACCCTGGACGAGTGCGCCCAAGAGAGAACCTCCGGTCGCAAACTAGATGGAACAAAAGTCTTGCCCGGGGGCACAGACTCCAGCGAAACCGGGACCACGGTTCTCAAACTCTCGGTGGGGACAATAAGCCGAGGCTCCTCCTCCTCCTCCGCAGATGACACAACGGAGCGAGAGAGAGCATCGGCCCGAATGTTCTTCTCCCCAGAAAGAAAATGGAGGGTGAAATGAAACCGGGAGAAGAACAAGGACCATCTGGCCTGGCGAGAATTCAACCGCTGAGCTGTCTGCAGATACACCAAATTTTTGTGATCTGTGAAGACTTGGAAGGGAAAACGTGCTCCCTCCAAGAGATGTCTCCACTCCGAGAAAGCCAACTTCATGGCTAGCAACTCCCTGTCCCCGATGGAATAATTCCTCTCTGCTGGTGCGAAGGTCTTGGAGAAAAAGAAGCAAGGATGCTTCCGACCTTGAGCATCCTTTTGGAAGAGGACTGCTCCAGCACCAACAGAAGAGGCATCCACCTCCATGATAAATGGCTTATCAACATCAGGGCGATGAAGAATGGGAGCGCTAGCGAAGTGTGACTTTATAGAGATAAAAGCCTTGGAGACCTCCTCAGACCACAATTTGGGATTCGCCCCCTTCTTGGTGAGGGCAACCAAGGGAGCTACCAATGTTGAGAAATGCGGGATGAACTGGCGATAATAATTGATGAACCCCATAAAGCGCTGCACCGCTTTAAGAGAATGGGGTTCCTGCCAGTCCATCACAGCCTGTAGTTTGGCAGGATCCATAGCCAATCCCTGGGCTGAGATGATGTAGCCTAGGAAAGGTAAGGACTCCTGCTCAAACATACACTTCTCCAACTTGGCATAGAGGGAGTTTGCCCGTAGGAGGCCGAAGACTTTGCAAACATCTCTCCGGTGGGAGTCAATATCTGGAGAGTAGATGAGAATATCATCCAGATAGACTACGACCGAGGTGGAAAGCATATCCCGGAAGATATCGTTCACAAAGTCTTGGAAAACGGCTGGGGCATTACAGAGCCCAAAGGGCATCACCAGATATTCATAGTGCCCATCCCTGGTGTTAAAAGCCGTCTTCCATTCGTCCCCCTCACGGATGCGAATCAGGTTGTAAGCACCCCGCAGATGTAATTTAGTAAGTACCCTTGCTCCCCGAAGCCTATCGAACAGTTCAGATATCAAAGGCAAAGGGTATTTATTCTTAACGGTGATGGCGTTAAGACCCCTGTAGTCGATGCATGGACGCAATTCCCCACTCTTCTTCTGCACGAAGAAGAACCCTGCCCCAGCAGGTGACACTGACTTCCTGATGAACCCTCTTGCCAGATTTTCCTGGATGTACTGTGACATTGCCTCCGTCTCCGGGAGAGATAGCGGATAGACTCGACCCCGGGGAGGCTCAGCACCAGGCAAGAGGTCAATAGGACAGTCATAGGGGCGATGGGGCGGAAGGGTCTCCGCCGCCTTTTTGGAGAATACGTCTGCATACGACCAATACTGCTTGGGGAGAGAGGAAAGATCTGCGGGTACCTCAGTTGTAGCTACCTGAACGCACTCCCTCTGACACCTACCCCCACAAGATTCACCCCATCCCAGAATTCTGCCTGAGGACCACTCGATATGAGGAGAGTGGTACCGTAGCCAAGGTATTCCCAACAGGACTTCATCAATTCTCTCTGGAAGATGAGCAGAGAAATAATCTCCTGATGAGATGGCGACATGGACAGAGTAAAAGGGATGGTCTGGTGAGTTATCTGTGAGGGCAGAGTCGACCCATTCACCACTCGTACCGTTACAGGTTGAGCTAGCATAACCAGAGGTATTGCGTGGCGTTGGGCGAAGGCAGAAGACATAAAATTGCCCTCCGCCCCAGAATCCACGCAGAGCTCTACCGAGTGGGAGAATAAGCCTATAGTAATTGTCCCCTTAAAGGACAATTTAGAGGCAAACGTCGCCGTGTCTAGTGTACCTCCACCTACGACCACTAGACGCTGACGTTTCCTCGACCGCTGAGGACATCTGGTGGCTAAATATCCAGACTGCTGGCAAACATGACAGACCCTGAGTGCACAAGCGGTCTGGGACTTAGGTCCCGCTTGTGACACTTCCCTGGCCTCATGTGACTCAGGAACCAGGACCGGAGATTCCAGAGGTTTGGCGAAAGTAGGAGCCAGCCGAAACCTCTGCCTACACTGGGCTCGCTCTAACCTCCGCTCGTTAAAACGGAGGTCAATTTGAGTGGAGACTGTTATTAACTCCTCCAGTGTGGCAGCAATCTCCCTAGTGGCCAGAGCGTCCTTTACATGGTCAGCCAAGCCCCTCCAAAATATGGGGATAAGAGCTTTATCCGACCATTCCAGCTCAGATGCTAAAGTGCGGAATTGGACGGCAAAATGACTGACCAAGGACTCACCCTGAGTTAATGCCAGCAGTTGGAGCGCAGTGTCATGGGTGACTTGAGGTCCTAAAAAGACCTGTTTTAAAGTGCTCAAAAACAGAGGAGCACTCTGCACCACATGATCGCCACGCTCCCACAGCGGCGTAGCCCATTCCAACGCCCTGTCCGACAATAGAGACACAATAAATCCCACCTTAGCCCGCTCCGTGGGGAAACATGCAACCAGAAGCTCGAGATGAATAGAGCACTGACTCACGAATCCCCTACAAAATTTGCTATTACCAGAAAATTTTTCTGGCAGCGGGAGGCGAGAAAATGTCGGAACAGGGGTGGCAATGGACAAAGTTGCTGCAGCCACGCTGGCAGCCTGTACAGCAACTGCGGTAACATCCACAGCTGAGGTTGCGCTCTCGAGAGCCGCCAACCTACCCTCCAGCTGCTGTATATACCGCAGGGATTGCTGTTTGTCCGTCATCACTAGCCAGACCCTGGCGCTAGTGTAATGTTAGGGCTAGTGGAACGCACCAAATAATAAGACTGATAGTGTACGGTGCGTTCGTAGCCCGGGGTCCACCGTGCAGAGATGGAACCTGCTGCTGAGTAATGACGGACTATATGGCGGTACTCATAAGTATACTCGCGTGGGTTAAATTTCACCCAACGTGAAGGAAGTGATCCTGTTGCGTCACAGGATCGCGGTACCGCACATAGAAGGCAAGCAAGCAGTCAGCGAACTTAACCCCAACTAGGATTGAAGTCCGATTAGACCACTTGCTGACACAACACTGCAACAGGGTGTATTAGGCAACTCTTATAATTAGAGCACCGAAGTGCGAACTGTGCCGTGCTGGCAGGCACCACTAAGCACCCAGACGTGGGTCAGGAAGCGCACTACTGGCGCGTGGCGCCGCACTGGCGGTCACAGCAATAGACGCTGATACGTGTGTGACACGTTGAGTGATTTGTCGGGCGCTAGATAGCAGCCATACTCCATACGCGAACAGTCATACAATAGGGTAGGGGTATTTAATGAACGACTTGCACTCACAACAAACACACGTATTCAATTGTACACTAGCGCATGGCCGTGCGGTCATGCGCAGTTTATATCATTGCAGGACAGGAAGTGGCCACAGAAACTTTGCCCTTCCAGGGCCTGCCAAGAGGACCAATGGAATGCGCTGCAGAGCCAGAGCACATGACCCTCGATCTCCAACGGGAGATCTTGCTCTGGGCATGCTCAGTGTGCGCAAACAAGGACTTAGTCCCAGGGAAGTCCGCTCGCCGCTGACCAGCACTGACTTTAATGGCAGGAGCTGAAGAAGCAGCAGTAACTCTCTGTACAGAGCGAGAGCGAGCAAGACACTGGGAGCGACGTCCCTGCTGAGCAGACTCCACTGCGGCTGGAGGAGAATGGGAGACCGCAGCAGAGACGGATCGAGATTCCCCCTGTGCAGCAGAGGAAATTCGACTCCTAACAGCGCGTTTAGGGACTTCCATGATGTCACGGCTTCTGATTGGTCGCGTGCCGCTCATGTGACCGCCACGCGACCAATCAGAAGCCGCGACGTCATTCTCAGGTCCTAAACTCCTCATTCTAGGAATTTAGGACCTGAGAATGACGTCGCGGCTTCTGATTGGTCGCGTGGCGGTCACATGAGCGGCACGCGACCAATCAGAAGCCGCGACGTCATTCTCAGGTCCTAAACGCGCTCATTTTAAGCAAAGAAGGCTGCCGGTTACCAGGGGCTTCCGGAGAGGTAATTATATCAATATTTTTTATTTTAATTCTTTATTTTACACATTAATATGGATCCCAGGGCCTGAAGGAGAGTTTCCTCTCCTTCAGACCCTGTGAACCATCAGGATACCTTCCAATACTTGGTGTCCCATTGACTTGTATTGGTATCGGGTATCGGTATCGGCGATATCCGATACTTTTCGGGTATCGGCCGATACTATCCGATACCGATACTTTCAAGTATCGGACGGTATCGCTCAACACTAGTCATTGATTGTTCAGCACAAAATATTCATGAATAGTGTTCAATTAATTTTAAATAAGAAAAAAATATTTTATTTTAGAATATGGAAATTATGTACTTTTTAACTGTCATTTTTTAGATTTATTTGCGAAAAGTATTTTCTAAACTTAAATATTCTGTTTTGTTGGATATTTAGAACAAATTAGTAAAGTAACCATATGTACAGTATGTTCCATTTACATTGAGGGTTTTTAGATGTGCATCAACCCAACAGTTTT
Source organism: Ranitomeya imitator (assembly GCF_032444005.1). Taxonomy (NCBI): domain Eukaryota; kingdom Metazoa; phylum Chordata; class Amphibia; order Anura; family Dendrobatidae; genus Ranitomeya; species Ranitomeya imitator. Next base: position 616,710,966 of record NC_091283.1, on the reverse strand, counting down.
TCTTATTTCAATTTAGGAAGGGAGTTAATTTCTGGTGAAACAAATAGAAAAATAAATAGGAAAAAATGAATATATTTACTTCTGCATGTCTGCTTTTGCAGACCTGTTTTACTAGTACAATTTGAAAAAGGTACATACGTTATATTCTTGCTGAATTGTAGAGGACAGGCAAAGGTTAAAAAAATAGAAACTAATACTTCACCGCTCATCTCTCTGGACACCTTCGTGGCTTGCTCTTCTTCCCTTTACCATCCTCTGTGCATCTTTTTACCACCAACACGCACTGCATCTTTGTCCTATTTAGGAACGACATAGGGTGACCTTATGCATGACAAAACTTCCGGCTAAGAGTTCATGTTATAAGTAGAGTTGAGCGACCTTGACCTTTTTAGAGTCGAGCCGGGTTTTGCGAAACCCGACTATGTCCAAAGTCGGGTCGAGTGAAATCGGCCGATTATGACGTAAAGTCGGGATCGACCGAAACACGAAACCCAATGCAAGTCAATGGGGCAGCATAGTCGGCAGTGAGTGGGGGCCAGGAAAACACCTAGAGTGCCCATTTTAATGTCAAAACCATCCATTCTTCTTAATGAAGCTTGTCAAGCGTAATTTACCTTATAATAATTGGAAGGCATTTGAAATTGGGGGTCATTTGGCTAAAGTTGTGGGGGGTAGGGCTGGTTCAAGTAATTAGTGGGCCCAGGAAATCTGGACCACGTCACGGCAGTGGAGCAGGGAGAGGTAAGTATTTCAACTTTGCAAGTGCTGTGAACCTGAGCAAGCAGGGGGGGCCCACTCGTTGGCATTGGCACTGGCACAGGGCCCCTCAAAGTACAGCGGTGTGTTTGCACGGCGGGGGCGCCTCCCACCGGCAGCAACACTTTTGCGTACCATGAGAGGCCCTGTGCCAGTGACGTCGCCAACTAGTATTCCTCCCCCCACCTGATGAAGGAACCTGCACTTTCATCTGCACCTTCCTCTTTGTCCCCGTGTAAGGTGGTATGGTATGCGGGAAGAGCAACCTGACTTTCAGCAGGGTCACAATGTTGTTGTGTAGCGTGCACGGGGAATGTTGCGTTATGGGTCAATGTACCAGCAGACTCATCTATCACTGGCTGGGCAATGGGCACGATGAAGTGGAAACACAGATATAGGCCCAAAGAAGAAAGTGGGCTAAATGCAGTTCAAAATTGGTAACACAGGAATAACCAGGGGGCATTGCAGTGGAGGACAACTGGAATGAGAGGCTGACACAGAGAGTAGGGCCAAATCAGTAAGTAGTCGAAATGCAGTTCAAAATTGGCAACCGTAGTAAACAGGCGGCACAGCTTTGTTCAGTGGAGGAGAACAGCAAGGAGTGGCAGACACCGATAGTAGGCCCCAACCCAACTAGTAGGCCAAATGCAGTCTAACATTAACAACTACTTAACGAGAGGCTGAAAATGGTATTTCAGGACAGGAAACCAGGAGAACAGCAAGGAGTGGCAGACACCGATAGTAGGCCCCAAACCAACTAGTACGCCAAATGCAGTTGTTCCATTTAACCACAATTTAATGAGAGCCTGAAGATAGAAGCTCAGGAAAGGCAACCTGGGGAACACCTTGGAGTGTAACACACCATCTCTCTCCACCCCATACCCATTTTGTAGGCCTAATGCTGTGTACTTTTCTACAACTACTAAACGAGAGTCGGAAGACCGAAGCAATGGCAAGGAAACCTGGGGAACACCTTGGAGTGTAACACACCATCTCTCTCCACCCCATACCCAATTTGTAGGCCTAATGCAGCCTACTTTCCGACACCTACTAAACGAGAGCATGAAGATCGAAGCTCAGGAAAGGCAACCTGGGGAACACCTTGGAGTGTAACACACCATCTCTCTCCACCCCATACCCATTTTTTAGGCCTAATGCAGTGTACTTTTCTACAACTACTAAACGAGAGTCGGAAGACCGAAGCAATGGCAAGGAAACCTGGGGAACACCTTGGAGTGTAACACACCATCTCTCTCCACCCCATACCCAATTTGTAGGCCTAATGCAGCCTACTTTCCGACACCTACTAAACGAGAGCATGAAGATCGAAGCTCAGGAAAGGCAACCTGGGGAACACCTTGGAGTGTAACACACCATCTCTCTCCACCCCATACCCATTTTTTAGGCCTAATGCAGTGTACTTTTCTACAACTACTAAACGAGAGTCGGAAGACCGAAGCAATGGCAAGGAAACCTGGGGAACACCTTGGAGTGTAACACACCATCTCTCTCCACCCCATTCCCCATTTTTTAGGCCTAATGCAGCCTACTTTCCGACACCTACTAAACGAGAGCATGAAGATCGAAGCTCAGGAAAGGCAACCTGGGGAACACCTTGGAGTGTAACACACCATCTCTCTCCACCCCATACCCATTTTGTAGGCCTAATGCTGTGTACTTTTCTACAACTACTAAACGAGAGTCGGAAGACCGAAGCAATGGCAAGGAAACCTGGGGAACACCTTGGAGTGTAACACACCATCTCTCTCCACCCCATACCCAATTTGTAGGCCTAATGCAGCCTACTTTCCGACACCTACTAAACGAGAGCATGAAGATCGAAGCTCAGGAAAGGCAACCTGGGGAACACCTTGGAGTGTAACACACCATCTCTCTCCACCCCATACCCATTTTGTAGGCCTAATGCTGTGTACTTTTCCACCAACTACTAAACGAGAGCCGGAAGATCGAAGCTCATGAAAGGCAACCCGGGGAACACCTTGGAGTGTAACACAACCTCTCTCTACACCACGAAAGGGCTGATTCTTAGGAAGGAAGGCTGTTGTAAATAAGCATTGCGCGTCCGAGGGTGATTATATTCTTATTCGGTATCTACTCTCGCTCGGACGCGCCATGCTTCTTGATTTGTAATTAATGTTTATTTGCAATGTGCTTTTGACTTACTCAATTATTTTTTTAATTATTGATTTTATTAAATTAATAGTTTAACATCTTATTGGAAATAATTTAAAGGAGACGCGACAGGACAACACTCGGTGGATGCCATATCTGTGTTAACAACTCCAAAAAACTTTCAGTTAACTTCTTGCAGGAGAAAGAAATTGTAGCTGTTGGACCTTTGTAGTACAGTTCCAGATATTTGTTGTGTGTTTGTTTTGATTGTTAAAATGTCTGCATTTGAGATCTCAACACGATCTTATTTTTTATAATCAAATTAATTTTTTAAATATTTTATTAGGTTGGTTCAAGGGGTACACGGGCCGCAGTAGACAGGTCAGTGGAGGCCTAGTGGAAGGAGGGACTGCAGATGCGCCACTGTTTCACCCATACACAATTAGTAGGCCTAATGCAGCGTAGTTTCCAACAGCTACTAAACGAGAGCCGGAAGATCGAAGCTCAGGAAAGGCAACCTGGGGAACACCTTGGAGTGTAACACAACCTCTCTCTACACCACGGAAGGGCTGATTCTTAGGAAGGAAGGCTGTTGTAAATAAGCATTGCGCGTCCGAGGGTGATTATATTCTTATTCGGTATCTACTCACCCTCGGACGCGCCATGCTTCTTGATTTGTAATTAATGTTTATTTGCAATGTGCTTTTGACTTACTCAATTATTTTTTTAATTATTGATTTTATTAAATTAATAGTTTAACATCTTATTGGAAATAATTTAAAGGAGACGCGACAGGACAACACTCGGTGGATGCCATATCTGTGTTAACAACTCCAAAAAACTTTCAGTTAACTTCTTGCAGGAGAAAGAAATTGTAGCTGTTGGACCTTTGTAGTACAGTTCCAGATATTTGTTGTGTGTTTGTTTTGATTGTTAAAATGTCTGCATTTGAGATCTCAACACGATCTTATTTTTTATAATCAAATTAATTTTTTTTATATTTAATGATGTTGGTTCAAGGGGTACACGGGCAGCAATAGACAGGTCAGTGGAGGCCTAGTGGAAGGAGTGACGGCAGACAGGCATCAAAGGCCTAACATTGGGCTGGCTGTAGGCAAGTTAAAATTGGTTCCAGGGGAACACGGCCATCAGTGGCCTGGTCAGTGTAGTTGTAGTTGAAAGAACGGGACGCAGACAGGCTTCGAAGGCCTAACATAACAAACTTGGGCTGGCTGTAGGCACTTTTAAATTTGTTCCAGGGGTACATGGGCAGCAGTGTATGGTCAGTGGAAGTCTAGTGGAAGGAGTGACCGCAGACAGGCTTCCAAGGCCTAACATAACAAACTTGGGCTGGCTGTAGGCACTTTTAAATTGGTTCCAGGGGTACACGGGCAGCAGTGGTCTGGTCAGTGGAAGTCTAGTGGAAGGAGTGACCGCAGACAGGCTTCCAAGGCCTAACATAACAAACTTGGGCTGGCTGTAGGCACTTTTAAATTGGTTCCAGGGGTACACGGGCAGCAGTGGTCTGGTCTGTGGAAGTCTAGTGGAAGGAGTGACCGCAGACAGGCTTCCAAGGCCTAACATAACAAACTTGGGCTGGCTGTAGGCACTTTTAAATTGGTTCCAGGGGTACACGGGCAGCAGTGGTCTGGTCAGTGGAAGTCTAGTGGAAGGAGTGACCGCAGACAGGCTTCCAAGGCCTAACATAACAAACTTGGGCTGGCTGTAGGCACTTTTAAATTGGTTCCAGGGGTACACGGGCAGCAGTGGTCTGGTCTGTGGAAGTCTAGTGGAAGGAGTGACCGCAGACAGGCTTCCAAGGCCTAACATAACAAACTTGGGCTGGCTGTAGGCACTTTTAAATTGGTTCCAGGGGTACACGGGCAGCAGTGGTCTGGTCTGTGGAAGTCTAGTGGAAGGAGTGACCGCAGACAGGCTTCGAAGGCCTAACATAACAAACTTGGGCTGGCTGTAGGCACTTTTAAATTGGTTCCAGGGGTACACGGGCAGCAGTGGTCTGGTCAGTGGAAGTCTAGTGGAAGGAGTGACCGCAGACAGGCTTCCAAGGCCTAACATAACAAACTTGGGCTGGCTGTAGGCACTTTTAAATTGGTTCCAGGGGTACACGGGCAGCAGTGGTCTGGTCAGTGGAAGTCTAGTGGAAGGAGTGACCGCAGACAGGCTTCCAAGGCCTAACATAACAAACTTGGGCTGGCTGTAGGCACTTTTAAATTGGTTCCAGGGGTACACGGGCAGCAGTGGTCTGGTCTGTGGAAGTCTAGTGGAAGGAGTGACCGCAGACAGGCTTCCAAGGCCTAACATAACAAACTTGGGCTGGCTGTAGGCACTTTTAAATTGGTTCCAGGGGTACACGGGCAGCAGTGGTCTGGTCAGTGGAAGTCTAGTGGAAGGAGTGACCGCAGACAGGCTTCCAAGGCCTAACATAACAAACTTGGGCTGGCTGTAGGCACTTTTAAATTGGTTCCAGGGGTACACGGGCAGCAGTGGTCTGGTCTGTGGAAGTCTAGTGGAAGGAGTGACCGCAGACAGGCTTCCAAGGCCTAACATAACAAACTTGGGCTGGCTGTAGGCACTTTTAAATTGGTTCCAGGGGTACACGGGCAGCAGTGGTCTGGTCTGTGGAAGTCTAGTGGAAGGAGTGACCGCAGACAGGCTTCGAAGGCCTAACATAACAAACTTGGGCTGGCTGTAGGCACTTTTAAATTGGTTCCAGGGGTACACGGGCAGCAGTGGTCTGGTCAGTGGAAGTCTAGTGGAAGGAGTGACCGCAGACAGGCTTCCAAGGCCTAACATAACAAACTTGGGCTGGCTGTAGGCACTTTTAAATTGGTTCCAGGGGTACACGGGCAGCAGTGGTCTGGTCAGTGGAAGTCTAGTGGAAGGAGTGACCGCAGACAGGCTTCCAAGGCCTAACATAACAAACTTGGGCTGGCTGTAGGCACTTTTAAATTGGTTCCAGGGGTACACGGGCAGCAGTGGTCTGGTCTGTGGAAGTCTAGTGGAAGGAGTGACCGCAGACAGGCTTCCAAGGCCTAACATAACAAACTTGGGCTGGCTGTAGGCACTTTTAAATTGGTTCCAGGGGTACACGGGCAGCAGTGGTCTGGTCAGTGGAAGTCTAGTGGAAGGAGTGACCGCAGACAGGCTTCCAAGGCCTAACATAACAAACTTGGGCTGGCTGTAGGCACTTTTAAATTGGTTCCAGGGGTACACGGGCAGCAGTGGTCTGGTCTGTGGAAGTCTAGTGGAAGGAGTGACCGCAGACAGGCTTCCAAGGCCTAACATAACAAACTTGGGCTGGCTGTAGGCACTTTTAAATTGGTTCCAGGGGTACACGGGCAGCAGTGGTCTGGTCTGTGGAAGTCTAGTGGAAGGAGTGACCGCAGACAGGCTTCGAAGGCCTAACATAACAAACTTGGGCTGGCTGTAGGCACTTTTAAATTGGTTCCAGGGGTACACGGGCAGCAGTGGTCTGGTCAGTGGAAGTCTAGTGGAAGGAGTGACCGCAGACAGGCTTCCAAGGCCTAACATAACAAACTTGGGCTGGCTGTAGGCACTTTTAAATTGGTTGCAGGGGTACACGGGCAGCAGTGGTCTGGTCAGTGGAAGTCTAGTGGAAGGAGTGACCGCAGACAGGCTTCGAAGGCCTAACATAACAAAATTGGGCTGACTGTAGGCACTTTTAAATTGGTTCCAGGGTAACACGGCCAGCAGTGGCCTGGTCAGTGTAGTAGTTGTAGAAAGAAGGGACCGCAGACAGGCTTCGAAGGCCTAACATAACAAAAATGTCAAAACAATGGTATTGTCAGTGCCAGGCATTGAAGGATGTCAGCGCCTAGACTACACATTGGTGAAGCTGTGAGAGATAATTTTGCTAGTGGTAGAGCACTGTTTGAGCTGGGGGGGGGAACTGTCTTGTGGCCGGCGGTACAGGCACAGGGCCCCTCATATTACAACGGTGTGTCTGACGTTGGGTGCGCACCACCACCGCCAGAGACACTTTATTGTACTATGAGGGACCCAGTGGCAGTGCCGTCGACCAAAAGCGGCCACACCCACCTCTTCAGACAAACAGCACTCTCAAGGGTCCAAGCGCAAAGTGGCGATAGCACGGCCCCGTGTGGGGAGTTTGGCCATTTCGTGAGGTGGAAACATGTCGTATGCTGGACAATCAGGTGAAGAAAATTACGAGATTGGAAAAGTCATTCAGAATAGTCCACAGGCAAGACCTTTTCATAGGAAAGCTAGGTGTCAGCCGGGCAGGGTGGGGCAAAAGATTTTGAAATCCAGTTGTGGTTCATTTTAATGAAGGTTAGATCATCTACATTTTGGGTAGCCAGACGAGTCCTTTTTTCTGTTAGTATTGAACCTGCAGCACTGAATACTCTTTCTGATAGGACACTAGCTGCCGGGCAAGCAAGCTCCTGCAATGCATATTCTGCCAATTCTGGCCAGGTGTCTAATTTGGATGCCCAGTAATCAAATGGGAATGACGGTTGAGGGAGAACGTCGATAAGGGATGAAAAATAGTTTGTAACCATACTGGACAAATGTTGTCTCCTGTCACTTTGAATTGATGCTGCAGTACCTGTCCTGTCTGCGGTCATAGAAAAATCACTCCACAACCTGGTCAGAAAACCCCTCTGGCCAACGCCACTTCTGATTTCTGCCCCTCTAACACCTCTGGTCTGCTGGCCCCTGGAGCTCGTGTGAGAACGATCACGGGCGCTGTGTGCAGGGAATGCCAGAAGCAAACGGTCAACAAGAGTTGATTGTTTTGTTGCTAATATTAGTTCCAAGTTCTCATGTGGCATAATATTTTGCAATTTGCCTTTATAGCGAGGATCAAGGAGGCAGGCCAACCAGTAATCGTCATCGTTCATCATTTTTGTAATGCGTGTGTCCCTTTTGAGGATACGCAAGGCATAATCTGCCATGTGGGCCAAAGTTCCCGTTGTCAAATCTGCGGTTGTGCTTGGTTGAGGGGCAGTTGCAGGCAAATCTACGTCACTTGTGTCCCTCAAAAAACCAGAACCCGGCCTTGCCACGCCACCAATTTCCCGTGCCCCCGGGAAAGCTTCCTCATTAAAAATATACTCATCCCCATCATCCTCCTCATCCTCCACCTCCTCTTCGCCCGGTACCTCGTCATGTACACTGCCCTGACCAGACAATCGCTGACTGTCATCAAGGCTTTCCTCTTCCTCTGGTGCAGACGCCTGATCCTTTATGTGCGTCAAACTTTGCATCAGCAGACGCATTAGGGGGATGCTCATGCTTATTATGGCGTTGTCTGCACTAACCAGCCGTGTGCATTCCTCAAAACACTGAAGGACTTGACACATGTCTTGAATCTTCGACCACTGCACACCTGACAACTCCATGTCTGCCATCCTACTGCCTGCCCGTGTATGTGTATCCTCCCACAAAAACATAACAGCCCGCCTCTGTTCGCACAGTCTCTGAAGCATGTGCAGTGTTGAGTTCCACCTTGTTGCAACGTCTATGATTAGGCGATGCTGGGGAAGGTTCAAAGAACGCTGATAGGTCTGCATACGGCTGGAGTGTACAGGCGAACGGCGGATATGTGCGCAAAGTCCACGCACTTTGAGGAGCAGGTCGGATAACCCCGGATAACTTTTCAGGAAGCACTGCACCACCAGGTTTAAGGTGTGAGCCAGGCAAGGAATGTGTTTCAGTTGGGAAAGGGAGATGGCAGCCATGAAATTCCTTCCGTTATCACTCACTACCTTGCCTGCCTCAAGATCTACAGTGCCCAGCCACGACTGCGTTTCTTGCTGCAAGAACTCGGACAGAACTTCCGCGGTGTGTCTATTGTCGCCCAAACACTTCATAGCCAATACAGCCTGCTGACGTATGCCAGTAGCTGCCCCATAATGGGAGACCTGGTGTGCAACAGTGGCAGGTGCGGATGGAGTGTTTGTGCGACTGCGGTCTGTGGACGAGCTCTTGCTTCTGCAGGAGGACGAGGAGGAGGAGGAGGAGGAGGAGGGGGTGCGAACGGCTACAGACAACTGTTTACTAGACCGTGGGCTAGGCAGAACTGTCCCAAACTTGCTGTCCCCTGTGGACCCTGAATCCACCACATTTACCCAGTGTGCCGTGATGGACACGTAACGTCCCTGGCCATGCCTACTGGTCCATGCATCTGTTGTCAGGTGCACCTTTGTGCTCACAGATTGCCTGAGTGCATGGACGATGCGCTCTTTAACATGCTGGTGGAGGGCTGGGATGGCTTTTCTGGAAAAAAAGTGTCGACTGGGTAGCTCGTAGCGTGGTACAGCGTAGTCCATCAGGTCTTTGAAAGCTTCGCTTTCAACTAACCGGTAGGGCATCATCTCTAACGAGATTAGTCTAGCTATGTGGGCGTTCAAACCCTGTGTACGCGGATGCGAGGCTAAGTATTTCCTTTTTCTAACCATAGTCTCATGTAGGGTGAGCTGGACTGGAGAGCTGGAGATCGTGGAACTAGCGGGGGTGCCGGTGGACATGGCAGACTGAGAGACGGTGGGAGATGGTATTGTTGCCGCCGGTGCCCTAGATGCAGTGTTTCCTACTACGAAACTGGTGATTCCCTGACCCTGACTGCTTTGGCCTGGCAAAGATACCTGCACAGATACAGCAGGTGGTGCGCTAAATGGTGGTCCTACACTGCCGGAAGGGATGTTGCGTTGATGACTAGCTTCATTGGCCGAGGGTGCAACAACCTTAAGGGACGTTTGGTAGTTAGTCCAAGCTTTCAAATGCATGGTGGTTAAATGTCTATGCATGCAACTAGTATTGAGACTTTTCAGATTCTGACCTCTGCTTAAGGAAGTAGAACATTTTTGACAGATGACTTTGCGCTGATCAATTGGATGTTGTTTAAAAAAATGCCAGACTGCACTCTTTCTAGCATCGGATACCTTTTCAGGCATTGCAGACTGAGCTTTAACCGGATGGCCACGCTGTCCTCCACCAGGTTTTGGCTTTGCCACGCGTTTTGGGCAAGATACGGGCCCGGCAGATGGAACCTGTGGCGATGTTGATGCCTGCTGCGGCCCCTCCTCCTCCTCTGCTTCAGAACTGCTGCCGCCTGCACCCTGTTCCCCCAATGGCTGCCAATCGGGGTCAAGAACTGGGTCATCTAATAACTCTTCTTGTACCTCCTGCGCAACTTCGTCTGTGTCACCGTGTCGTTCGGTGGTATAGCGTTCGTGATGGGGCAACATAGTCTCATCAGGGTCTGATTCTTGATCAGCACCCTGCGAGGGCAATGTTGTGGTCTGAGTCAAAGGACCAGCATAGTAGTCTGGCTGTGGCTGTGCGTCAGTGCACTCCATGTCAGATTCAATTTGTAATGGGCATGGACTGTTAACTGCTTCACTTTCTAAGCCAGGGACGGTATGTGTAAAGAGCTCCATGGAGTAACCCGTTGTGTCGCCTGCTGCATTCTTCTCTGTTGTTGTTTTTGCTGAAGAGGACAAGGAAGTGACTTGTCCCTGACCGTGAACATCCACTAACGACGCGCTGCTTTTACTTTTACCAGTTTCACGAGATGAGGCAAAAGAGCTAGAGGCTGAGTCAGCAAGATAAGCCAAAACTTGCTCTTGCTGCTCCGGCTTTAAAAGCGGTTTTCCTAATCCCAGAAAAGGGAGCGTTCGAGGCCTTGTGTAGCCGGACGACGAACCTGGCTCCACAGCTCCAGACTTAGGTGCAATATTTTTTTCCCCACGACCACCTGATGCTCCACCACTAACACTACCCTCATTACCAGCTGACAATGAACGCCCCCGGCCACGACCTCTTCCACTAGACTTCCTCATTGTTTTAAAAACGTAACCAAACTAACGTTATTTGTTGCAGTCACACAACTTACACGGTGAGCTATAACTTCAGTATGATTTAGCTACCCCTTTACAGGTTGGTGAGACCACAGCGAAAATCAGGCCCAATGTTACACACTCTTTTTTTGGTGGCTGCAAATTAGAGAGATGCCCCACACGCAGGACTGTCACTGAAGCACAAATGTTAATATTAATGTCACACTATTATTTTTTTTTTATTTTTTTTTTTTTCAGGAACACTTTAGAAACCCCCCAAAAAAAAAAAAATAGATTTTTGCAGGGAGAATTTAGAAAACAAATGTAACAAACTATATGCTTTCTATGGGCCACTGAGTGAGAGATGACGCACACAGGAATCAGGAGTGGCACACAAGCCCAGAGGCCAATATTTTTCTACCAATGATTGATGGAGTTATTTTCTCTGGTAGATTTTGGAACCCAAATCAAGGAAAAAAAATGTAGGCTTTCTATGGACCACAATTGGAGAGAGAGAGAGAGAGAGAGAGAGAGATGGCACACCCAGGAGTCAAGACTGGCACACAAGCAGAAAGGCCAATATTAATCTCCCATTTTTTTGGGGGTTTTGTTTTTTTTTTTTGTTTTTTTTTTTTTTCAGGGAGACTTTAGAAAAAAAAATAATAAAAAAAATATGATTTTATCAGGAAGAATTTAGAAACCAAATAAAATAAAATGATTTTTTCAGGGAGAATTTATAAAACAAATAAAAACAAAAATAGGCGTTCTATGGCCCACTGACTGAGAGATGACGCACACAGGAGTCAGGAGTGGCACACAAGCCCAGAGGCCAATATTTTTCTACCAATGATTGATGTAGTTATTTTCTCTGGTAGATTTTGGAACCCAAATCAAGGAAAAAAAATATAGGCTTTCTATGGACCACAATTGGAGAGAGAGAGAGAGAGAGAGAGAGATGGCACACCCAGGAGTCAAGACTGGCACACAAGCAGAAAGGCCAATATTAATCTCCCACTGTTTTTTTTGTTTGTTTTTTTTTTTTTTTTTCAGGGAGACTTTAGAAAAAAAAATAATAAAAAAAATATGATTTTATCAGGAAGAATTTAGAAACCAAATAAAATAAAATGATTTTTTCAGGGAGAATTTAGAAAACAAATAAAACCAAAAATAGGCGTTCTATGGCCCACTGACTGAGAGATGACGCACCCAGGAGTCAAGACTGGCACACAAGCAGAAAGGCCAATATTAATCTCCCACTGTTTTTTTTTTTTTTTTTCAGGGAGACTTTAGAAAAAAAAATAATAAAAAAAATATGATTTTATCAGGAAGAATTTAGAAACCAAATAAAATAAAATGATTTTTTCAGGGAGAATTTAGAAAACAAATAAAACCAAAAATAGGCGTTCTATGGCCCACTGACTGAGAGATGACGCACCCAGGAGTCAAGACTGGCACACAAGCAGAAAGGCCAATATTAATCTCCCACTGTTTTTTTTTTTTTTTTTCAGGGAGACTTTAGAAAAAAAAATAATAAAAAAAATATGATTTTATCAGGAAGAATTTAGAAACCAAATAAAATAAAATGATTTTTTCAGGGAGAATTTAGAAAACAAATAAAAACAAAAATAGGCGTTCTATGGCCCACTGACTGAGAGATGACGCACACAGGAGTCAGGAGTGGCACACAAGCCCAGAGGCCAATATTTTTCTACCAATGATTGATGTAGTTATTTTCTCTGGTAGATTTTGGAACCCAAATCAAGGAAAAAAAATATAGGCTTTCTATGGACCACAATTGGAGAGAGAGAGAGAGAGAGAGAGAGAGAGAGAGATGGCACACCCAGGAGTCAAGACTGGCACACAAGCAGAAAGGCCAATATTAATCTCCCACTGTTTTTTTTGTTTGTTTTTTTTTTTTTTTTTCAGGGAGACTTTAGAAAAAAAAATAATAAAAAAAATATGATTTTATCAGGAAGAATTTAGAAACCAAATAAAATAAAATGATTTTTTCAGGGAGAATTTAGAAAACAAATAAAACCAAAAATAGGCGTTCTATGGCCCACTGACTGAGAGATGACGCACCCAGGAGTCAAGACTGGCACACAAGCAGAAAGGCCAATATTAATCTCCCACTGTTTTTTTTGTTTGTTTTTTTTTTTTTTTTTCAGGGAGACTTTAGAAAAAAAAATAATAAAAAAAATATGATTTTATCAGGAAGAATTTAGAAACCAAATAAAATAAAATGATTTTTTCAGGGAGAATTTAGAAAACAAATAAAACCAAAAATAGGCGTTCTATGGCCCACTGACTGAGAGAGAGAGAGAGATGGAACGCTTAGTACTGGCACACAAGCCCAAAGGGCAATATTAATCTCCCTTTTTTTTTCCAGGGAGAATTTCTAAAACCCAAAAAAAAAAAAAAATAGGCTTTCTATGGCCCACTATTTGTGAGAGAGATGGGACGCTCAGGACTGGCACAGATGGCACGCTCAGGACTGGCACAGAAGCCCAGAGGCCAATATTAATCTCCCTTTTTTTCTGGGAGAATTTATAAAACCAAAAAAATATTTAAATAGGCTTTCTATGGCCCACTATTTGTGAGAGAGATGGCACGCTCAGGACTGGCACAGATGGCACGCTCACAACTGGCACACAAGCCCAGAGGCCAATATTAATCTCCCTTTTTTCAGGGAAAATTTATAAAACCAAAAAAAAAATTAAATAGGCTTTCTATGGCCCACTATTTGTGAGAGAGATGGCACGCTCAGGGCTGGCACAGATGGCACGCTCAGGACTGGCACACAAGCCCAGAGGCCAATATTAATCTCCCTTTTTTTCAGGGAGAATTTATAAAACCCAAAAAAAAATAAAATAGGCTTTCTATGGCCCACTATTTGTGAGAGAGATGGCACACTCAGGACTGGCACACAAGCCCAAAGGCCAATATTAATCTCCCACTGTATTTTTATCAGGGAGAATTTATACACCCCACAAAAAAAAATACAGAAAAATGAAAAGGCTTTCTATGGCCCACTATGTGAGAGAGATGGCACACACAGGGATGGCACTCTAGCAGAAATGCCAAATTGCCAATCTTAATCTCCCACCAAAAAAAAAAAAAAAAAACAGGGAATGTCCTACAATTACTATCTCCCTGCCTGCAGTAATCTCAGCCAGGTATGGCAGGCAGCTACTATCTCCCTGCCTGCAGTAATCTCAGCCAGGTATGGCAGGCAGCAATAAGGAGTGGACTGATGCACAAATGAAATAAAAAGTGTGGACAAACAAAAAAGATAGCTGTGCAGAAAGGAAGGAACAAGAGGATTTGTGCTTTGAAAAAAGCAGTTGGTTTGCACAGCGGCGTACACACAGCAATGCAGCTATCAGGGAGCCTTCTAGGGCAGCCCAATGAGCTACAGCGCTGAGGGGAAAAAAAAAAAAAAAAAAACTTCCACTGTCCCTGCACACCGAGGGTGGTGTTGGACAGTGCAAATCGCTGCAGCACAAGCGGTTTTGTGGTTAATGGACCCTGCCTAACGCTATCCCTGCTTCTGACAAAGCGGCAGCAACCTCTCCCTAAGCTCAGATCAGCAGCAGTAAGATGGCGGTCGGCGGGAACGCCTCTTTATAGCCCCTGTGACGTCGCAGACAGCAAGCCAATCACTGCAATGCCCTTCTCTAAGATGGTGGGGACCAGGACCTATGTCATCACGCTGCCCACACTCTGCGTTTACCTTCATTGGCTGAGAAATGGCGCTTTTCGCGTCATTGAAACGCGACTTTGGCGCGAAAGTCGCGTACCGCATGGCCGACCCCGCACAGGGGTCGGATCGGGTTTCATGAAACCCCGACTTAGCCAAAAGTCGGCGACTTTTGAAAATGTTCGACCCGTTTCGCTCAACCCTAGTTATAAGGTTTTCATAATGTGTGCCATAGCCTGCCCTCTAGGTATATGCAGAGTCGCCCCAAGCCTGATCGTGGCTGCAAGTTACTACTTAATGTGAAGATGCAGTGTGCGGAAGTAAATAAGATGTATAGAGAACTGTACAGGGGACAGTGACAAGCAGGGATGAACGGTGAGGTAATTAGTATTTGTTGTTTTAATTCTAAGTCTTGTTTATTATGTTTATTATGCCTTGGGTTTTCTAAAAATTTCAGAATATAAGGGAAATTGAATTAACAGAAAATAAAATTGCTGCACATCAAAATTTCCATTAAAATCTACTTGGTTTTGTAAATTAGAATGCTGTTAAATATGCTAATCATTAATTAATCTTGCGGAAAAATTTGTTGAACCTGGCGCATTTGAGTTCCAAAAAAGTTGATAATCTCTCTGAGGCCAGTGTCTTACTTGCAACTGCAATGCGAGTCTCTCTCCTCAATACCCGCACAATAACCGGCGTGGCCGGCTTCACGTATTTCTATGCAGCTGAACGCTTCGGTCCGAACCACCGGCGGCAGTGATGGGTATTGAGGCGATAGACTCGCAAGAGTTTCTCGCATTGCAGTTGTAAGTGGGACACCGGCCTGAGGAACCCTATCATATGACATTTGAGATCACACCACTAAGAAAAGATTTGCAGAGACCTTATCCTGAAAAATGCACAAATAATGGTAGCGTGCTTGTGTGCTGAAATAAAAAACTGGCCATTACCTTTAAAAAAAACAACTTTTCTCTTGTCCCTATGAACAGTTCAGGAGCACAAACAAATGCACTTGAAAATGGAAGCCTGTGCTGTCTAAAAAAAACCAAACATTTAAAAGTTAATTTAACTTTTTAGGTGAAAATGTATTTTTTTAAGTAATAGAATGCAAAAAAATTGCAATAATATCAGTTAAAAAGTAAACCATTTAATACATCATAATTCATAAACAATATATAGAAGTATTCTAAGCAGGTAAAGTTGAGCATAGATTTATTATATACAGCAATAAGTATATTCAATATTTTTGTATATGTTGTCATCATTTATTCAAACAAATAAATAGGTAACATGTTTAACAGCAGTAAAAGTGAAAAACAATTCATGCATTTCACAGACATCTTATATGTTTTACAAAAGTGTCATTAAAAAAAAAAGTCAGTGATATTTCAAATCATGTTGTATTTTGTTGTGTAACTTAGTAACGATCAAAGCAAAAATCTACCAACATTTCACAAATATATTGAAAATAAAAATATTAAACATTAATTAACACGCAGCAGTAATTATCTGTAGAAATACTTTGCTTTTCAGTTTAGTGAATGTCGAATGTTATTCATGTCTCAACACCCAACAAAACATCACACAACAAGTACTAGTAGCAAACGAACAGAGAACATTCATTATTTGTGGAGTCAAGGCAATTGAGACATTTAAATATGAAAGGGTTTTATTTTCTACTTAGAATAATGAGACTGTGGAATGTCCTACCACAAAATAATCAAAAGAGAAATAAAGTATACCTGATTGAGAACAGTCGACCTTGATGACAACTCCTGATGAAGCCCAGTGTTGGTGAAACATAAGTCAAGGTTCTTCTGCGCACCTGTCCCTTTTTCCTGTCTCTCACTTAATTTTTTTTTTGTCTCAAATTATATGAATTATCTTGTGTTTGTACATCACATGTGTTTATTTTTGTGACTTTAGTACGACTTTGACCCTTGTGTGCTCTTATTATTCCGATTTACTTTGTTATAGGTTAAGACCTACATAATAAGGCATTAACATATAGTATATTGAAGACTAATTAGTCAGTCAGCTGAAATAGAAACATAATAACACTACAAAAATCCAGTACAGGAACCAATATGTATTTTTAAAATAATCTTTATTTAATTATTTTATGCACAGTAGACAGGACACATTGACTAAAATCATATACTACAGGACAAACAAGACAAATAAAATAAAATAAATGGAGGTGGTGGAACACAGTCCACAGGTTATTATGAAGATAGAAAATAGTAAGCGAGGCAAAAAAAAAAGTCAGAATAAATAATCAGATAAAAACTCTTATAATACTTATTTCTGCTTGATATGCCTATCTATTACTATAGTAGTCACTAGGGTTGAGCGACTTTTGTTTTTAAAGGATCGGGTTGGGTTTCACGAAACCCGACTTTTTCAAAAGTCGGGTCGAGTGAAATCGGCCGATCCTATAGAAAAGTCGGGGTCGGGGTCGGCCGAAACACGAAACCCAATGCAGTGCACTGGGTTTCTAATGGTTCCCAGGGTCTGAAGGAGAGGAAACTCTCCTTCAGGCCCTGCGATCCATATTAATGTGTAAATTAAAGAATAAAAATAAAAAATATTGCTATACTCACCCTCAGACGCGCCCTGGTTGTAACCGGGAGCCTTCCTTCCTAGGAATGAGCGCCTGAAGGACCTTTCGATGACGTTGCGGCTTGTGATTGGTCGCGTGAGCGGTCACATGGGCATCACACGACCAATCACAAGCCGCGACGTCATCGAAAGGTCCTTCAGGCGCTCATTCTTAGGAAGGAAGGCTCCCGGTTACAACCAGGGCGCGTCCGAGGGTGAGTATAGCAATATTTTTTATTTTTATTCTTTATTTTACACTTAAATCTGAATTCCGATACCGATTCCCGATATCTTAAACATATTGGGAATCGGTATCTGAATTCCGATACCAGATTCAGAAGATCGCCGACCTCATGGCCGACCCCACACAGGGGTCGGGTTTCATGAAACCCGACTTTGCCAAATGTCGGCGACTTCTGAATCTGGCCGACCCGTTTCGCTCAACCCTAGTAGTCACAAAACCTGCAAAGTGCAATATAATACATGAAATTAAACCATAAACATTGTGTAAAAATATGTCTGTATATATACAAAACAAATAAGTGCCAGTGTAAAATAAATGTTTTAGCTCTTAATTCATAATTAAATAATCTAGATTTCTATACATAATAAATTCCGGAATTTCAAAAACAAATAACCTAAAAATTTACAAAAACAATGCATCATGGGACACGACAATATAAAATTAATAAAGGGCTACAGGCTCATATTGCCATAGTTCGCTGTTCATCCTCCACCTCACCCTCCAATGTACATTTCACAAAGCTTTCTGAGGGAGTGTATTGTTATATGAATATTAGATCCAGCACAGGTGTTTAGCGATGCTCCTCACGACGCTCCAGTCCCAAGAATGCATTGCAATGTATTCAGACCCCTTTTGGTAAATTCAAAAATATTTTTTTTTTCATTAATGTACACTCTGCACCCCATCTTCACTGAAAAAAAACCCTGAAATTGTTGCAGCATTTCATCCTCTACCTGTTCAGCTATATTAGCAAACTCCAATTATCAGCTTTCCATTATTGCCATCCCCATGCACATTTACCCATATGGACTCTACATTGCTGTAACTCTCCCCAATGTCTTAATTGTGCACCGGTTTTAATTTGGATTTTATGAAGATGCACACCCCTCCACTTTCTTTATCTTTCCTGTCCTTTCTAAATGTAATGTACTTCTCTGTTTGTTACCCATTCATGGCTTTTGTCAAGCCAGGTTCCCATATTCCCACCACTTTGTATTCTGTTACGGAGATTCCAGTTCATCCATTTTGTTTGCTAGACTTCGTGCATTTGCCAGAAGACATTTAATATTATTAGCACATTTGTTACTCCTACTCAGCTCCCTGCTTTCCTTGCATATCCCAGCACACCTAAATCCTCATTTACCCCTACTGCCTCACTCTCTCTCATGGTGCGTAAAACTTTATTATGGACAATTAATTAATATGTTATATGATGCATCTCATGTATTTGTATTTTTGTCTTAATGTATAGCTTTTAGGACATTATTCATCACTTATGTAATTGGCATGTATGATATGCATTGCATGCATTCCTTTTTATTATGTTTTCTTGTGAAGGGAGTCTTTCACTTCGATATATTTGTAGTACTGGTATTTTGCACTATTATCACTTTATAACGATATATCAGGTGCAGGCTGTATCTGATCTATATTAGTATTAACTGTTTTTCTGGGCTGCCTTTCCTGTTGGCATTGTCCATCAATATACCCTTTCACAGTATTAACACATTTTATGTTGTCACATACCTTTCAATTCACTATACACGCTGTACCATACTTGGTTATATTTGTTTTGCGCATTCCCTCTCCGTTGCCAGCATTCAGTATGGCGGCTGATGTCTTGCGCGTGCGCCCTGCATCCATTGAAGGAGTCCCGGTTCTCCGGCTTCACGCACTCAGATGCGCATGTCCACTGACGTCATAAGGGGATTTCCCCTAGATGTGCGCTCCTGATGAATGCCGGTGAGCTGGGACATCATTTCCGGCGGTGGCGGTGGCGCGCACGCGCACTATAGGCGAGCTGCACAATGAATGCCACTATAAGAGGGCCAACATGTTGTTAGCTCAACACATTCCCTCCTTGTGATAAAGCCTACGCAAAACGCGCGTCAAGGGGTTACATTGGGACCCCGGCACCTGACTATCTTCCAGCATGGGTAAGGAACTTTATCTTTAACGCCGCCACCTTACATTTCTTTCCCCCCCATATGGATTTTTGTCACTGTGGCAACCTCGGCGGTACGTACTATCTTATAGGCATTTAATGCTGCCTTACACTTATGTCAGGCAACTTAGTACCATACAATTTGGATTACTCATGGTGTGGTGGATTAGTACCATGCTTTGTATATATTTAGATACACTCATTGTGCCGGGGTTGTAGTGGTTTCTAGGCTAGGCTTTTCGGTCTTTTTTGTCTTTTTTGTTAATTTTGCGGTATTTTTATGTAATCTTTGATATCCTTAATAAAAATGTACAATTTTTTTAAAAATATTATATGTATGGAACTCCATTTTTTCTAGTGCTAAATATGCATTGGGAGTATACATTTACTGTCCAGTTACTTTAAGGGTAAATATATGAAGCCAATTAGGCATTACCCTTCAATTTCTCCTTGTGAGTTTGAGTTCCTTATGGTTCGTATGTATGCTATTATCCCAAAAGAGGAAAGGTGTGTGTGTGTGTGTGTGTGTGGGGGGGGGGGGGGGGGGGGGGGGGAGGGGGGGGGGGGGTGTTGTCTCTCATATCACAGATTTTGGGTCCCTATTATGAATCATTTTTTTCCATCATTTTCTCCTGATGTGTACCTTTTAGTCTGACCTTTCTCTACCACTATGCATTAGTAACATAGTAACATAGTAACATAGTAACATAGTTAGTAAGGCCGAAAAAAGACATTTGTCTATCCAGTTCAGCCTATATTCCATCATAATAAATCCCCAGATCTACGTCCTTCTACAGAACCTAATAATTGTATGATACAATATTGCTCTGCTCCAGGAAGACATCCAGGCCTCTCTTGAACCCCTCGACTGAGTTTGCCATCACCACCTCCTCAGGCAAGCAATTCCAGATTCTCACTGCCCTAACAGTAAAGAATCCTCTTCTATGTTGGTGGAAAAACCTTCTCTCCTCCAGACGCATTTGTATTTATTAAGAAACTTAATTTGTTGAATTGCTTTATTTTTTGCTAACCTTATTTGTTAATTTTCCTTTATTGGCTATACTAATATTTTTTTGTTATTTTCCCAACTATTAAATTCTGTTGGTTTTATAATTCAAAACATATTTTTTTCTGTTGTGTACTTTAGTAATCCTCAAAGCTAAAATTCACCAACAATTCACAATTGAATTTTAAATATAAATTTTAAACAAGAAGTACCATGCAACATTACCTGTATAAATACTATATTTTGATGTTCTGTTTTGTGAATGTTGGTTGTGCTTCTTGTTTCAACAGCCAATGAAACACCACACACCTACTAGTACCAAAGGAACAGAGGGCAGTCAAGGCCATTGAGAAATAATCTTTATTTTTTTATATAGCGCTAACATATTCCGCAGCGCTTTACAGTTTTTGCACACATTATCATTGCTGTCCCCAATGGGGCTCACAATCTGAATTCCCTATCAGTATGTCTTTGCATTGTGGGAGAAAACCCACACAAACACAGGGAGAACATACAAACTCCTTGCAGATGTTGTCCAAGCTGGAATTAGAACCCAAGACTCCAGCACTGCAAGGCTAACCACTGAGCCATCGTGCTGCCCCAGTTAGAGTAGTAAGACTTTAGATTCCCCTACCACAAAAAAACAGAAATGGCAAACAAACTGCAGGGGCAGATGTGCAAATAAACTTATAGACATATGTCACAAACCAGCTCATTCAAAGCTAATCCACATAAAGTGCACAGTGCACATCAATATCAATATATGGCTAATTTCATTATCTAAAGAATTTGCATGAAGATTTACATTTGATAATTACTATGCACCAATAAATAAATAGAGTAACATTTTATATATGTATAGGAGTAGTAGCATAGCTCACAATGCAGTTAACTGTACATCCACATGTCTGGGAAATAGTGAGATAGTATAGCATTAATGTGATAAATACCAAGTCTAACCTGAGTTCATTTACAAATAACAAAAGACTGGCACTTCCAAATCAGAAAAATGGTGTGTTCAGGTGCAAACTAAGAATAGCCACTTATATATACGTTCAGGTGCAAACTAAGAATATATATATATATATATATATATATATATATATATATATATATATATATATATATACTAGATGATGGCCCGATTCCAACGCATTTGTTGTTCTTGAATATGCATGTCCACGTAGTATATTGCCCAGCCACGCAGTATATTGCCCAGCCACGTAGTATATTGCACAGCCACGTAGTATATTGCACAGCCCACGTAGTATATTGCCCAGCCACGTAGTATATTGCCCAGCCACATAGTATATTGCCCAGCCACGTAGTATATTGCACAGCCACATAGTATATTGCACAGCCCACGTAGTATATTGCCCAGTCACGTAGTATATTGCCCAGCCACGTAGTATATTGCCCAGCCATGTAGTATATTGCACAGTCACGTAGTATATTGCCCAACCACGTAGTATATTGCCCAGCCACGTAGTATATTGCCCAGCCACGTAGTATATTGCCCAGCCACGTAGTATATTGCCCAGTTACGTAGTATATTGCCTAGTGATGTAGTATATTGTGCAGCCAAGTAGTATATTGCCCAGTTACATAGTATATTGCCCATCGACATAGTATATTGTCCAGTCACGTAGTATATTGCCCAGTGACGTAGTATATTGCCCAGTGACGTAGTATATTGCCCAGTGACGTAGTATATTGCCCAGCAACGTAGTATATTGCCCAGTCACGTAGTATATTGCCCAGCCACGTAGTATATTGCCCAGTTACGTAGTATATTGCCTAGTGATGTAGTATATTGTGCAGCCACGTAGTATATTGCCCAGTTACATAGTATATTGCCCATCGACGTAGTATATTGTCCAGTCACGTAGTATATTGCCCAGTGACGTAGTATATTGCCCAGTGACGTAGTATATTGCCCAGCCACGTAGTATATTGCCCAACTACGTAGTATATTGCCCAGTGACGTAGTATATTGCGCAGCCACTTAGTATATTGCCCAGTTACGCAGTACATTTCCCAGTGACGTAGTATACAGCACAGAGCCATGTAGTATATTGGCCAATCATGTAGTATATTGCCCAGTGACGTAGTATATTGCCCAGCCAGGTTTGTCACAGTTTAAAAAATAATAAATAAACATATACTCACCTTTCCGAGTGCCCCTTGTAGTCCACGGTAGCTTCCGGTCCCAGGGTTGGTATGAGCGCTGGACCTGTGATGATGTCGCGGTCACATGACCGTGACATCATGGCAGGTCTTTCTAGTGCAGGCGCGCAGGGCCTGTGATGATGTCGTGGTCACATGACCGTGACGTCACGGCAGGTTCTTCTCGCGCAGCCGCTCAGGGCCTGTGATGACGCCGCGGTCACATGACCGTGATGTCATGGCAGGTCATTCTCCCATACCATCTTTGCCACCGTAACCTGCAACGGAAGATGGCAGCCGGCGCGAGCGACTACGGAGGGTGAGTATAGCAGGTTTTTTTTAAAGTTATTTTTAACATTACATTTTTACTATTGATGCTGCATAGGCAGCGTCAATAGTAAAAAGTTGGGGATACACAGGGTTAATAGCGGCGGTAACGGAGTGCGTTACCTGCGGCATAACGCGCTCCGTTACCGCCAGCATTAACCCTGTGTTAGCAGTGACCTGAGGGGAGTATGCGGGTGACAGGCACTGACTGCAGGGAGTAAGGCCATTTTCTTCCGGACTGTGCCCGTTGCTGATTGGTCGTGGCAGCCATGACAGGCAGCTGGCGAGACCAATCAGCGAATGAATAACCGTGACAGAAAGAAAGAAGGACAGACGGAAGTGACCCTTAGACAATTATATAGTAGATATATATAATAAACAAATAAAGTTTGCAAGAAGCTTTCTACAAGGGGATCTTTATCAAGCAAAGATAGCTGGGTGCTCACAGGTGTGTACTTGTGTGGCGTTTGTCTCTTATAAGTCCCTTCCTGCACCTTTTTTACACATCTGTACTTCACCAGCATCTCACCTACTCTCACTCCTTTACTTTCCCAATTTCTTTACTTGGGAGCAGAGCTTGATTTCTGGGGTCAGTAGCATCACATTGAGGTCATTTTGATTTGTTCTTACAGCCCAACTGCTGTCCCCAAGCTGCCCTGCTTCTCTCCGATGGCAGAGCTTCTAAATTTAGTCCTTGGCTCATTTTGTGCCTGCTCCAGCTGCCTGATCATGCTCTTAGTCATTATGGTTCATTCCAATGGGGCTCCTGCTTCTTTCTCTAAGGCAGTGTTCCCCAACTCCGGTCCTCAAGAGCCACCAACAGGTCATGTTTTGAGGATTTCCTTAGTATTGCACAGGTGATTGAATGCTTGCTTGTCCAGGTGATGCAATTATCACCCATGCAATACTAAGGAGATCCTCAAAACATGACCTGTTGGTGGCTCTTGAGGACCGGACTTGGGGAACACTGCTCTAAGGCATTTTTCTTTCTCCAGGGGCTGTTTTTTTGCTCTATTTTGGTAAAGTATCAAGACCTTGACCTCAGCAATGGAGTGTTGGAGTCATGTTTTTTCCTGTGCCCACCGAGTCTTCTATCCAAGGGGAGGTAGATGTTAGTTATTATAGGGATCACAGAACTAGTGTTCTGTCCACTGCCCAGTGTGTCAGATGCAACATATACCACTTACCTCATTGTCAATCGTAGCTGCAGTCCACATTTTCTGACCACTGTCTACTAAATGAGATGCATCAATTTTCAGTTATATTGTTGTTGATTGCATTGCAGCAGTGGTTCTAAGGTTCTGTCCAATATTCAGTGAGTCAGATGCACTACCTACCGAGCATCTCAGGATCGGTTGCAGCAGTGGTCCACTTTTTCTATCCACTATCTAGTGAGTCGGATGTGCCATCTATCACATATTCTATAACTGATTGCAGCAGCTGTCCATGTTTCCTGTCCACTATGAAATGAGTCAGATGTCAGATGCACCATCTTCCACTTACCACATGGTCGATTGCAGCAGAAAATGTAAGTGCTCCGTCCGCTATCCAGTAAGTTGCAGCAGTGGTCCAAATGCTTTGTACACTATCCAGTCAGACTCACTTTCTACCACATAACTCAAGGTTTCCACTCAAGTGCTTTGTACTCCATCTGATGAATCAGATTTACCAAGGATTATTAAAAAAAGTAAGAACCTCCATCTACAGTGAACCATTTTACTTTTTGCAGTGCAAAAACCCAACATGGCTAATAGCAGCAGCATTTCTAATGCTCTGTACGCTATCCAGTGATCCTACATCTAATATGATCCTTATGGCTGACCGTAGTACGATTCAAGGTGCCTACAGTTATATCATCATCACCTCAGCCCTTTGTCTGTTTCTGTACTTACTCTTTCTTCCTTACAAAGTTTGGTTAACACTTCGTCCCTCTCAAGCTACAGGCAAGAACACAAGAGCCTCTCCAAGCCTTGATCTGATGTCCGAACATCACGCAAATGAGCCCTCCAGCAATAAATATATAATTTCTCAGGATTTAGAGTTGTAATCATGTGTTTTTTCCCTCCCATAATCTCCCTTAGATTATGATTCTCAGGTCCAGCGATGTCTCCCCCGGACAGCCTGTTCCAACTTAAGGAATCCTTGACTAAGACTGATCCTGCGGTGCACAGGGTCAACATTATTGCATGTTTGGTTGTGTCGGTGACTGTGTCAACACATTTTCTGTAATCTGTGCCAGGCATCCTCTGGAGCTCCTCCCCCTTCAATTGGTGAGACCTTGCTGATCATATTGACGTTGTTGGTTCTTTTTACATCAGGGTAATCGGTTCCACATGTAAGGATCCTTGTCTCCATCCTTATAAAGATGGTTCGATTCCATCAAGAGCTAACCAAGATGCCTCAGGTGGTAAGTACATTTTTTCTATAGGATGCACCTGTTGTCCTCATAGCAATTAGAGTCCTCATCTTTTCACCACTCAGGCATTTTTCCACCTCTCGGCACCACACTGTTGTCCCTCAGTGCTTGGGTTCTGGGTTCTGATCTTGCCATGGACAAATCTCCAATAATTTTGTAGCTCTTTTCCAACGTTTGCACTATGCAGACCTCTCCCGTGAAGGTTGGGTTATCAACATCCCAAAGTTGTCTCTGATCCCGGTCCAATGTATTGTTTTTTCTGGGAATGCTGTTCGACACCACTCAAAAGTTTGCTTTTTTTCCTGCCTAAAGAGAAACACTCTGTTCTATCACGTGGGAACTGCTCCCTCAGAGGCAAATCTCTTTACTCTGTTTCTGTATAAGCATCCTAGACATGATGGTTGAGTCAATGGAAGCAGTTCCGTTCACTCTGTTTCATGGCGACCCCTAACCCATAGCAGTGGATATTTCCTACACCATGTTAGAAGATTGCTACAACAGATGCCAGTCTTATCAGCACTCCTTGGAAACTCCAGGATCTTTCAGATCTACTCTTGCAGGGTCTTCTCTTCCACTAGTATTCTCAGTAATTCCATTTAATGGCATGGCTGTTGAGGCCACAGTTCTTAAAGCTGCTCGTTTCTTCGATAAGGTTGTTCAGCTCATGATTAGGGCTAGGAAGCCTTCTTCCTCCTGCATTTACCACTGTAAGGGGAATGCCTTTTTTCCACTGGTGCATAGCTAACTGGACCTCCCCTATGGTCTTTCATCTGTCTTCCATTTTGTCCTTCCTACAGTCGGGCCTGGAATCTGGCCTGTCTTTCAGTTCTCTCATGAGGCAGGTGTCTGCCCTTTCCATCCTTTTTTCAAAAGTTTATAGTGTCTTGCCTGCAAATCAAGGTCTTCCTGTAGGGAATCACGCTCTCTACAAGTCTCATACCTATGTCTTTTCTGATGCGAATCTCTGTACAAAAGTCCTGCAAGTCGCAGTGGTCTGAGCTCTGACTTGAAGGTGCTACTTTTTTATGCACCCCTTGGACTGCTTTTGAACGTCCCATGGTTTCCTGTGTTCCCCAATGAAGCAAAAGGGAAAAGATTTGCCTACCATAAAATCTCTTTCCAAGAGCCTTCATTGGGGGACACAGCACCTGCCCCTTTTTTATTGTGGATTCTGGTTATGTTATGAGTGTTGCTTCTTTCCAGTTGGTGGGTATATACTGCTGGGAAGGAGCTAGCTTTTTTTGAAAAGTGTCAGCCTCCTTGTGGCAGCAGCATACACCCATGGTTTCCTGTGTCCCCCAAAGAAGGCTCCAAGAAAGAGATTTTACGGTACGTACCCAATATCTTATTTTTGCACAAACAGAGCTGAATAATTTATTTGCAGGATGAGTTGCTTTGAAAAATACTTTTTTTATTTACATATAACTATTTTTTGCATCATTTTTTTCATTTCTTACTGTAGAAATTAAATAGTCCCCTGCAAAACTATATAGCTGGAGCTGTTTGCTCATAAAGATTGGACCAAAATACCTGTTGACAGGTGCAGGAGTCTCACTGAGGCCATGTTCAAATATTCAGTGTTTGGTCAGCATATTATAGCAGTATTTGTAAGCCAAAACCAGGAGTGGGTGAAAAACGC